>NC_134356.1:589778782-590082948 GCF_048569485.1 Anomaloglossus baeobatrachus
ATCGGATCTCGGACTTCTTAGCCAACCCGACAATGATCCGCCGGACCCAGATTATAAGCGATCCGCTCAACTCTACTCTTCACCCTTGACAGCTCCTTACATTATATAGTGACTGTGTATTACTGCAACTGTCCTGTGTGTGTGAATGGGGCCAAGCAGCAGACGGCTGCAGTAGTGGGTACAGCCCATCCAAAACATATTGGGCTGTGCCTGTTAAAGGGGACAGGGCTATAGCATATTTTAATCAGGTGATCAATGACGTGCTGGGAGTTGGACCACCACTTATATAGGGTCTACCAATGTCATTCCTTAAAAATCTCTAGTTAGACAGTTTTGTGACTCAAGCACCAAGCTGGACAGTTTTTATTAAGCAGCCCAGAAGTTACCTGGAACTTTGCAATCGCGTCCGATCATTGTACGAGGATGTGTACATTCAACCTTTTAATGGAGATGGGTTCACGTTGTGTATTTCTGTTTTTTTTCTCTAGAGGTAAGAAAGAAGGCGAGTTACATCACGCCCGTCCCCGGAGGAGTCGGCCCCATGACTGTCGCCATGCTGATGAAGAACACAATCATTGCTGCAAAGAAACTGCTGAAACCCACAGAACAGCTCCCGGCCGTCCGAGCGGTCGCCATGTAACACACACTCTGTCCAAGAACTGTTTTTACATTCCACACCCATGAACAGGCCGAAGAAGAAATGCAATATTTGTATTTATTATGGAGAAGGCGGCGTTATTTATTGAAGACGCGTTCCTGCTTATACAGAGCAAGGAGAACAGGGAGTCCACAGGGGCCGTTCCTCTGCATTAAATGCATACTTCTCATGTGTGCTGTTACAGATGGCTGATACCAGATGCTGTGACAGGTGCATGATAAAGCCAAAGTGACAGACCCTGTATTGCATCTAGGATGTCAGAAGCAGGGTCCGACATGGAGATCTCTCCCGTGCTGGAAGAACACAGCCCCCACCACTGACTGACCAGTCTTATGATGGTCACAGTGGTGAGTTACAATTGTCCATGGAGAATATTTAGTAGCCAATAAGGGGATTTTGGATTTTAAATCCTAACCGGGCATCTGTTAATATTAATGGGTTGGGCACCTCATTGGGTTCAGGAGAGTGGCTAATGGGGATATAGTCAGTTTGGTACAAAAGTGCACCAATCACCAGGATTTTCCTATATAACCTAAAGCCAGTGCTATACTGGCACTATCAGGCTGATTCTATACATACCTTTAGTTGTCAGCTAGGATGTGTAGCTTTTGAAACACACACAATTAATGTTTGTAAAATGAGCAGCTTTTTGAGTGACAGCAGCTGCCGATCAGCTGATAGCTGTGTGGCTATTTATAGTGATTATTATTTATGTTAATTTTATTCTAGAATTGTTTTACTAAGTGACTAGAAGGATCTGGGCTGATGTCATACCCATGTGACCAAAAAGGGGTGGGGCCTCAGCCAACAGAAAAATAATGTTACTTCCTAGTATCAGCTATGTTGGCTAAGGCCCCACCCCTTCTGGTCACATGGGTGTCACATCAGCACAGGTCCTTCTAGTCACTTATATAAGAAATCCTGGTGATTGGTGCGCTTTAATAGTCTTATGATGGTCTGCAAAAAGGCACTGACTTACTATGCAAGGCGTTTTCGGTCTGTCTGGTCTTTCCCATCCTGATCTTCAGCACCCCCGCTGAGGCATACTGCACCAGCGCCACATGCAGTGCATTTCAATGGGAGGCGCTAATGCAGGGGAAGTCACACCATGTGCATTTTCACAAACCGCCACACACTTGTGAAGTGGAAGTAAGCTACAATGGATAAGCCAGTGGGTTGATAAAGAAAATATGTATTGCTATATTTTGCTCATCCCCATTATAAACTCTCATCCAACAGAGGCCAATCCCTTTTTACCATTTGGTTTTTTTTTTACTTTTATTTGTGTTGTTCCCTTTTTTATTTTAAGCAATGAATGGCTGAGTGTCCATTTTAGGTCCATGTGCTAGAAGCTCACACCTACATTTGGCCTCATCTTGTCATCTTCAGAGTAAATTGTTTTTAAGTGACAACTGGTGACCAGAATGGTTGACACTTGGCAATAAGCAAGATGCCCAGATGCCCATCTGTACACTATTATGGGCTGTTAGAGTTTATTTTAAAAACTCGTCCGCTCATGCTGCTTTTTACAGGTTTTTATGGATTGAGTGTCGCTGTGAATGGAGAGTGTAAAGCCAACCAGCAGGTGAAACGTGAGCGTTGTGGAGGTAGAATTTGAGAATTTATGCCAGCTTTTTGTTGGGAATTGTAATTCGTGTTATCCAGATGTGCCTGCTATCTAATTTTACCACCATGTGCGTGAAATGTAGGCGCCATTGTGGCATGAATTAAAAGACTTTAATTCCCATCCTCTGTGTCTGTAATGAATATCTATTGCCCTCTGGGTGTGCGGACTCCTACGATTTCCCTGAATGTGGGAAATTCTGAGATACAACTTGTGTTATTAGGTTGTGGTTTGCACATCTCAGCAACTCTACACAACAGCTGATACCCACGGGCATCGGCCCCGACTGTTTTCTAATCGTTTTTAAGGTTGACTGTAGACTTAAGTCCATTGAGTTCAACCCATAGCTTAACATGTTGGCAAAAAAAACCATGGGGCAAACACTAATATTAGGAGAACATTTCCTTCCCGACTCCACATAAAGCAATCAGACTAGTTTCCTGGATCCACGCCCTATCACAGACTAGTGCACATAACCAGTAATATTATATTTTTCAAGAAAGGCATCCAGGCCTCTTAAATTTCAGTAATTAATCAAACATTTCAACATTATGTGGCAGAGAGTTCCATAGTATCACTACTCTTACAGTAAAGAATCTGTATCTGTAATTATGATTAAACCTTCTTTCCTCTAGACGTAGTGGATGCTTCCTTGACCCTGTCGCAGGCCTAGGTGTAAAAAGATCATTACAAAGGTCTCTGTACTGTCCCCTGATATATGTGTATGTGGCGCCCCTGGGCTTCAAGCGCCACAGGGTATTACACCACTTTTCAGGGGTAATATCTATCACGGGAGGGGGTTAACCTGTGTGGTACCTTCACAAAACACACACATACAACAGTAAGGTGCTTACTCACAGGGGGTTGGACTAGAGCAGACACAATAGTTAGCCATCACGAAGCATGGGACTTTGCCAGTCGCTAAGACAACCACGGGGGGCGGGCACCACATGGAGTAGAAGTAGGCGCAACCATCACACTTAGACAGAATCTTCCTGGGCACAGCTTGGGATAACATCTAGCAGTGACAACTGGAGTTGTTTCTCTCTTCATGTGCCCGTGGCTTGGAGCAGGAGGCTCAGCCCAGATTCCGGATAGCAACTGAGGGACACTTCACTAAACGACTTTCACGGGCACCGGCGGTGACCGCCGACTATCCGGGATCGTCTGGAGCCCATCGTGGCAGAGATCGGTACTCTAAGGCAGCGCCTGAACTACTTGTGAGTAAAAGACCTGGAACCGCAGCCCCTGCCTCTGCCTCTCATTTGCAGTTGCCCAGCGCTGCAGCACCAGTGGGGATTACCACTACCCCCGTCCTTACTACATCATCCACCCCGGGGTAATCCCGCTCTGCCTGTGGGGAGCGACACCATCCCGGCTGCGACCCTCACCATCAACCCTGGAGAGCAGCACCCGCACCGGTGGCCCATCCCTGGCCGCATACCACAGGTGGTGTCACGATCATCTAATAGACTTTCCTAACCGTCACTACCACCCCCATCCTGCCTCCCTACCTCCCTCCACCCTCCTTTCTGTACGCCTCGGGGCAACGGAACCGGGCCAGGCCACCCTGTGACGACACAGAGGATCTGCATCCCCAGCCCGGCAACGAGTAAGTTAAAACACCTGCCCCGTGGGGCGTTACATGTACATGGTAATATCACCCCTAAGCCTTTGTTTTTTCAAACTGAATAACCGAAGTTTAATAACCTGTCTTCGTATTGCAATCCACCCATTTTTTTTTTTATATATATATAACCTTGGTTGCTTTTATCTGTCCTATGTCCTTATTTACATGAGACCTAAACTGTACACATTATTGTAAGTGTGGTCGCACTAGTGAATTGTATAGGGGGTAAAACTGTTCTTATGAACATATATGCCTCTTTTAATGCATCCCATTATTTCGTTAGTCTTTGCAGCAGCAGCCCAACACTGGTCAGAAAAGATGAGTTTGTCACCCACACACCCAAGTCTTTTCCAGTGACCGATTTACCCAATGTTTTACTATTACGTGCATAATTATTCAAGTTATTTCCTCTGCCCAAGCACATGACTTTATATTTATTCACATTAAACTTCAATTGCCATATCTCAATCCATGCCTCCAGCTTACATAAATCCTTCTGTAATATTAAATTATCCCCCTCTGAATTGATTACCTTGCAGAGTTTAGTATCATCTGCAAATATTAAAATTTTACTCTCAATGCCTCCTACAAGCTCAATAATATATGTTAAAAAGAAGAGGGACCAATACTGACCCCTTTCATATCCCACTGTTAACTGTTGCCCAGTCCGGGTGTGTTCCATTAATAACCACCCTTTGCTTTTATATCACTGAGCCAGTTCTTAACCCAGTTACACATATTAATCTCATTTTATGTGCCGACCTTTTGTGTGGCACTGTATGAAACATCTTTGAAAAATCCATATAGATTTGTAATTTCTTCATAGAAGCTGATTAGTTTGACAGGACCAATCCCTCATAAACCCATGTTCATACTGGATCATGAGGTTATTCTTGAGATACTCCAGTATAGCATCTCTTAGGAATCCCTCAGGGATTTTACCCACAGTAGAGGGTAAACTTACCTGCCTATAATTACCAGGCTCAAATATTGCCGTCTTTATTTATTTATTTTTTTTTAAATATTGGCACCACATTCGTTATGCGCCACTGATGCGGTACAGTTTTTGTTATGGAATCTCTGACGATTAAAAAGAATGGTTTGTCTATCATCGTACTTAATTCCTGCAGTGCTTGGGGGTGTATGTGTCGCGGGCGGAGAGGGTTTTTTTGGCGGAACGCCGCTCGCCTGGGGGGTTCGCTGGCGCTCGGGTCCGGTGCTTCTGCTCCTCGGTGGCTCGAGCACGGGGCTGGACCTGGGGGCTTGAGCAGCGCCTCCTCGCAAACAAGTGAAAAGGGGGAAGTATGGTGGTGGGATGTCGGTTGTGATGCCACCCACGGGGTTGTGGTGATGGTGGGCACCACCGCTGCTGGTGACGGGGGTTCCTGGGAGCGATTGCGGGGAGCAGCTGAGGTGTTGGCCCCTCCGTGGGTAGGGGCTGTTGGTCCCGGGGCCCCGGTTGGGGGTTGGATATTGGTGGGTAGGGGCTAGGTGCGGGAGCCAACCCGGGGAGGCAGCATGGATGCGGTGCAGCGCTGTGCCGGATGGCACTGGTGTACTCACTCAGATAGTCAATGACAGTCTCTGGTAAACCAAACGGCTGGATGGACGGGGCCCACAGTCTGCTGCGGCTTCTTCACTCTCCCTGGACGGGTTGGTGGAGGCTGTCTTTCCCTGCACCTGTGTGTAAATGTTTGACCCCCTATGGATTCCCACGGGTGGTCCGCTCCCCGGCTTGTACGTGTCGGGAGAGCCTGTTTTGCCCGCAGGCGCTGGCCCTTGGCTCTCTGGCCCTTGGCGGTGGCTCTTAACCGGACGGGTTGGGCTGTTGTCTTCTGACGGGACTTGGGTGGGAATGAACCCCTGAGGTCCAGACCGCAATCATAGAATTTGACCGTTACGGTGGCTTCCGAACCTAGTCGGGGTCTGAGTACCCTGCCTTGGTGCTTAGCTTCACTCCGCTCCCCAGTTCGGTACTGGCGGGCCACCGCCGACCCCGGTCCTATGGTTCCGCAGACGTCCACTAACTCCTGCAGACGGCCACCACCGTCTGCCAACCTTGCTGACTGTGCCTGGGCTCCTACCCAGACACTCAGTCACTCCACTTCAACCTCCAACTCCACTGCACTTGAACTCCAAACTCTAACTGTCCTTCCCGCCTCCAGGCCTGTGAACTCGGTGGGTGGGGCCAACCGCTTGGCTCCGCCCCACCTGGTGTGGACATCAGACCCTGGAGGAGGCAACAAGGGTTTTTGTTTGACGGATGTTTCCTACCAGGGGAGGGGGTGTGTATGTGTGTGATGGTGTTCTGTGACCGCTGGGGTCCAGGGCGTCACATCTGCCGTCCGGGTTTGGGGATTTATCTGGGGGAACTAACGCCCCTACTAGTCAAGGCCCTAATTAGGATCAGGACAGCGAGGTTTAAAAGTCGTTTTTTTTAGCATTAATATTAGTATTACTAGAAGGTGGCCCGATTCTACGCATCGGGTATTCTAGAATTTACGTATTTTGTAGTTAATGTATGATTTTTGTTTATATATATATATATATATATATATATATATATATATATATATAAAAATATATATATATATATAGATGTTGTGTGTAGTTACCAAGTGTTTGTGTAGGGCGCTGTACATGTTCTGGGTGTTGTCTGCGTGTGGCGGGAGGTGAGAGCGGTGTTGTTTGTGTGTTGCGTTGTTTGTGGAATGCTGTGTGTCTGTAGCGTTGTGTGTGTGTGTGTGTTGCGCGGTTTGTGTGGGTGTGGTGTGTTTTGGGGGGAGGTATGTTTTGTGCAATGTGTGTGTGTTGCGTGGTATGTGCGTATATTTATGTATGCCGCGGTGTTTGTGTGTTGGGTGTTGTGTGTGTGCAGCGTTGTCTGTGTGTGTGGGTGTCTGTGTAGGGCGGTGTTTGTGGTTCCCAGTGTGTGTGTGTTGGGGGGAGGTGTGCACCTCCCATCGTGCTCCATCCCCCATGCTGCGCACCCCCCATCGTGCTCCATCCGCCATGCTGCGCACTCCCAAACGTGCTCCATCCGCCATGCTGCGCACTCCCAAACGTGCTCCATCCGCCATGCTGCGCACTCCCAAACGTGCTCCATCCGCCATGCTGCGCACTCCCAAACATGCTCCATCCGCCATGCTGCGCACTCCCAAACGTGGTCCATCCGCCATGCTGCGCACTCCCAAACGTGGTCCATCCGCCATGCTGCGCACTCCCAAACGTGGTCCATCCGCCATGCTGCGCACTCCCAAACGTGCTCCATCCGCCATGCTGCGCACTCCCAAACGTGCTCCATCCGCCATGCTGCGCACTCCCAAACGTGCTCCATCCGCCATGCTGCGCACTCCCAAACGTGCTCCATCCGCCATGCTGCGCACTCCCAAACGTGCTCCATCCGCCATGCTGCGCACTCCCAAACGTGCTCCATCCGCCATGCTGCGCACTCCCCATCGTGCTCCATCCCCCATGCTGCACCAGCATCAGCCTCTCTGCCCCCAGCATCAGCCTCTCTGCCCCCAGCATCAGCCTCTCTCCTCCCAGCATCAGCCTCTCTCCTCCCAGCATCAGCCTCTCTCCTCCCAGCATCAACTTCTCTCCTCCCAGCATCAACCTCTCTCCTCCCAGCATCAGCCTCTCTGTCCCCAGCATCAGCCTCTCTGTCCTCAGCATCAGCCTCTCTCCTCCCAGCCTCAGACTCCCCCAGCATCAGCCTCTCTTCTCTCAGCCTCCCCCCTCCCAGCCTCCCTCCTCCCAGCCTCCCCCAGCATCAGCCTCCCCCTCCAGCCTCCCCAGCATCAGCCTCTCGCCTCCCAGCCTCCCCCAGCATCAGCCTCTCTCCTCCCAGCATCAGCCTCTCTCCTCCCAGCCTCCTACAGCATCAGCCTCTCTCCTCCCAGCCTCCCCCAGCATCAGCCTCCCCCTCCCAGCCTCCCCCAGTATCAGCCTCTCGCCTCCCAGCCTCCCCCAGCATCAGCCTCTCGCCTCCCAGCCTCCCCCAGCATCAGCCTCTCTCCTCCCAGCCTCCTCCAGCATCAGCCTCTCTCCTCCCAGCCTCCTCCAGCATCAGCCTCTCTCCTCCCAGCCTCCCCCAGCATCAGCCTCCCCCTCCCAGCCTTCCCCAGGATCAGCCTCTATACTCCCAGCCTCCCTCAGCATCAGCCTCCCCCTCCCAGCCTCCCCCAGCATCAGCCTCTCTCCTCCCAGCCTCCCCCAGCATCAGCCTCTCGCCTCCCAGCCTCCCCCAGCATCAGCCTCTCTCCTCCCAGCCTCCTCCAGCATCAGCCTCTCTCCTCCCAGCCTCCTCCAGCATCAGCCTCTCTCCTCCCAGCCTCCTCCAGCATCAGCCTCCCTCCTCCCAGCCTCCCCCAGCATCAGCCTCCCCCTCCCAGCCTTCCCCAGGATCAGCCTCTATACTCCCATCCTCCCTCCTCCCAGCCTCCCCAGCATCAGCCTCCCCCTCCCAGCCTCCCCCAGCATCAGCCTCTCTCCTTTCAGCCTCCCCCAGCATCAGCCTCTCTCCTCTCAGCCTCCCCCAGCATCAGCCTCCCCAGCATCAGCCTCCCCCAGCATCAGCCTCCCCAGCATCAGCCTCCCCCAGCATCAGCCTCTCTCCTCCCAGTCTCCCTCAGCATCAGCCTCCCCCTCCCAGCCTTCCCCAGGATCAGCCTCTCTCCTCCTAGCCTCCCCCAGCACGACAAGCTCCTCTGCCGACGCTCACAGATCCGATCGCATACACTCACACACATACACTCACACACACACACTCACACATCAGAACACACTCACACATCAGAACACTCACACACATCCGATCGCATACACTCACACAGACCAGATCGCATACACTCTCACACACACTGACAATATCGCACATACGCGCTCACACTCACAACATCCGGAGATACTACATGCTTCTGGCCATGTGATCCTCCGGCAGGTCCTGGAAGGTCACTCCACAGTATCGCCGCCGAGAAGCAAGCGATATCCCAGGATTTTGTGAGTGTGTGGATGCGATGTGATGTGTGTGTGAGAGTGAGTGTGATCTGATTGTGTGTGCGTGTGTATGTTCCACCGCTGCAGGACCTTGATGTTCTGGTAACTATGCTACCATGGTTACCAGCGTATCCCGTCCCCCGCTCGCACGGGAGCCCACACCAGCATACGGCGGCAACCCCAGCAATGCGAGGGTATGTGTCGGTTGGGTTGGCGGCGTACGCTGATGTGGGCTCCCGGGGGTACAGTACTCACCTGGGAGTCGTGGCTCCGTGTCGGTTCGGGGAATGCGTGCGGGGGCGGGGGCAGAGCGAGCGTTTATTGCGTGAGGGGGGCGGGGCGTGGCCGAGTTGCCAATGCGTGCAGGGTGCCGGGGCGAGAGGCCAATCCGTGTGGGGGCGGAGCCTGGGCGAGCGGCCAATCCGTGCGGCGGGGCGGGGCCATGGCGAGCCCAGCGGCCAATCAGCTTTGTGTCACCGTAAGGACACAATTTTGGAGCAAGACAGACAGAATAAGGCAATTATATATATAGATAGATACAACACTGGTTAAGGAGGGAGTTTGGACATACAGGTACCAATGCTGCTTGGTTGGAGGGAACAGGGGACATGACAGATTCCCTAAAATTATTCCGTAAAATAAGTGCCAAAAATGCCGCTTTTTCATCATACTGATGCACAAAAAAAATTGAAAGGTAATCCATCATATGTAAAAAATAAAAATGGCATAAATGATAGTTATAGGTCTCAGAATATGGCGATGGAAAAACAAATTAATTTTTTATCAAATATTGATTTTTACTGTGGAAAAGTAGCAAACCTTAAAAAAAACTATACACCAGAAGTCTGATATCGGTGTAACCGCACTGACCCAAAGAATAAATTGGTCTTATCACTTTTACCGCTCTGAAATGCACAAAAAAAATATGAAAACAACTGAATTCCTGCTGTTTACTCTTTCTGCATCTGAAAAATCTGAATAAAAAAATGTATATCCCAAAATGGTACCAAAAAATCTTCAACTAGTCACACACAAAATATAAGCCCTCCTACGGCTCTGGTCACCAAAAAAAGTTAGAGCTCTCAGAATGAGACAAAAAAAATTTTATAAAAAAAACAATGTGTGATGACACAAAAAACTATATAACTGATATCGCTGTAATCGCATCGACCCGCAGAATAAATCCATCTTATTACTGATACCACACAATGAACTGAACAAAATAAAATTAAGAACTATTACTGTACTGCTGTATAACTGATCATTGATTATTCTACCGCCCAAAAATTGGAATAAGGTTCGATTCACATTTATCCTGCGCTCTCCACTGAACATTTGTCGGGGTTTCCGTCTAAATCCCAACAAATCGTTACAGACAAAACCCCCGGCAGAACCACTCACTATAATGAGGTATGGAGACACTTTGGACTCCATCTGGTCTCTGTTTCGGCGGTATCCCATCATTTTAGGTGCCATTCTAGCGCACAAGTGTAGATGACCACAGTCCTGTGCACACCTAAAAAGATGGACACCACCAGAACAGATGCCAAAGTGTGTACATCTGCCTTATTAGAGTGAGTGGTTTCATCTGAATCACATTTTTAGGGAATTCACATAAAAACCCCGACTTCAGTGCTCAGCGTAGAACATGTGAGAATGTGATTCCAGCCTCACACTGAAAGATCAAAATATTTTATAAACCCCAAAATGTTACTAAAACCCCTAAGTTATCCCACAAAAACCAGCCACCACTCAGGTCCGTCATCTGTCACTGAAAATATAAGAGGCTCCCAATTTACTGGTAAAACAAATGCACTGGAAAAGGGATGGCTGCCACTCCCTAAATAAAATCCAGGGAAATCTGCCCTCCCAAATCTAAATACCTCCTTCCTTCTGAGCCCCCCCCCCTGTGCCTAAATCGCAGTAAGTGGCCACGTGCATGGCATTATTGTAGCGGGGAAAGCGCATTTAGCAATTTACAGGGTGCGTGTCTTCAGAAGCACAAGCTGGCACAATGTCTGGGGGAGCTACAATATATGGGGCACAATGTATGGGGACGCTACAATGTATGGGGCGCTACAATATGTGGGGGCACAATGTATGGTGGTGCTGCAATATATGGAATACAATGTATGGGGCGCTACAATATATGGGGGCACAATGTATGGGGGTGCTACAATATGTGGGGGCATAATTATGGCTCTTAACTTGCATATTTGCTATTCTGTATGTTACAAAATAGTCACTGCAGCCGTAGATTAATTCACTGAAGTTTAATTTGTACAGTGGGGTCACTTTTGGGGGTCTGGAAATACAATAGTGTCCAAATTTGCTGCCAAAAATTAAATATGCTTTCCTAATTTTGCAAGTGCACAAACATTAGTTTCTGACCACATATGGGGTATCGCTGTATTCGGGAGAAAATGCATCACAAATTATGGGGTCAATATTCTATTACCCTTTGTGAAAATGATACATTTTGTGGTAAAACTGTATGTTAGTGGCAAAACATTTTTTTTTTTTCTTTTCAAATCTAATTGTTATAAAATTTATTGAATTATCTGTAGGTTAAAAGTGTTCAGTACACCACTAGATGAATTCCTAGAGGGGTCTAGTTTCCAAATTGGGGTGACTTGGAGAAGGGGGGGGGGAGGAGGAGGTTCCTGCAGTTTTGGCATGTCAGGGGCTCTGCAAATGAGATATGGCGTTCACTATCTATTCCAGACAAATTTATACTCCAAAATCAAATTGCGCTCTTTCCTTTCTGAGTTTTGCTATTTGAGAGAAATTGCCTAACAAATAATAGTCAGTTTTCTCCGACTATCTATTGTGAAAATTACACATTTGGGGCTAAAGCAACTTTTTAGCGGAATAAAATGTAATTTTCGTTTTCACTGTGAAGCACCTATGGGTTCAAAATGATGAACACACCCTACATAAAGTCCTTGAAGGGTCTAGTTTACAAAATGTGGTTTATGTTGTGCGCACTCAAAGGGGATAGCTATACGTAATACATTTTATGGTGGCCGATTTATTTTGCAATGCCCTGAATGTGTGGAAATGCTGTGTCTGGACTTTCAGATAGGCACTTAGTAAAAGCAGGAACATTTTTTTGTTCTTTTTCTTCCTCTATTAATCTACTTTTTCTCCGAAAATAGAACATAGTCACTAATCACCTACTAACCGCCAAAGCCAAGCAACACTACTCTGTCCTCCTCCTCCTTGACCTGTCCTCTGCCTTTGACACAGTAGACCATTCCCTTCTACTACAAATTCTCTCATCTCTGGGCATCACAGACTTGGCCCTATCCTGGATATCCACATACTTAACCGACCGAACATTCAGCGTCTCCCATTCTCACACCACTTCCTCATCTTGCCCCCTATCTGTCAGGGTCCCCCCCAAGGTTCAGTTCTAGGACCCCTGCTGTCTCCATCTACACCTTCGGCCTGGGACTGCTCATAGAGTCCCATGGCTTTCAATATCATCTCTACGCTGATGATATGCAGATCTACCTTTCTGCTAACCAGAATACCACAATGTCTGTCTGCTATTTCATCCTTTTTCTCTGCTCGATTCCTAAAACTAAACATGGACAAAACAGAATTCATTATCTTTCCTCCTCCTCCTCATTCAGCCCCACCCCCCCACTCACCTGACACATCCATCAATGTCAATGGCTGCTCACTTTCCCCAGTCCCACGCGCTCGCTGCCTGGGAGTAACTCTAGACTCTGCTCTCTCGGTCAAGCCACACATCCAAGCCCTCTCCACTTCCTGCCGCCTCCAACTCAAAAATACTTTGCGGACTCGTACATTCCTTTCCCAAGAAGCTGCAAAAACCCTAGTGCATGCCCTTATCTCCCACCTGGATTATTGCAACCTCCTGCTCTGCGGCCTCCCTTCTAACAGTCTCACACCCCTACAATCTATTCTAAACTTTGCTGCCCGACTAATCCACCTGTCCCCCGCTACTCCCCAACCTCTCCTCTCTGCCAATCCCTTCACTGGCTTCCCATTGCCCAAGGACTCCAGTTCAAAACCCTAACCTTGACATACAAAGCCATCCACAAACTGTCTCCTCCCTACATATGTGACCTAGTCTCTCCCGGTACTTACCTGCATGTAACCTTCGATCCTCACAAGATCTCCTTCTCTACTCCCCCGCTCATCTTCTCTTCCCACCATCACATCCAAGATTTCTCGCGTGCCTCCCCCATACTCTGGAATGCTCTGCCACAACATATCAGACTCTCGCCTACCTTGACCAGCTTCAAAAGGAAAAAAAAACCTACCAAAGATGCCAGACCAGATGATATACGCACAAACAGAATGTGCTAGACCTTCCTCTTGAAGGTGGCTGCAGCCCAGGTGCAAAATGCTGATGTCACAACCACTCAACCCATTCAACCTAGAGAGGAGAGGAGCAGAGCGGCTGCTAAGCAAAAAACTTGCACACTAATAATGCTTGCACTGGCAGCCCATCATATAGATAGGTGTGATGCACAGTGTCTGAACTCTGACCTATAGATGACGCCTGAAACCCAGGTCAGGCGGGCTAATCAGCACTATACACATGCATCTCACACAGATAGGCGAGGTGCACAGTGTCTGAATTATGGCCTATAAATGACGCACAACACGAGGCCAGGCGGGTCAGTTAGCACTATACACGCACCACACATGACAGGATCACCAATATACCACCTACAATCAAAGGGTCACACACATCCTGCAAAAATAGATAAAATGTGCCATACCTCAATTGTGAGATATTAGTTGATATTTTGGTGCAAAATTTGGAAGCCCGCAATCCACGTCACGGATTGTCACATTTGCGGGTCCCTACACTAATTTATCAAGAAAAAATACCATAGAACACATCAAAAAAGAAAAACCTACTAGCACATTCTGTCTGTGCGTATATCATCTGGTCTGGCATCTTTGGTAGGTTTTTCTTTTTTGATGTGTTATATGGTATTTAAGCTTCAAAAGAAACCTGAAGACCCACCTCTTCTGACAAGCCTACAACCTGCCGTAACCCTCAGTGTGATATAGCGCCGCATGACCATCTCTACCCTCACCTACTGTATCCTCACCCATCCCTTGTAGACTGTGAGCCCTCGCGGGCAGGGACCCTCTATTCTCCTGTATCTGTCTGTGTCTTGTATTGTTTATGATTATTGTACTTGTCCCTATTTTGTATACCCCTTTCACATGTAAAGCGCCATGGAATAAATGGCACTATAATATTAATAATAATAATAATAATAATAATAATATTTTCTGCTTTGAAAATGGGCTATGGCTTATTTTTCAGGGGATGTCTTATTTTTTTCTATGAACAGCAATCCATATTTATTCTTGAAGAAACAAAAAAATCTCCACATTATTTAAATATTGTCATATCGGATTCTGAAACATCAACATATCTCCAAACCCTGTGTGTAACACGTGTATCTATCTATTAGAGGATAGATAGAGAGGTACAAGTGCATCTCAATGAATTAGAATATCATCAAAAAGTTAATTTCAGTAATTTAGTACAAAAAGGAAACGCATATATTATATAGAGTCATTACACACAGTGATCTATTTCTATATATTATATAGAGTCATTATACACAGAGTGATCTATTTCAAGTGTTTATTTCTGTTAATGTTGATGATTATGGCTTACAGCCAATGAAAACCCAAAAGTCATTATCTCAGAAAATTAGAATATTATATAAGACCAACTGAAAAATGATTTTAAACTCAGAAATGTTGGCGCCTCCTGAAAAGTCTGTACAGTAAATGCCTCAATACTTGGTTGGGGCTCCTTTTGCATGAATTACTGCATCAATGCAGCATGGCATGGAGGCGATCAGCCTGTGGCACTGCTGAGGTGTTATGGAAGCCCAGGTTGCTTTGATATCAGCCTTCAGCTCATCTGCATTGTTGGATCTGGTGTCTCTCATCTTCCTCTTGACAATACCCCATAGATTCTCTCTGGGGTTTAGGTCAGGTGAGTTTGCTGGTCAATCAAGTACAGTGATACTGTGGTTATTAAACCAGGTATTGGTACTTTTGGCAGTGTGGACAGGTGCCAAGTCCTGCTGAAAAATGAAATTTCCATCTCCAAAAAGCTTGTCGACAGAGGGAAGCATAAAGTGCTCTAAAATTTCCTGGTAGACGGCTGCTCTGACATTGGTCTTGATAAAACACAGTAAAATTTCCTGGTAGACGGCTGTGCTGACTTTGGTCTTGATAAAACACAGTGGAGCTACACCAGCAGATGACATGGCTCCCCAAACCATCACTGATTGTGGAAACTTCACACTAGACCTCAAGCAGCTTGGATTGTGGCCTCTCCACTCTTCCTCCAGACTCTGAAACCTTAATTTCCAAATGAAATGCAAAATTTACTTTAATCTGAAAACAACACCTTGGACACTGAGCAACAGTCCAGTTCTTTTTCTCCTTGGCCCAGGTAAGACGCTTCTGGCATTGTCTATTGGTCATGAGTGGCTTGACACAAGGAATGTGATAGTTGTAGCCCATGTCCTGTATACGTCTGTGTGTTGTGGCTCTTGAAGCACTGACTCCAGCAGCAGTCCACTCCTTGTGAATCTCTCCCAATTTTGAATTGCCTTTTCTTAACAATCCTAGCAAGGCTGCGGTTATCCCTGTTGCTTGTGCACTTTTTTCTGCCACACTTTTTCCTTCCACTCAACTGTCCATTAATATGCTTGTATACAGCACTCTGTGAACAGCCAGCGTTTTTAGCAATAACCTTTTATGGCTTACCCTCCTTGTGGAGTGTCAATGACTGCCTTATGGACATGTATCAAGTCAGCAGTCTTCCCCATGACTGTGTAGCCTACTGAACCAAACTAAGGGACCATTTTAAACGCTTAAGAAGCCTTAGCAGATGTTTTGTGGTAATTATTCTAATTTTTTGAGATAATGACTTTTGGGTTTTCATTGGGTGTAAGCCATAATCATCAACATTAACAGAAGTAAACACTTGAAATAGATCTCTCTGTGTGTAATGACTCTATGTAATATATGTGACTCTATGTAATATATGCGTTTCCCTTTTTGTATTGAATTACTGAAATAAATTAACTTTTTGATGATATTCTAATATATTGAGATGCACTTGTATTTAATCACAACAGCTTTTCTATACTTCCCTATGTAGTTTTGGTATTTAAGATGTTATCCCAAAATTATGAACCTACCACCTACTCCCAGGCAAAATTGAGGGCCTGAATACTGGAGCGCCCAACCATCCTGAGGACAGAGTTCCCATGAGTGGAGTGGAGGTGCTCGTGTGATGCTCCTCTATTCATTCTCCATGGGACTGATACCAGTGCCTATATATGACATTTGGACTTTCTATGACCAGAAACATCCCCTGTCCTGTGGTTGGATGTTCAGTTTTTTATTTTGGAGGAATCACTTCAAAGATCTTTGTTGAAGCAGTGAGATATAATGTATGGTGGAGTAATACATTCTGACACTTCCTATGGCCAGATTGCATGCGTTACAGGCAGTGTCTTCTTCACCTTCCCCAAGTTGTTCCTTCTTCCTAGAAGCACAGTATTTCCCCTGTTGCACTAATACCAGTCATTGGGTTTTCCCAACACATGCCCACTCACTGTGACCGGGTGACTCACTGGAGATCAGATCTTTCCTCACGTATTTGCTATGACTAATGTTCATTCTGACTTTGCAAACTGCATTACTGTAGTCTACCCGTACAGGTCAATGCACTTTACTATAATTTGGAATACGCTGTACACTGTCTAGAAGCGGTCTTCCCATCCATCTGGAAGGACAGATGAGTAATGGCCGTCATGCAGAGTGATATGCGGTATAATCATATATGCTGCGTACGGTCAGGAAAAATGGGGTGTCTGCCTCAGAATATTGTCATATAGGATATGGTCATATGGAGCCTCTGCAGAAGTGTCCTTTGTGTTTGTTTCTTGAACATTCCTCTGCACTCTTACGTCCCTATACACTTTCCATGGCTGTTGGCGGGCTCAGCTGCAGTTATCTTCCCAGATTCTCCAGGGCAGCTTATCTCAAGAGAGCATAAAGACCGGCAATCTGGAAATGGATAGGCCAGACCCTTGAAAATTGGCAAATAATGAAGTGGGCGGAAATGGAGTGACAGAGGCTTCAGATCTACCATAGCTCCTCAGTCTCATTTGCATATTAATTAGAAAGCTCATTTCTCAGTTACAGGACGACGTACCGGCCACGTATTGCTAGACTTTTGTTTGAAAGAGCTACATATATATATATATATATATAGTACAGACCAAAAGAGGTTTGGACACACCTTCTCATTCAAAGAATTTTCTTTATTTTCATGACTGAAAATTTCAGATTCACATTGAAGGCATCAAAACTATGAATGAAAACATGTGGAATGAAATACTTAACAAAAAAAGTGTGAAACAACTGAAAATATGTCTTATATTCTAGGTTCTTCAAAGTAGCCACCTTTTGCTTTGATTACTACTTTGCACACTCTTGAAATTCTCTTGATGAGCTTTAAGAGGTAGTCACCGGAAATGGTCTTCCAACAGTCTTGAAGGAGTTCCCAGAGATGCTTAGCACTTGTTGGCCCTTTTGCCTTCACTCTGCGGTCCAGCTCACCCCAAACCACCTCGATTGGGTTCAGGTCTGCTGACTGTGGAGGCCAGGTCATCTGGCATAGCACCCCATCACTCTCCTTCTTAGTCAAATAGCCCTTACACAGCCTGGAGATGTGTTTGGGGTCATTGTCCTGTTGAAAAATAAATGATGGTCCAACTTAAAGCAAACCGGATGGAATAGCATGCCGCTGCAAGATGCTGTGGTAGCCATGCTGGTTCAGTATGCCTTCAATTTTGAATAAATCCCCAACAATGCCACCAGCAAAGCACCCCCCACACCATCACACCTCCTTCTCCATGCTTCACGGTGGGAACCAGGCATGTAGAGTCCATCCATTCACCTTTTCCGCGTCGCACAAAGACATGGTGGTTGGATCCAAAGATCTCACATTTGTACTCATCAGACCAAAGCACAGATTTCCACTGGTCTAATGTCCATTCCTTGTGTCTTCAGCCCAAACAAGTCTCTTCTGCTTGTTGCCTGTCCTTAGCAGTGGTTTCCTAGCAGCTATTTTACCATGAAGGCCTGCTGCTCAAAGTCTCCTCTTAACAGTTGTTCTAGAGATGTGTCTGCTGCTAGAACTCTGTGTGGCATTGACCTGGTTTCTAATCTGAGCTGCTGTTAACCTGTGATTTCTTAAGCTGGTGACTTGGATAAACTTATCCTCTGCAGCAGAGGTGACTCTTGGTCTTTTTTTCCTGGGGTGGTCCTCATGTGAGCCAGTTTCTTTGTAGCGTTTGATGGTTTTTGCCACTGCACTTGGGGACACTTTCAAAGTTTTCCCAATTTGTCAGACTGACTGACCTTCATTTCTTAAAGTAATGATAGCCACTCATTTTTCTTTACTTAGCTGCTTTTTTCTTGCCATAATACAAATTCTAACAGTCCATTCAGTAGGACTATCAGCTGTGTATCCACCAGACTTCTGCACAACACAACTGATGGTCCCAACCCCATTTATAAGCCAAGAAATCCCACTTATTAAACTTGACAGGGCACACCTGTGAAGTGAAAACCATTTCCGGTGACTACCTCTTGAAGCTCATCAAGAAAATGCCAAGAGTGTGCAAAGCAGTAATCAAAGCAAAAGGTGGCCACTTTGAAGAACCTAGAATATAAGACATATTTTCAGTTGTTTCACACTTTTTTGTTAAGTATTTCATTCCACATGTGTTAATTCATAGTTTTGATGCCTTCAATGTGAATTTACAATTTTCAGAGTCATGAAAATATATATATATATATAAAACTAATTTGTGTTGGGAAAACCTGCATGGACCTCTGGGGCTTGATTCTTTCTCCATACTAATCTGAAGCCAAATTAAGAAGGCCTTAACCTGTAATGTATAATAGAAGTTATGCACTGAGTGAACAGCCGGGGAATGTAATAGATACCAATGTGAACACACATGTGCATATTACAGTTCAGTAAACCGGTTGATCTAGATATGACTTTGCTATGTAAATACTGCACTCAGCCCGTCTGCAGATATGTTATCATGGACCGCATATGCAACGGTTTTAAATAACATTCAATTACATGTTACATAATGGATGTTTACACTTTATTTTAACAGTTTGTTATTTAGCTCCTTACTGACACATGACATACTGGTACATCATAGGCCGGATCCCAAACTTTGATGTGGTCTTGCAAGCCGATAACGCTTCATTGAGAGCAGATGATGGCTGAATCATTCAGCCATTATCTCCCTCCAAGGCCTGTTTCACACATCAGTGAAAAACAGACGTTCTTCACTGACGTGTTAAACACGCATATGTCGCTTTGTGTGCCATGATTCACGTCACACGTGGGTTGACCATGTGCAATCCATGATACGTGATCCATACTCCATGATTGCATATGGACGTATACTCACCTGTCCCGTTCCTGCTGTCCGTGGTGCTGAAGTCCCCAGCTCTGCTGTATCCGACAGCCACTGTCTCTGACCTCTGCAGCTACTTCCGGGTCGGCTTTGGCTGCATATATGAATATGCATGCTAGTAAAGAGTCGGCCAGGAAGCTGCAGAGAGCAGAGGCTGCACAGAGCGTCACTGGAGACGGGTGAGTAGAAAATGCTTTTTATTTACAATGTATGTGTTTTTCTGGTACATGTTTCACGGACCACACCATGCTGTGGTTCGTGGGACATCAGTGATGCTAGAAGAAAATGGACATGTCTCCATGCGGTAATCACGGACACGCGTGTACACCGCACGGAGACAGGGTCAGTGAAAAATCATTGATTATAATGGGTCTGCGAATGTCCGTGATTCTGGTATGTATCAAAACTAGCATATACGTACCAGAATCACTGACGTGTGAAAAAGGCCTAACAGGTGAAGCTGAGCTCCACAGTGGCTGTTAACCTGTTAAATGACACTGTTAATCTCTGGTAGCGGCATTTAATGCGCGCATACAGGAGTTTTTGTCATTTTATGCACCCATCGCCATACCCGTGACGTGATAGCAGGGCAGCAATGGGTTGTCACGACAGCCGGGCGTCGGCTGAAGACCTCTGTGCTTGTCATGACAGTTCTACTGTGAAAGCCAGCATTACGAGACTGATTTTTGCTACACATAGCAGTGCTGACGCACTGCTATGTATAGTACAAGAGATCAGATTATCGCAGGTTCAAAACTCCCAAGGGGGCGGTTAAATATAGTGAAAAGTTAAAAAAAAAAAGTTTTAAAAAATATTAAAAAAATAAACATTCAAATCACCCCCCCTTTTCCCTCAGTAAATATTAGAAAAGAAAAAAAAAACATATTTGGTATCACTGCATTTGTAACAGTTCGATCTATGCAAATATAATATAAAATAATCCGATCAGTAAAAGGCATAAGAAACAAATTATCAAAACACTATAATTGCAATTGTTTGACCACTGCAACAACACAAAAAAATTAAATAACAGGAGACCAAAACATCCTATATACCCCAAAATAATATCAATAAAAAAATTGGCTCGGGCCGCAAAAAACAAGCCCTCACACAGCTGCATAGCGCGAAAATTGAAACCGTTGGGGCACCTGCGCACGTTGCGTAATTACATGCATTTACGCTACGCATTGCGCTGCAGCGTAAATGCATGCGTCCTGCGTCCCCTGCACAATCTATGACGATTGTTCATGATACGTGCGCACGTTGCCTTTTTGAACTCAGCGATTTGGTTGCTAAAATTTTGACCCAAATCCGTGCGTTCATAAAAGCAGCGTGTCAATTATTTGTGCGTTCTGGATGCAGCTCCCACTCTGTCTATGGTGGGGGCAGCAGCCATAGCGCATGAAATCGGCTTTTTTTCTTCTGAAACACTGCAAATGTGGCGCCCTGGACAAGCCAGGACGTCACAGGTACTGCAACAACACACCCCCACACCCCGGTTAGGAACATCTAAGTCAGACACAAATCCTTGTTGCTTCCCTCCAGGGGCTGATGTCCACACCAGGTGGGGTGGAGCCAGGTGGTTGGCTCCTCCCACCGAGGAGTTCACAGTCCTGGAGGCGGGAAAGGAGTTGAGGGAAGTTTGCAGTGGAGTGTAGAGCGAGAGTGAGGGAAGTAGTAGTGGAGGAACTGACTGGCCGTGTCCGGGTACGTGGCCCGGGCACAGAAACAGCAAGGTTGGCAGATGGTGGTGACTGTCTGCAGGAGAGGCCGATTGACGCACAACCGTAAGGACCGGGGACGGGTGGTGGCCCGCCGGTACCGGATCGGGGAGCAAAGAGAAGCCAGCACCATCCGGCAGGGCCTACGGACCCCGACCAGGCTAGGAGTCGCCATAAAACCTGTCAAATCCGTCAGCGACAGGAACCTCCGGGGTTTCCCAGCAATATAGACCCGACTGAAGGCAACCGTCCAAACCGTGAGGGAGATAAAGCTACCGCCTGAGCTAGAGCTCCCAGGGCCATAGCCTGCGGGCAAAAAAAAGGGGCTCCCTTAGCCAACATACCGCAGGGGAGCGGGTTACCGGTGGGAAGCCATCGGGGCCGAGAACATAACACCGGTGCAGGGAGAGATAGTTACCACCAGCCTACCAGGAGTAACCGTCGCAGCCGTCTGTGGGACTTGTCCATCCAGCCGTTTGTTTTACCAGAGACTCCGTGTGTGTTACTGGCTGAGTAAGTACCACCGTGCCGTCTGGCACTGCGCTGCCCCGCGACCCTGCACCTGGCCAAGCCCCGCAACCCACCAAACAGACAACAACTCCGGGCCCCGGGACTGCCAAAATCCCCCTACCCACGGAGGGGAGAGAAACATCCTAGCTGCTCCCTGTCATCGCTCCCGGGATCCCCGTACAGAGCAGCGGTGATGCCCCAACCTCACCACACACCGTGGGTGGCGTCACAAACCGACATCCCAAGCACCAACAAAACTCCCCTTTCACTCACGGGCGAGGAGCGCCGCTCGAGTCCCCGAGCAGCAGCAGCGCCGGACCTGAGCGTGGTGAGCACAGCGCCCCGCCGCCCGCGACACATCCATTACACTGTGTTTCTGCAGCGATTTGAAGTGCACATGTGCTATCAAATCGCTGCAGAATATTCAGCAGTTACGTGCGAACAAGCCCTTACAGCTCCCATTTTTCTTTTATGTTACAATTTTTTGAATATTTTTCCACACCACTTAAAGCAAAAACTATGCATGTTTGGTATCGCTGAATAATTCTGACCTGGAGAATCATATTGCCTGGTCATTTATACTGTAAAATGATCCCTGTAAATATAAAAAAAAACAAACCCCTGTACAATTTTTTGCTTATTCGCCACATTTGGAATTGTTCTGCAACTTTCCAGTACATGATAGGATAAAATGGGTGATGCCATTCAAAAGTACAACTCTTCCCACAGAAAACAAAGCCTCACACGGCTATGTTGATAGAAAAATAAAAAAAGTTATGGTTCTTGGAATAAGAGGAGGAAATAATGAAAGCACAAAAATGGAAAATCACCCAGTCGGTAAGGACTCATAGTAGAACCAGTGGCATGGGCAGCTCTGCTCTAAAGGCTGCCATGTCCTCCTCCCTCTGCTCTCATTCCAGACTGCTTCTAGTAGTGATGTGTCGGTCGCGAACGATCCAACACAAAGATCCAGCTCCCTGCTGTGAACGACAGGAGCCGGATCACCAGTGTGAGCCACTGAAATCACTAAACGGCTCTTTTAGCTGTCAAAACCCCGCCCACCCGCGGCTAAACTCCACCCACTCAGCAATCTAATTGGCCGCTTGTAAGTGGGCGGGGTTTAGAAGTGGGTGGGCGGGGCTTTGGTGGCGTTACATATGGTGGCTTAAATATGTGTTCACCTGGGGTGAACACATATTTAATAAGGAGCCGAGAACGATCTGAAAGATCCGGCTCTTTTTGGTGAACGGAGCCATAGGAACCGGATCACCAAAAAGAGCCGGACTGCCCATCACTAGCTTTTAGTGACAAGTTGGAGGGAGAGGAAGGGGCTGCACTGACCATTTACTTCCCCTGAATCTCACAATGGAGCAGTACAGCCGCCTCCCCCCCGCAGCAGCTATACAGGCTGGTATCAAGGGTGACAGAGCCCTCCCCAGCCTCACTTCAGGCCCTGCACACTGTATGTGTGACTACCGTAGTGCCGTCCTCTCCTGCACAGACCATGCCAGCAGCAGCTCCAGAAGGAGCAGTGGGTGACAGCATCAATCTGCAGAGTGCGGCCCTTATATCTGCAAATGACACCTGCTTCTCCCCTCTGCAGTCACTGGGAGATGGAGTTTTCTACAGTTGTTTGGGCCACCTCCTTAGGGGCCCCAGTGCAAGTGCACCTGCGGTTTGTCCACCAGTGGTTCTGTTTAATGGTAGCACACCTGATCATTCAGCAGTTGCAGGAAGACGGCAGCAGGGTTATCAGTGTTCTGATATTAAAGAGCATGCGTATATGTACGGCTCTCCACTCCCATAATCCCGCTCACCTCTCAGTACCATCTTCAGTGGAAAGAGGTGGGCGGGATTATGGGTGTGGGGAGCAGTGAATATGCATTTTTTTAAGTAGCCGGCACACTGTCAGCCTCAGAGCCCGCTGCTGCCTCCTGTAACCTCGTGGTGCCGCAGTTTGTAGTGTACGGTCCCTACAGTTGTCTATGCTGTAATTCAGCTGGATGTCCTGAAGCAGGAGTTAAGGTTCGCGGGCCCCATAAACCACCGGGCCCCGTGAACCCCAGGGCCCAGTCGCAGTGGCGACCCCTGCGACCGCTATCGTTCTGCCCCTGCTCAGCAAAGCAGTTGCACAGGAGTGATGTCAGTGCAACGTCAAGCACAGGCACAGGGGGAGAATGATGAAGCATGGAAAAGAGCGCGCTGCTCGATGCTTCATCATTTCTGTGTGTGATGAGGGGCAAGGGGAGCCTGCTGCCGCCACTGACACCGTGCCCCCCCTGACTCACAGGTCATATAGCGGCCACGTGGCTGCTGCAGAGCAGCGCAGCTCCTCTCTCACAGAGAGGAGCCGGCTGCTGATCTTCAGGGTGGGCGCCGGGCCCAGTCGGGACCTCTGTGACCGCGGTCGTTACGCCCCTACCTGTCACAGACATCATCTGAGACAGGGCTGTGAACTCAATGGGTGCCTGGTTTAGAGAAGCTCTTGTGTAACATTACTGTGACGTTCCTCCCGGGACTGTAGGCTGGAACAGGAAATTAGAGAAAAAAACAGATGACACTCCCAACACTCAGTCTGAACAGGTGCGAAATTGAACATGACATATAATAACAAAAAACGACAGTTGCACTCGAAAATCCTAAACCATGCAAACCATGAATGTAAAAATATAAGAATATGCATTACTACTGAAGGAAATCTAGGAAAACTGAGATATTTAGCATGCAAAAATGGCTATTTCTATATCTGCCTAGTAGCCGCGCCAAGGCATACCTCGCGGGCAGTGTCCTCTCTCCTCCTATACCAGTCTGTTTTGTACTGTTAATGATTGTTGTACGTATACCCTCTTTCACTTGTAAAGCGCTATGGAATAAATGGCGCTATAATAATTAATAATAATAAATAAATAATATCTTGTATACTGGAAACCTACTCTAACGCCTCTTTCTGGGTTAAAAACCTTCATGTGTATGGGCAATTAGGAACCTGCTACTAGAGAATAAATTTGCATGGTTTAGCATTTCAGAGTGCAACTGTCTTTTTTTGTTATGAAACAGGAAACTGTAGGACGGAACGTCACAAGAAGTTATGGGCAAGCTGACAGGTGGGATCAACGACCGTTCCCTACACAGCAGGATCATGGCAAGAAAAGTATATGTATTTAGCATTTTTCTTGAGGACAGCAGATTAAGACAAATGGTGAAAAGTAATGAACAGCCTCTTACTCCGAGTAACTACTTTTAATTTTTGTTCTTGTCTAGCTTAAAAAAGGCCATATGGCCAAAACATTGTTGTTATATTGTTTTGCTACTATTTTTTATATTTTTAGCTTGATAGCATCAATAAATATAATTTTTAAATCTTTGATGCCCTGGACTCCTGGGCTTCACTGCTGCAGTTGACTGGTGGGCAATAGAGCTAATCACCCCATCCAACTAGTGGGTTCCTTATTTCCCTTTAAATCTGTGTCATGATAAAGAATGCGGCAGTGCCCGCAATGCCTGGGAGAAGGGACAGACACAGACATAAAAGGATCCCGGTGCAAGAGCATTATATGAGGCTTTTGTTGTCCGATAAGGTGTCTCTGACAGAAGCTGCTTCCTGCTTTGGAGGTAGAAGTGACCACCTTACCTCTTAGGACCCTGCACATGTTGCACTTATGCTGTGTCCATCCCTACCTGAGCAAGACGGGACTCTATGGTCTGACATATTGAAGTAAAATGTTATCTAAATTAACTTTAGGGTCTTATCTGCATTTATTTTTGGGGTCTGATTTATTAGTCATGTGTCACGCTAGGTACAGGAAAGTATAGCATATGGCAAAAGGGAAGGAACAGGAGACCCTGTGTCTAGGGAAGGGGGAAATGGTGACCCCTGACCAAGCCTATTGCTGGGCCCTGGGTTTTCTTACCACCCTAGATAGTTTCCTCACCTATGTGCCTCACTGGATACCTGGCCCTAAGCTGACCGTAATCGGGCCCTAGTTAGGGAGCGGATAGGATGAACGCTTAGTCAACCCCACTAAGTTCTAAAGAAGAAACATGGAAAATAACTTTTCTCCAGATACCACAGGAAGAAGAACCGCAAACAATAATAACCAGATTATGCTAGAAGAATGTGAGCTGACTGCTTGCACTGAAGACTTGTTAAGGGTAGAGGACTTATCACCAGCACTGAGTATGGGGAAATGATGGTATATATAGCGTGAGGCTGTGACAGGGGTAATATTTGAAGGTCGCTATGTGTCCCCCAGAATGTGTCTGGAAACCCTCTGAGTTTGCTATAGCTATTAGGCTACTTTCACACATCAGTTTTTTCCAATCAGGCACAACCCGGTTTGTGCCTGATGGAACGGATCCTTCTCAGATTGGGAAAAACTGATGTAACGGATCTGGTAAAAAACCGGATCCGTTTTTTTTTTTTTTTTTAAAGGCTAGAGAGACCCCATCATCACACCACATACACCGCCCATACACCGACACTCCCGCACATACAACGGCACTCCCGCACATCACCGCACACACCCCGGCACTCTCGCACATCACCGCACATACACCGGCACTCCCGCACATCACCGCACATACACCGGCATTCCCGCACATCACCGCACATACACCGGCACTCCCGCACATCACCGCACATACCCTGGCACTCCCGCACATCACCGCACATACACCGGCACTCCCGCACATCACCGCACATACACCGGCACTCCCGCACATCACCGCACATACACTGGCACTCCCGCACATCACCGCACAAACACCGGCACTCCCGCACATCACCGCACAAACACCGGCACTCCTGTGACGCCCTGGGCAAGCCAGGGGTCACAGGTCACAACACAACACGCACCCCACATTCCCCCACAAGGTCAAAACTAAAATCCTTGTTGCCTTCCTCCAGGAGCTGGTGTCCACACCAGGGGGTGGGCCAGGCGGTTGGCTCCACCCGCCGAGGAGTTCACAGCTCTGGAGGCGGGAAAACCAGGCAGATCAGTTTAGGAGGTGAAGGAGTAAACAGGGAGAGTAAGAGGAGAGTTGGAAAGTGACAGAGAAAGTGACAGAAAGAAGCCTGAAGTTAGTCCGGGTGTGTGCCCCGGACTGAGACAGCAAGGTTGGCAGACGGTGGTGACCGTCTGCAGGCGAGACTGATTGGAGGTTGCCGAAAGGACCGTGGACGGGTGGTGACCCGGCGGTACCGGAGCGGTATACGAAGATTAGTCAGCACCAGGGCAGGGGCCTTTCGGATCCCGGCAAGGCTAGGAGTCGCCATAATTTGCCAAATCCGTCAGTGAAGGGGACGACTGTCTCCCAACAACCAAGTCCCTTTTGAAGGCAACAGTCCGACCATTAAGGGGAGACACCGCCACCGCCAAGGCACCAGTTTCCCAGGGCCAGCGCCTGCGGGCAAGAGTGGAGCTCCTCCGGTTCATATCCAAGCTGGGGAGCGGGTTACCGGTGGGAGCCCATCGCTACCAAACAACAACACATAGGTGCAGGGAAGAGACCGTCACCGTCAACTGCAGGGGACATCGGCAACGTAACCGTCTGAGGGACCCGTCCAACCAGCCATTTGTTTACCGAGAACTGTGTCGTGTTTACTGGCTGAGTGAGTACCTCCGTGCCGTGCGGCACAGCGCTGCCCCTGCGCCCCTGCACCTCCACAGGCCCCTAGCCCGCCTGTCCACCATCCCAACTCCATCACTGGGCCCCGGGATCACCAACCCCTACCCACGGAGGGGCAACACAACAACTGGCTGCTCCATACCATCACTCCCGGGATCCCCAGCCAGAGAAGCGGTGGTGTACACTCAATCACCACAACCGTGGGTGGCGTCACGGACAATAAACAATCCCCACACCCAAACCCCCTTTCACTCACGGGCGAGGAGCGCCGCTAGAGTCCCCGGGATCCGGCCCATCGCTCGAGCCACCGAGCAGCAGCAGGCCGCGGCAGCCGAACCCGAGCAGTGGGAGAGCGCGGCGTCCCCTCCTCCGCCCGCGACACTCCCGCACATCACTGCACATACACCGACACTCCCGCACATCACTGCACATACACCGACACTCCCACACAACACTGCACATACACCAGCACTCCCGCACCTCACTGGACATACACCGGCACTCCAGCACATCACTGCACATACACCGACACACCGGCACTCCCGCACATCACTGCACATACACCGGCACTCCCGCACATACACCGACACTCCCGCACATCACCGCACATACACCGGCACTCCCGCACATCACCGCACATACACCGGCACTCCCGCACATTACCGCACATACACCGACATTACCTCAGGGACGTCACCGCTGACAGCGCAACTCCCTTCAGTTGCTGCGTGGAGCTCCCGGGAGCGGCGGTGTTCTACGGCCGCTCCTGTCAGCTTCATGTAGCAGAGCTGAAATCGTTGCGGGACCTCGTGGATTACGTCGGACCTGGAGGGGTAAAACCCTAAAAATAAATTAGCACACGAGGGGGCACATGAGGCCCCCATCGCTGTACATTGTTGCTGTAAAAATTTTTTTTTATTAAAAACAAAAAAATTATGACGTAAAACAAAATCCAGCAGTGTCAAAAGTAGTTCAGCAGTGGATGCGTCCAGATCACTTGACCGAAGGAACCATTCCACCGCTTTAAGGCCATCTCTGTGGCGAATCGAGGTGTACAACGATTCTACGTCAGCCGTCACCATGACCACTCCCTCATCCACATGTATGTTGCCGATCGTCCGAAGGGCCGAGGTGGTATCTTTGATATATGAGGGCAAAGTAGCCACAATGGGTTTGAGGAAGTGATCAATGGTGACGGAGATGAGTTCACAGAGGCTCCCGTTGCCTGATGTTGGAGAGGTGGCTGGGATTTACCATTGAATATATATGTTAAAAATTCTGCGATCATTATATGCGCTGTATGATATGATAGGTTGGTAAATGATGAAGGTGATTCATGCCACGCTCCGGTATCTTTAGTCCCTTCACGTCATGTTGATAGGAGATTTATTGATATGTGATATGTAGTATTCTGTCCTATAGGTATGATACATAGTCACCTTGTACGATGTTGAACAGTAGATGGGACATTATATTTTGATAAATCTGGAATCATGTGCCCCCCAGGTGGCTCTCTTGTTTGTATATTTACTAAATGAATTTACCAAAAATAAGAAATAAAATATTCAAGATTTGCTAGTAATATTGGTGTTGATTCACTTCTTCTTGGTCAGTTATCTCCGATACCAAGTGGTGGTTGTTAAGCTTGAGCGAAGTGTATATAATACTGGACATTGGTGATTAATAATCATTGGGGGTGTCTGATAGACGCCTGCCATGATTAATGCCTTATTACCCCGATTGCCACCGCACCAGGGCAATTCGGGATGAGCCGGCTAGAGTCCCGGGACTGTCGCATCTAATGCATGTGGCAATTCCGGGCGGCTGCTGGCTGATATTGTTAGGCTGGGGGGCTCCACATAACGTGGAGCTCCCCATCCTGAGAATACCAGCCTTCAGCCGTATTGGCTTTATCTTGGCTGGTATCAAAATTGGGGGGGACCGCACGTCGTTTTTTTTTTAATTATTTATTTATTTTACTGCAATATATAGACCCGCCCACCGGCGGCTGTGATTGGTTGCAGTGAGACAGCTGTCACTCAGCGTGGGGGCGTGTCTGACTGCAACTAATCATAGGCGCCGTTGGGCGGGGGAAGCAGGGAATACGAGATTGCATAATGGGCGGCCGGCATTTTCAAATCAGGAGAAGCCACCAGCAGTGTGAACGCCGTGCAGTGCCACGCCGGTGATCGGTGAGTGGGTGAGAGTGAGTGACTCAGTGAGTGAGTCAGTGAGTGTGAGAAAGAGAGGCTAGGGCCACAAGGGTCACTAGTGTGATGCTCGCATGACACTCGGCCCGCGCTGGCAGCACAGCAGGAGCCTAGTGTCATGCTAGTGTGCCTGCATCTGAGGTCCGACCCTGCAAGCGGACCTCAGCTGCGGGGGGCGGGCAGGCTCTCAGGAGGGGCGGGCTGGCATGGAGGAGGGGAGGGAGGGATTTCTCTCCACCGTCCTTCGTAGCCGGCTATTGCGATTCTCGCTCTGCACGCACGGTACACCGGTGTACCGCGAGTGCAGTGCGATTTTTCTCTCGCCCCATTCACTTGAATGGGTGCGAGAGAAAAGAGTCTCGCATTACACCAGCAGCATGCTGCGATTGTTTTCTCGGTCCGATTAGGACTGAGAAAATAATCGCTCATGTGTGCTGTCACACAGGCTAGAATTGGTCCGAGGGGAATGCGATGTTTTATCGCACTCCACTCGCACCGATTTTCTCAGAGAATCACTTCTGGGCATGCTCAGAAGTAAAAACCGAATTCGGTACATGCTTCCGGCATTTTATGCATGCCACCGGATTCGGCGTGGATAGACTTTCATTATGCACCATGCCGCACAGCGCCGCAACCGGCGCTGTGCGTTTTTTTTTAGGAGACAAAAAACGTTGCCTGAAACGTTTCATGTGGCCACCGCATTCATTAATTAAGCCACATTCGGAAAAAGCCGGATGCAACACAAGGTCATCAGGCACAATCTGGTGACAATGCAAATCAATGGAGATAAAACGTATGCGGTACCGGATCCGTTTTAACAGGTTTTTTTCCGGATTGTGCCTGATTGGAAAAAACTGATGTGTGAAAGTAGCCTTACTGGTAAAGAGAGACGGATTCCTTCCCCAGTCCAGGTTTTGTAACATCCTCATGTCCAGCATTTGGTTTAAATCTTGCAGGGCACATCAGGGTGTGTCTCAGTTGAGAGCCAGGCTTGTTGAAGCAAGCACATGCTGTGTGAGCTGGCTCTGTGTGGAGTGAACACTGGCCAGGAGTGTGAGCCTGGGAGAACCTAAACAGATCCCTGCAGTTAACGGGGTCCTAAGGTAACAAGACTTTTAAGATTTGTCTATATGCATCGGCTGTGATCCGGAAGAGACTTTATTTGACTGTGGAAAACTGGATCTATTTATGCTGCAACAATAAATAGACTGTTGGTGTGAACAAGCTGCTGCCTCACTGCCTCCCGTTTCTGCCCAAGCAACGCTGCTACCTCACATTGTGGTGGAGAATGCGGGCATTGCATTGCAGCCTGGTTGCTAGGGGCAACAACCCAGTTTCTACATGTTCATGATCAAGACAAACAAGAGCCCTAGGAGTACTGGTGCAAAAGTAGTAATTTATTTATTAATCTCATCAAGTAACAACACGTAGAAGAAAGGACATTTACAAGCATAAGTTATGGGAATAGAATGCCTGGGTCCCGTGGACCACAATTAAAGACTCAATTGTAAATCAATACAATGGGGCATGAACTAAGAGTATCCACACAATTGTGTATACTGGCTCCCCTGCACCACCACTGTGACTAGGTAAGCACTCCATTTGCCCCGTGTTGATGGGCTGTGACTATCCCCTTGTATGGCTCTCCATATGGGTTTATACATATTGCCCACCTTCACTCCACTGTAAGGGCTTGATGATTTCTTGCTATATACACTTTTTCCTAGTCCAGCATTATACTCAATTGTATTAAATCAAGGGCCTACTCTATTATGTACTAAGCCACATTGTGGGACTGAGGACCCAGGCATTCTATTCCTATAACTTATGCTTGTAAATGTCCTTTTTTCTACGTGTTGTTATTTGATGAGATTAATAAATAAATTACTACTTTTGCACCAGTACTCCTAGTGCTCTTGTTTGTCTACATGCTTTTGGAGTGTGCTGTCTCGTGGCCACACTGGAGGGTTAACTCTATACCCGATCCAGTGTGACCTTTATGAGACCTTAAGTTATGACCATGAGGCTTTTTGTTCGAATAATGTTCATGATCAAGCCTGCAAAGCTACAGTTTAACCCAGCAGTCACCATGGAGGATCTTGTAAAGCAGCTGGCCCAGTCTAGTGCTCAATTACAGCAGGCTGTTGCACAAAACGGTGCTCAGCAGCAACAAACCAATGCCCAGCTGCAGCGGGAGTTAGTTCAGCAACAGGAGACAAACAGCTTGTTGACTCAGCAGCTTGCAGCTCTGCGAGATGCATTCCCAGCGGCAACTCCAGGTCATCCAGCCCCTCCTGCGGCCCAGGACAGAGTAAGGGCGGCACTTACAAAGATGAGTGCAGAAGACGACCCAAAAGCTTTTCTCTCCGTGTTTGAGAGGACCGCTGAGCAAGAGAAATTGCCTATCGACCGTTGGACTGATGTCGTGTCCCCATTCTTGGTGGGTGAACCTGACTCGCCCACCCCAGGGCTATGGGACACCCGGTGCCGGGCCGGACTAGTCCGGTGGTAGTCAGTGGTGGCTGGGCCCGGCTCCGTGGCCCTGGTGGGTGTCAGTAGAGTATGTGGCTTGGTGAATAAAGTTGTGTTCGTGACGCCACCTGTGGTATGCGGCTAATAAGCCGCCGCTGCTGTGTGAGGCCTCCGGGATGGTGTTATGGCAGCAATGGTGATACTGCTCCCCACAGGTGGAGCAATGCCCGGGGCACAGTTGGTGCTTGTAAGTGTCTATGCAGATGGAATAACAGAGGCAACTCCAAGGGTGCAGTTCAAGTTCTTTACTCACAGTTCTTGTCACAGTTGTAGGGACCCTCAGACTGCTGGGACCACCGTCAGGGACCTCCGCCGTTTCTGGATGATTCAGAGCGTGAAATCCGGTACCCTCCTTTTTGTGTCTCTTTCTCTGCTGTCTTCACTAGCCTTGCCTTAGTTAGATGGACTTGGCTTGGCCTCCATTACAGCCTCCAGGCTGGGGGGTCACCTGTCGGCTGATTACCCCTTTTCTGAAGGTCTGCTCTGGGTTCTGGCCCTGGGAGCTTGCAATTCCCTGGGCCTCGGTTTTTACTGTTTGGAGATTGTCTTTTCACTCCTCCAGTCTCTAGGGACCGTCCCCTGTCGCAGCTAATCACTCCACCGATGTCAATGTGGACCAGGCCACCGCAGCCTGCAACTACTCGTAGCGCCTCTGGGCCCTCGGCTTCGGTACCCAACAAGGACTGCTCGTGGTACCTACAGGACTACCCGCGGCCCTGCGACCCTTTTCTTCTTTCTTTCCTTTCTTCCCTTTCTTTCCTTTCTTTCCTTTCTTCTCCTTGCCTGCCTCCAGCAGGCCTCCTCCTCCCTCCTTGCTCTCGTTCTTCTTCTCCAACTACATGCTGGCTCCTCACTCTTTCACTCCCTGAGGTAAACTGAAACTAACTTGACCTTCCTTTCTCTATCTGCTCTCTGGTGGCTCCTCCCACCCCCCCAGTTGCTAAGCTACCACCCTATGGAAGCAGGGATGGGTCTTACAGCCCCTCTCAGCATGCAGCATGGGAGGGTTGCCTGCCACTTTCCCTGGTCCTGTGTGTCCCTAGCAATGGGTGTAGTGTGGATTTACCAGGGGACCGGAGTTCACTCTCTTCCTCTCCCAGAATGGGGCATCACACCGCTGATGGGGTGCAATGACCTGTGGCGACGGAAGCCTCAGGGGCGCCACACTCCCCCACAGCAAATCCCAGCACGTCCTCGGGCTGAAAAACAACAAAAACATGTGAAGAAACTGCAATACATTTTTGTATGCAAAACATAAAACAATAAAACATTTCTTCCCTTTATGGGAGGCACATATCAGTAAACGTTGCGAACTTCTTATAAAGAAACTATGTGTGCACTTCCAGTTCATTGCACGGTTTGGGCACTTCCCCCATAATTCTGGTAGGGGGCACAACGGGTGCAACTATATACAGTTTCGACTACAACAAGTCCAGTAGCCCGGCAGTTCGTTTCTTTCAATCAAACAATAAAGGGGACAATCAACCAGCCATTAAGTCCAATGGCCTGGTTACATAGGACACATAAACAACATACCAGCCACTAAGTCCAGTGGCCTGGTAGGACATAACACATACACTTCCACCGGGGCCCACATTCCAGTTCAGTGGCCCGGTAGCGCATAACATGGGGGGTGACGTCTTCAAAAAGCATCAGGGGCAGTACAGCAGGAAAGGGTGTCATCTTCGAAAAGAATAAGGGGCAAAACACGAGGGACTTCTTCAAAAAGAATGAGGGGCTATGTACAGTTTGGCAGCTCTTCATCTTCCTTACTTGTAGGGATTCTTCTCCGGCTCCCCACCTGGCAGCAGGTAGACAGCGGTCAGCACAGTCTGCGTCTCCTGCGTGGCTGTAGCAGGCCTGCTGCAAGATGCTGCGGCCTGGGCCTGCTCTGAGGTAGTGCTGCTGGCTTGCATAGGGTTACTGGCTGGCGCGAGGCTGCTGGCTTGCAGGGGGTTACCAGCCATACGGCGCCACTCTGGCTCTTCTGGGGCTGCCTCCTTGTCTTGGCGGGCCGCGCCTGGCATGGCGGCGGCCTGGGTTGGAGTCGCTGCTGCGGTGTGGATGGGCGTCGCTCCGGCGGTGAGATCTTGGCGGGCCGCACCTGGCGTAGCTGCGGCCCAGATCGGCGTCGCCGTGTCGGGCGTATCTCCAGGGATCGCGGGCATGGCAGCGGGGGTTGGGGCTCTCGCGCCGGCAGGGGCATTAAGTGACTCACCCCTCAGTTGCATCTCCGGTGTTCTGGCGGAGAAGATACAGCAGCCGCTGCAGAGCCGGGTAAAGAGAGTGACACCCCCAGCCGGGTGTCGAAAACCCTCCCTTATGATGTTATTTTGGGAAGAGACTTGCCCCTGTTCTGGACATTATGGGGGAGGCGACCCAGCCCTCCGAGGTGTATGATGGAAATGATTGAACCAGGCTCTGAGCCGGAATATCCCGAATCAGGTATACTTGCCGTATGGGTCACTAGTATAGGGACAGAGTTGCTCCATCGGGTTGATAAAATCCGGGGTGAAATAGTGGAACAGTTGGGGGTCCCTCAGCCGTACCGCCATCAGGCCTTGGAATTGGCTCATAACCACCTAATGAGTGGGCACCTAGGTGAAGAGAAAATGCGGGAGCGCATGTTCCAGTGGTTTTACTGGCCGGGGTAGGCGCAGAAATTAAGAGGTTCTGTGAGTCCTACCCCGTTTGTCAGTTGACCGCACCAACGCACTGTTTCCGTAGTACTCTGATACCTTTACCCATTATAGAGGTGCCTTTTGAGCGGATTGCTATGGATCTGATCGGACCTATTATAAAATCAGCCCGTGGTCACCAGCACATCCTAGTAGTGATGGATTACGTGACTCGTTATCCGGAGGCCGTTCCACTGCATCACACCTCGGCGAAGCTTATTGCTCGGGAGTTGTTTGCCATGTTCTGTCGCGTGGGGTTACCCAAAGAAATCTTGACCGATCAGGGAACTCCCTTTATGTCTAAAATTACTAAGGAACTGTGCAAACTCCTTCAGATTAAGCAGCTACGCACGTCAGTGTACCATCCCCAGACCGATGGTCTAGTGGAATGTTTCAATAAAACTTTGAAGTCTATGTTGAAAAAGGTGGTCTCCAAAGAGGGGAAAGATTGGGACATGTTATTGCCCTATTTAATGTTCGCTATCCGCGAGGTCCCAAAATCTTCCACTGGGTTCTCGCCACTTGAGTTACTGCATGGCAGACATCTGCGGGGACTGATGGATATAGTTAAAGAAACTTGGGAACAGTAGCCCACCCCTCACAAAAGCACAGTGGAATACGTTATGGATATGCAGGATCGTATCACGGCAGTAATGCCCATTGTTAAAGAACATTTGCTGGATGCTCAGGCGGCCCAAAGCACTCGGAATAATAGAAAGGCCTCCATCCGGTCTTTTAAACCGGGGGATCGTGTCTTAGTCCTAATACCTACAGCAGAAATTAAGTTCTTAGCCAAATGGCAAGGTCCCTATGAAATCCGGGAGAAGGTAGGGGACGTAAACTATAAGGTGTATCAGACAGGTAGAAGAAAACCTGAGCAAATATACCATGTAAACCTGCTAAAGGCGTGGAAAGACAGGGAATGTATGGTAACTGACGTAATGTTGAACCTAACCTCTTCAGGTGCCTTGACAACTACCAAGGAGAAGTCCCCTGATGATGAATTGGGAGTAAGCATAGGGGATTCTCTCTCAAAACAGCAGAGACGGGAATCTCGGAGGTTAGTGCAGCAGAATACGGATGTGTTCTTAGACCTGCCCGGCCGAACAACCGTAATCCACCATGACATTGTCACCGAGCCTCAAGTAAGGGTACACATGAGGCCATACCGGGTACCAGAAATATAAAAAAACTGACCCGCACATCCAACAAATGTGAACAGGTGCTAACTGAAAAAACATAGTAACTATAAATGCAAACAGTTGCACACTGAAAAAAGCCAAACATTTACCAGGGAAAATATGGCACTGCATTACTGCAAAAGAGAGATATTTAGTTTATGTATTGGCCAATGGATATCTCTGTAATCCGGGAACCTAACTTAAATGCCACTACCTAGATAGTGGCATTTAAGTTAGGTTCCCGGATTACAGAGATATACCTTGCTGTTGGTCTCCGGGCTTACATGCATTGGCCAATACATAAACTAAATATCTCTCTTTTGCAGTAATGCAGTGCCATATTTTCCCTGGTAAATGTTTGGCTTTTTTCAGTGTGCAACTGTTTGCATTTATAGATACCGGGTACCAGAGGCTCGTAGGCAAGCCATTGCGGAGGAGGTAAAAAAATGCTCCAACTAGAGATTATTGAAAAAATCCACGAGCGAATGGGCCAGTCTCATTGTGCTGATCCCGAAACAAGACAGGTATTTAAGATTCTGTAATGATTTCCGAAAGTTAAATGAAGTTTCCAAATTTGATATGTATCCCATGCCCAGGGTCGACGAGCTGACAGAGAGATTGGGTCAGGCCCAGTACTTCACGACTCTCGATCTTACTAAAGGTTACTGGCAGGTGCTGCTGAAAGAGACAGCAAAAGAAAAGACTGCTTTTGTCACGCCAGAGGGGCTCTATCACTATGTCGTCTTACCATTTAGTTTACATGGGGCACCGGCCACGTTTCAGAGATTAATGGACATAGTGTTAGAGCCCCATCAAAAGTATGCCGCCGCATATCTGGAAGACATCATCATCTATAGCAGTGACTGCAGCACCCATCTATCTCAGGTACAAGCGGTAGTGGATTCGCTCAGAGCTGCTGGTCTGATGGCGAATCCACACAAATGTGCTATGGGTCTCAAAGAAGCCCGTTACTTGGGGTATGTGATAGGCCAAGAGATTATCAAGCCCCAAGTGAACAAAATCGAAGCCATTCAAAACTGGCCTTGTCCCCTTACCACAAAACAGGTAAGAGCCTTTTTGTGCATAATGGGGTATTACCGACGGTTCAAACCCAATTTTGCTGGGAGGTCGGCGCCCTTGACCGATCTCTTAAAAGGGAAGAAGTCGGTCATGGTCCACTGGAATACACAAGTACAGGAAGCCTTTCAGGCGCTGAAAGTAGTCCTATGTGATCAGCCTGTCCTTTCCATCCTGACTTTCAAAAGTAGTTTATAATACAGGCCGATGCCTCTGAGGTGGGTCTGGGTGCAGTTCTGTCCCAGGAGGTAGATGGAGAAGAGCATCCGGTCACCTATTTAAGTAGAAAACTCACCCCGGCAAAAAAGAACTATAGCATAGTGGAGAAGGAGTGCCTGGCCATAAAATGGGCACTGGAGTCCCTACACTACTACCTGCTGGGGCGACACTTTCGCCTGGTGACAGACCACTCCCCTTTGGTCTGGATGAGGAATGCCAAGGAGAGAAATGCTAGAGTCACCAGGTGGTTTCTCCCCTTGCAGAACTTTCACTTTTCTGTGGAACACTGGGCAGGGAGGTTGCAGGGCAATGTGGATGCCCAATCCAGAGGCCCCTGTAAATTGAACTGAGGGGGGGGATATGTGAGGCTGTGACAGGGGTAATATTTGAAGGTCGCTATGTGTCCCCCAGAATGTGTCTGGAAACCCTCTGAGTTTGCTATAGCTATTACTGGTAAAGAGAGACGGATTCCTTCCCCAGTCCAGGTTTTGTAACATCCTCATGTCCAGCATTTGGTTTAAATCTTGCAGGGCACATCAGGGTGTGTCTCAGTTGAGAGCCAGGCTTGTTGAAGCAAGCACATGCTGTGTGAGCTGGCTCTGTGTGGAGCGTACACTGGCCAGGTGTGTGAGCCTGGGAGAACCTAAACAGATTCCTGCAGTTAACGGGGTCCTAAGGTAACAAGACTTTTAAGATTTGTCTATATGCACCGGCTGTGATCCGGAAGAGACTTTATTTGACTGTGGAAAACTGGATCTATTTATGCTGCAACAATAAATAGACTGTTGGTGTGAACAAGCTGCTGCCTCACTGCCTCCCGTTTCTGCCCAAGCAACGCTGCTACCTCACAATAGATACCAAGGAAGTGCTGATGAACAGCAGCTGAAAGGGTGAGCAACTCCTCAGGGTCCTAAAGGGAAAGGGATGAAATCAAAACAGAGGAGATACATAGGATACCAAATACATCAGGCAGGAATGATAGAATGACAGGGAGCAGTTTGCGCAGCCAAATTCTGTGACCTTCTATTGCCAGACACCACATGACTATCTGTCACTCTTGACACACCCGTGACATGATGCTAGAGGTTATGGATTTCAACAGAAGTGAGGGGCAAGTTATATCAGTGATTCTTAGAGGTCTCATGATGTTCTGGGACTAGATAGAGGTGAAAAGTAAAGGACACCACTAATAAAAGTATGATTCTAGTTTTGGTCCACTATAACATCACTATATGGCAGTAGTGAAGTGTATGTCTAGCCCTGACTGTGAGAATCGGAGTTTCTTCTCTCTGCCGCACAGGAGTGCAGTCTGCAGCCTCTGGTGCCTTATCTCTGCTGAGACTTGCACTTGGGTTTCTCAAAGCTTAGTATATTTTTTATAACTGTAGCCTTTTAAATAATCTGGCCACACACACCTATGAGCTGCCAATGGAGAGCTGCATCCAATAACAACAAAAATACAATATCCAGTTTCTTTTGTTTGTCAAAATTGCCTATAGTCACATTATACGTACAGTATATGTAATAAACACCTTACTCCACTTTACACAGTGTGCAAAAACTAATAAATATGCACAACAAACATATGGTCAGAAGATGCGCCTACATGTTTTAATGTCACCTTATGACCGCATGTTTGCCATGCATATTTAATCTGCGAGAAACTATTGGAGTCAACAAGTCGGCTCATCACAAGATCTATCAGCTACAAACGCGGCAGTGAAGGCGGCTCTTATGTTTCATAATTATGAGATCACAGATGTTGATGCAAGCACCATGCGATGCACGTTACACAAGTCTGGAATAGTTGCCCAAAAAAAGGTGAAAAAGCATCGACTTCAATGTTGTCAAAAGAAGTGTTGACTCGAGTTAGCAATAAAATACAAAAAGTGTACAGTAGAAGATTTGAAACGGGTGTTATGGAGCAATGAGATGAAAGTCAATAGAGTAGTCTCTCATGGGTGCAAATGGGTCTGGAAACAACGAGGGAAAAAGGGGCTAATAGACTGAGGAATTGAAGGAACTGGCAATTTCGGTGGAGGAAGCCTAATAATATGGGGTTGTTCATAGCCAAAGGCATTGGATAATTCACTAGGATTGATGGTGGTCTCAATGCGAAATTATTTGTGAGTATTCTACACGACAAGTTACTTTGTATACGCAAGTACTATGGGTATGAAAAGGACATTATAGTGTTCAAGCAGGACAACTGGAAGCATACAATGAGATTGGCGAAGAAATGATTCTATGACAATGAAGTAGAGATGCAGGATTGGCCCCACAGTCCCCAGACCTCAACCCAATCAAACACTTGTGGCTAGAGTTGAAGAAGAAGCTGTATACAAACACAATTGAGTCGACCAGAATGCACCAACACTGTGAATATGTAGAAAAGACCTGGGATCAGGTTTTGGTCGAGACATGCTTGAATCTGATCAAGAGTATGCCCAGAAAGATTTAGGCCATGTTGAAAGTAAAAAACTGGATTTACAAAATCATAAAAATTACAATCTAGATTTTTAGGAGCAAAACAGTAATAATGGAGTTAGATAACAAGAATAACTAATTATATGCTAAATAGTTGAAAGTCAAATTTATATATGATTTGGCCAAGGTGATTGTCTATACAATGATGGCAGTCTCACGTTCAAAGCTGTAGTGGATGGTGAGAAACGAAGCCTGAAAGTGAAAAGTTCAAAACATTGTTACCATTTTGCTTGTCAATCTATACAACTGATTCCAAAGCATTGAATATATATATATATATATATATATATATATATATATATATATATATATATACCTTGGTATAGTAATTGCCAAGCTCCCCAATAACACAAGAAAAACTACTAGCTGCCACAACCAATCGCTTATGTAGGCCAATTGTCCTTTACTAGAGATGAGCTTACGCGTTGAAGTTTGGTTCGGCAGCTTCATCTGGACTTTAGATAAAGTTCGGTTTTGGACCTAGATTTGACATGAACCCCAACTGAAGTCAATAATTGGGCAGTATGGGTGTCTGCAGCCAGCCATAAACAGATCACTTCCGGGGGCAGGTGGGCAAGGTTTTTCCAATTTTTCTTGCTGCGCACTACGTCCAAACACGCTGTTGTTACTTCCAGTTCGAGCTGTTCAAATACTGCAAGCGGCTTGCACTGGGCTGTCCAGCGAGGGATAACTGCGCTTGTGGTGTTCATGCAAAAAGTATTCAAACTCAAAATCTAAACTTTTTTTTGTAAAGTCTGTGTTTGGTACAAACACAGAACACCGAACCTCCTGGTTTGCTCATTGGTAGCCTTTATAGATAGCGTATGGCTTCGGTAATGCGAATTATAGAGCAAGATTAACAAAGCTATTAAATTTATATATGTAATCCAAAAAGTAAGCTTTTTATATACTTAAGATGTTACAAAGGGAACAAAACAATAGAGTATATACAGTTACATTAAAATAAAAAAGGAATAACAAAAGTAAATTGCTAAACCTGTGTTACGGAAATGGCTCAGATTTATGGAGGGAATAGCTCTAATGAAACGTGGGACAATCTTAAGCCTGCTTACATGTTACGATTTAGCATATGATATCATATGCGATCGTAACCGCCCCCATCGTATGTGCGGCACGTTCAATTTGTTGAACGTGTCGCACACACGAGTAACCCCCCCGTCATACGTACTTACCCATCCATACGACCTCGATGTGGGCGGCGAACATCCACTTCCTGGAGTGGGAGGGACGTTCGGCATCACATCGACGTCACGCGGCAGCCGGCCAATAGAAGCGGAGGGGAGGAGCTGAGAGGGACGTAAATATCCCGCCCACCTCCTTCCTTCCGCATAGCCGGCGGGAGCCGCGGGACGCAGGTAAGATCTGTTCATCGTTCCCAGGGTGTCACACACTGCGATGTGTGCTGCCCCAGGTACGATGAACAACCTGACGTTCAATTTTTAGGAATTGAACGACGTGCATGCGATGAACGTTTTACCGTTCAATCGCAATCGCACGTAGCTGTTACATGCTACAATGTAACTTACGATGCCGGATGTGCGTCACTTACGATGTGACCCCGCCGACACATTGTAAGATATATTGTAGCATGTAAAGCGCCCTTTACTCAGCATGGCATTGAACAAGGATCATAGTTTGAGATTTGCTTTTATTAACACAAGTTACACCCACATACTTCACCTCTGGTGACTCATAACAGGGCTAATCATGGGATGTGACTTCAGTCTGTAGAAGATTATGAGATCCCCAACTTTCAGGATATATTTGTTCCTGGATGTCCTAGAGTGATGCACTGATATACAATTAAATGAAAATATGCATGTTTTTCCCTTAGGATCACAAAGTTAAAAATATATCTGCCATAAATATTGGCTCAATAGAAACCCCAAAATAAAGTACACACTACCGGGGCCGAAAAGTCTGGAGCATTTTTTTTTAAATTCAGCAAAGCTAGCTTGATATGACACTTTTCAATCCCTAGATATACAGACCTTGTTTCTGCTTCCCAGCAAATAAGTAATGCAATTATTATTATTATTAATAATAATAATAATAATAATAATAATATTTTTTATTTATATAGCGCCAACATATTCTGCAGCACTTTACAATTCAGAGGGGACATATACAGAAAATAAGAGATATTACAGAATAACAAAATTCAACAGAGAGGAGAGAGGACCCTGCTCGCCAGCTTACTATCTATGAGGAAATAGGGAGGCACAAAAGGTAAATTGGGGTGTGGGGGCAGGAGTTTGTCATATATGGTCCAGCCTTCGGTATAATATGGGATTCAAATACAGCTGCATGAACCAGTCAATTTATACATGTACAGGTACAGAGTATCAAAAAATACATGAAGACAAATGCAACCAGAAGATACAGGGGACACGATTTGGAAGAAAGTTTTGTAAGGGGAGAATGGGCATAGTTAGATGAGTGAGGTGAGATGAAAGGCTAGTCTAAAGAAATGCATTTTTAAGGCCCTCTTAAAAGTGTGGAAGTTGGGAATTAATCAAATTGTTCTTGGTAATGTGTTCCAGAGCATTGGTGCAGCTCGCAAGAAATCTAGTAGGCGAGTTCCTAGCTGAACAGAGGCCAGATGTTCTGTTAGTTCTATTTTTCATACTCCAGTTATAATTAAGAAACAACAAAGAGCCAGCACCAATGTGCACTAAGGCATCAAATATTCCAAACTGCATTATAAAAATTTTTTTGAGATTTTTGGCAAAAAATTGCAATTTCTTGAGCTGCTTCGCCACGTCACGGCAAATCTCATTTGAAGCAGTCCTACACTAAAATATTTTTATAAAATGTGCCATGCGGCCTCACATATAAATAGCAGAACTGCTCTCAGCAGCACTCACCTGGTCTATTGCAGTCCCGTACCCATGACTGAGTCATGGCTGTGGGCGGGACAGGTCCAAGCAAATGCTGCATGAAGTATATATATAGCCTGTGGACAAAGCCTGATGACCCAATGTGAACAGTCACCAAACGCCAAAATCTATACAGATGGAATACATCCCAAATTGGGGTGCATAGCAAATTTTTTTTATAATGCAGTTTGGAATATTTGATGCCTTAGTGCACATTGGTGCTGGCTCTTTGTTGTTTCTTTGTTGAATTGGTCGGTGGTTGACCTCCACCTTGCTACGCACCCCAATTTGGGATGTATTCCATCTGTATAGATTTTGGCGTTTGGTGACTGTTCACATTGGGTCATCAGGCTTTGTCCACAGGCTATATATATACTTCATGCAGCATTTGCTTGGACCTGTCCCGCCCACAACCGTGACTCAGTCATGGGTACGGGACTGCAATAGACCAGGTGAGTGCTGCTGAGAGCAGTTCTGTTATTCATGTGTGAGGCCGCATGGCACATTTTATAAAAATATTTTAGTGTAGGACTGCTTCAAATGAGATTTGCCGTGACGTGGCGAAGCAGCTCAAGAAATTGCAATTTTTTGCCAAAAATCTCAAAAAATTTTTTTTATAATGCAGTTTGGAATATTTGATGCCTTAGTGCACATTGGTGCTGGCTCTTTGTTGTTTCTTTGTTGAATTGGTCGGTGGTTGACCTCCACCTTGCTACGCACCCCAATTTGGGATGTATTCCATCTGTATAGATTTTGGCGTTTGGTGACTGTTCACATTGGGTCATCAGGCTTTGTCCACAGGCTATATATATACTTCATGCAGCATTTGCTTGGACCTGTCCCGCCCACAACCGTGACTCAGTCATGGGTACGGGACTGCAATAGACCAGGTGAGTGCTGCTGAGAGCAGTTCTGTTATTCATGTGTGAGGCCGCATGGCACATTTTATAAAAATATTTTAGTGTAGGACTGCTTCAAATGAGATTTGCCGTGACGTGGCGAAGCAGCTCAAGAAATTGCAATTTTTTGCCAAAAATCTCAAAAAATTTTTTTTATAATGCAGTTTGGAATATTTGATGCCTTAGTGCACATTGGTGCTGGCTCTTTGTTGTTTCTTTCCAGTTATAATTAGTCCCATATGTTCAATTTTTGGATGGATATGTCCCCTGTCTAGAGATACCTTATTGGTTTTAATTTCTCTCTTATAACACTTCCCCCTTTTAGAGGTGGCATGGGAGATTGATTTACAGATCGTCTTCCAAGCCCTTCTCACAGCACAACTTCCCTGGATTCCACAAAACCCTCTCTTTCTTGGACTCGAAAATGGGCTTCTCCGTGAGATCACTCAATGCCTCAACACTGTCAGCTATGGGTAGTGCAGTTCAAAAGTCCTGGCTAGAGGTAGCCAGAAGTGGCGTTAAGGCCCCAATCTCACAGGAACCTTCTGGGACCGGCTTTGGCCCAGTTATCTATCTGGGGGATGAGGGCCCAGAAGGCAGCGCATTACCTGCGTTCTCGGCAATCTGACTGCAGGTGACAGTGGCTATGTAGGCTGTCTCCCTTTGAGACAATAACAGCTTTCCATCGGCCTGACTGACTGGGGATAATACTTTTTCGTCAACCTGACAGGCTGGGGAAAACACTTCCCCATCAATCTGACAGGTTATGGGTAACACTTTCCCATCACCCTGACAGGCTCTGGGAAACACTGTCAAATCACTCTGACAGGCTGTGGGTAACACTTTCACACCATTCTGAGAGGTTATGGGAAACACTTTCCTATCACCGTGACAGGCAGTGGGTACCACTTTCCCACCATCATGATAGGTTTTGGGTAACTCCCACTATCCTGACAGGTTATGGGTAAACTCCTTCCCATCATCCTCATAGGCTGTGAGTAACACTATCTTGCCATCCTGACAGGTTATGGGCAACATTGTCCCATCACCTTGATATGCTTTGGGTAACTCTTCCCCAACATCATTACAGGCTGGGAAAAACACTTTCCCCTCCTCCTGTAATACCTCAGGATCGGTGCAAATCATGGAGCAACTGTCAGGTGCCATGTCACTGAACATGGTGACACTCGCAAGATACATGCAACATCTTCCTTGTGGTCACCGTGCTTGTCTCCATCTCTGTTAGCGCCAATTCCTACTCTTTTGAAGAGATCCTCAGCAACATCACCCCACAGCGTGACATGGTTGAGTTCCCTTGTGCAATCAAACACTTTATTATCTTGTACAACATTGATATCCACATCATCAACATTTAGCTTACATGATGTCACACAGAGTTTTGCACAAATTTCGCCGTCTGTCATGGTGGTGATGGGCGCTGATCAGATTGCAGATTCTGACACTCCACCCAGGGCATCAACCTGCTGTGTACTGATTCATAGGCAGGCTATCAAGAGTTAATCTCTGCTGGTCTGCTTGCTCTTTTGGTCAGATGTTGTGGGGAGGCCTATCACATCTGATCCCCCCCCTATTTATGCTGGTTGAAACCTTCCACCCATGATAGCTATAGTTTATTCTATGTTGTTCTGTGAGATGTGGTGTCCTAGACTTACTGGTGAAAGTTGTGCTCTTTACTTGTTACAGTTGTGGAGTTTACCCCTGTTGTTTTGTAGCTTCTTCCCTGCTCTTATTTTCCTCCTAAACCTCTTACTGTATTTACCCTTGTGTGTGCGTGCTGACTTATAGAGTTTCGGTTTTCCCTTGTCTGTCTTTATCTGTGGGTTTCATCACACTCCTGTCCCATCCCTCCCTAACAAACCACTGATGCCGGTATATTAAAAATTCCTTTTTTATTTTACAATCCTACGCATTTCAGAGACATTGCCCGTCTCCTTCTTCAGGAAAAAGAAATCAAGATGATTTCTTTTTCCCTGAAGAAGGAGACAGGCAGTGTCTCTGAAACACGTAGGATTGTAAAATAAAAAAGGAATTTTTAATATACCGGCATCAGTGGTTTTTAGCGCGGCATAAATCCGCTTTCCTCTGTCATCTATATTGAACCACGTTACCCACGGGGCCGCTGCTGAACCACGCGGACGCTCACATATGCGCATAAGGGGTTGTGACTGACACAACCACACCAGGTGAGTGTACCTCTCTTTATATTACCAACCATCATATTGGGTAAGACCCTATTGCGCCTTTTGTTCCCATCTCCAGCAGTTACTATCACTCCCTAACGGAAGGGGGAATCATATAAGGACTGGTTAGGAGCAGGGCCAGGAAGGAGACTCAGACCTCTCCACCATCAGGAGTATCACTGAGGTTAGGGATAGCATAAGCCCACTAGCTTGAGGGACAGCCCAGGAGCCTCGGTTTCCCCCTATCCCATTGTTATTGTGACATGTAAACTACCAGATCATCAGAGAGGGTTGTCAGGAATATATTGAGTGACTAACCGTCCCAAATCAGCGCCCAAGACATTTGTCGGGAGTGTCTTGGACACCCCCATTTCCCTTAATCCCCTACCAACAACCCCGATCTAGGAGAATTCGGGCCATTGCAAAGGTCGGTGAACACCCCCAATCCTTTTGACAGTCATGGTCTTGCCAGATATAAGTCCGTCATGAATCACAAATTCAGGGCAGATGAGAGTTCATTCTGCCCCGGTGTCCTTAACCTCCACAGTAATGGTGTCGCCCACAGTTTCAAGTTTTCATGGGCTCCCAACTGCTTCATCCACAAAAGCACAGCTGCACAAGGTTCCTGGGCCTCAGATGTGGGGTTCTCTTCTGCCTCTTCGGGCAGGTTAGGCTAATATGTAACAGTTGGTTGCAGGTATAGCACCAGCGGGAGTCAGATACAGGCAGATGGGGCAAGACCTCCCAAAGATCAGCTGGCATGGGCATTAACTGTCAGCTTACAATCTTTCCAGCTGGCATCGACTGGCTTCCACATCTCAGGCGTACAATTGGCCAAATAAATATCGGCTATCTGTGCTACCTTGGCTGCTTTCTTTGGCTCCTGGTCCTTCACAAACTGTCACACCTCCACAGGACAAAGATGCAGAAACTGTTCTTCACCATCAGCTACTTCAATTAGTCGAAGATGGTAACTGTTTGTCCCTGGACCTCCTGCTCATATTGTTTATGAGTCTGTCTACCACATCACCGTAGCTGTTGTGTGGTCCACATCAGAGGGTTCGGAGTCTTTTGCGGTACCTCATGATCTCCATCTTAAGGCTGCTTTACACGGTACGACCGATTGTGCAATTTCACAATCGATCGTACCCGCCCCCGTCCTTTTTGCGCCACGGGCAAATCGCTGCCCGTGGCGCACAAAGTCGGTAACCCCCGTCACACGTACTTGCCTCTCGTGCGACCTCGCTGTGGGCGGCGAACGTCCACTTCCTGGAGTGGGAGGGACGTTCGGCGTCACAGCGACGTCACATGGCCATCAGCCAATGGAAGCGGAGGGGCGGAGATGAGCGGGACGTAAACATCCCGCCCACCTCCTTCCTTCACATAGCCGGCGGTGGCCGCGTGACGCAGGTGAGCTGCTGTTCATCGTTCCCGGGGTGTCACATGGAGCGGCATGTGCTACCCCGGAAACGATGAACAACTAAATTAAACAATATTATGGGAACCTAGCGAGCAGTACACGACTCACGATTTGTGAGCGATACTGCGTTGCTAGGAGGTGTCACACAGGCCGGCATCGTCAGCGATGCCGGATGTGCGTCACAAAAACCGTGACCCCGATGATCTATCGCACGATAGATTTTCTGATGTAAAGCAGCCTTTAGTCTCAAGGGAGAGTGACAAACACCTTTAGAGCTTTGCCATGTAACCCTGGGGTTAAGAATTATCCCCACTGATCATCGGGCAACTGGTACTGTCTGCAAGTCTTTTCAAATTCCCTCAGAAATATGTCCAAATCCACATTCTTGTCCATAACAGAAAAATGCTCAGAGTTTAAAGGTGTTAATATTAGTGGACTCTGTTCAGTGAGGTAGAATGCTGCATCTTGGGTTGCTTCAACTGCAGCTTGTGGTCTCACTGAGCTTGCCACTCTTGCGCTGCAGCCTCTCGTTCAGCTTGTCATTCTGCAGCCTCTCGTTCAGCATGCGTTCTGCAAACACATTCTCTGCTTTGCATTCTTGTAGCACCAGCTGCAGGCACACTTGAGGGTCACATCCTCTCATTTGCTGCAGAATCAGTGGCACACAAGAGTTCATTCCACTTTGGGATCTGTGGTTGCTGCTAGCCCCATCTGAGTCAGACTCTTCTGGAACCAGATACATAGCTAGGTCTCCTGGTGCTCCACTGGTCCCAGGTTCTGGTGCCACATTGTGCTGGTCTCTGGCATCATCCTCCACCAAGGCACAGATCAACATTTCTCTAGTTTTGTTGGACCCTTTAAGACCTCGCTCTTCACACATACGAAACTGCAACGCTTTCTTATGCCTCTTTATATTCAGCTGCCTTCTTAGTAGTCATCTGCCAAATAAAAGATAGAATAGAAAAACAAGAAAGGGGAAGGGGTGTAACTGCTACATGTATAGTAATGTCCCAGGTATAATTAACACTAAGTTTGATCCTCAAAACTCTGCACAGAATCCTCGCAGGGTCTGTGCAAGTTTTTAGTGACAGGAATGATTGCTCAAACTAAATCACTAATGCACTATAATCCCACCACTTCCCACCAATATGTCATGAACAGCCCTGGAGATCAGGAGATATCCCACTGCTGGCACAAATAAGTCACAGTGAGCACGCCACTGCCTCCAGTCGTCAGCATAATACGCAACTGGATGACAATTCATGGTAAGGCGACGACTGCTTTCACTGCTAGGCCGATTATTGGGAACTCACACTACTGTATATATGCAACCGAGTCTATCGCATGGAATATATGTCTTGATACAGTCACTTCCAAGCTCCATAATAACACAAGAAAAACTACTAGCTGCCACCACCAATCACTTATGCAGGCTGTATGGCTGTCACAGATAGTGTATGGCTTTGGGGATTCAGTTTATAGAGCAAGAGTAACAAAGCGATTCAATTTTATATATTTAATCTGAAAAGTAGGTAGTGTTTCTAAACAAAAGATGTTACAAAAGGAGACAAAACATTACAGCATATACAATCACATAAAATAAAAAAGGAATAGCGAAAAAAAAATACTAAACCTGTGATTTTGTTTAAGTTGAAACACAAAGAAGTCCATAGCCGTTTTATGACTGTTAAATACTTTTACATTTATTTTATTTTTTATTTTACATTAGACAAATACTGAATTCGAAGCACTGTGATTATCCATTTTCTGAAATTATATTACCATTTTAGTTTCTGTACATAGGACTTCTGTTAGTTACCAGTCAGATAAGTGTGAATCTGGAGGCTAAGGTTTATTGAGGTGAACTGACAACTGGTTACATCCACTGCGCGCCTGCTCTGCCCAGATAGTCATTTTTATGTGTCTGCAACGCATTATGTCTTATGCTTTCCAAACATCTTAATTGCTCCCCATCAATTTTGAAGGGGAAATCTTTTCAGAGGAGGTGAAGACATGCTTGGAGTCTCACAGATTGGACACATGGACCCTTATTTAAAATGGATTTGTGTATGGCTTATTGAAACCCTCTGGGTCCGTGTGCCATCCATGCTTAGTGCGAATGTACAGCAATACATAACTGTCTTAGATTTGCTTTTCAGGCACACAAACACAAAAGATGCAACAAATTTGTCAAAAGTCCTATTCTGCATAAAAAAATCCATTGCATTGTATTAATTTTATTCCAATGTACTTTTCATGAAAGGAAAGCTATTATCAGAAAATTATCTTCTCTTTGTCAGGTTTTCATGTTAAGTTAAATTTGTTTTTTAAACTTTTTTTGCAATTTATTTTGTCTATATCATATGCTGAAAAAAAAAAAATAGAAATTTTGCAATTTTCACTTTGTCACTGGAGATTTTTTTAGACTGTAATTTCCTGTAGCTTCAGGAAACAATACATGTACATAGCCACAATGGTCAGACTCCAACCTTATCTTTTTCTACTGAAATAACTAATGAGCTCTTGAAAAGGTCATTGTGCAGAGAAGGAAAACAGGGTCAGCCATGACATCACATAATGGAGTGGTGGATCTTGTGTCAAATATGAGTCTAATGGTCATGTCACACACAACGACAACGACGACGACGTCGCTGCTAAGTCACAATTTTCTGTGACGTAGCAGCGACCTTGCTAGCGATGTCGCTGTGTGTGACATCCAGCAATGACCTGGCCCCTGCTGTGAGGTCGCCGGTTGTTGCTGATTGTCCTGGACCATTTTTTGGTCGTTGCTCTCCCACTGTGAAGCACACATCGCTGTATGTGACAGCAAGAGAGCAACAAACTGAATGTGCAGGGAGCAGGCAGCCGGCTTCTGCGGACGCTGGTAACCAAGGTAAATATCGGGTAACCAAGCAAAGGCTTGGTTACCCGATATTTACCTTCGTTACCAGCGTCCGCAGCTTCTTGAAGCCGGCTGCCTGCTCCCTGCACACGTAGCCAAGGTACACATCGGGTAACTATAAGCAAAGCGCTTTGCTTATTAACCCGATGTGTACTCTGGGTACGAGTGCAGGGAGCCAGCGCTAAGCGGTGTGCGCTGGTAACCAAGGTTAATACCAGGTAACCAAGCGAAGCACTTTGCTTAGTTACCCGATATTTACCTTAGTTACCAAGCGCAGCATCACTTCCACGCGTCGCTGCTGGCTGGGGCCTGGTCACTGGTCGCTGGTGAGATCTGCCTGTTTGACAGCTCACCAGCGACCATGTAATGATGCAGCAGCGATCCTGATAAGGTCAGATCGTCGTCGTGCTGCTGCTGCGTCACTAAGTGTGACCTAAGCTTAAGGGCTCAGTTACACTTGCGTATAGCTTCCGATGTGAGAGCATTGGAAGCGATATACTAATGACCCTCTGCTGCGAGCGTTAGCTGTGGGTCATGTGACTGTGATGCGATCATATCACAGCTGCAGAGAAGAGGAAAGTAGCACTTTCTCCCCATCTCCTCCCCGGCCTGTCTCAGTTTACATCGCTCTGCACTCGGGTGACATGTCAGTGCAGTGTAATGTTTCAAAAGCTCCCATAGACTTGTATGGGGGTGTGTGAGCCGAGACTCGCTGACAAAACGCAGCATGCTGCGATTCATTTCTCAGGCCGCTGTGGCATGAGAAATCAATCACAGATGGACACTGCCCCATAGTTTTGCACTAGTGCAAGGGCAATCTGATGTTTTATCGGGCTGCACTCGTCTGTACAAAGCGCAAGAAGAACCACACCCTAAAGCCCACTTTACATGCTACGATATTGGTACCAATATTGCTAGCGAGCGTACCCGCCCCCCTCAGTTGTGAATCACGGGCAAATCGCTGCCCGTGGCGCACAACATCGTTATTCTCGTCACACATACTTACCTGCCTAGCAACGTCGCTGTGGCCGGCGAACCGCCTCCTTTCTAAGGGGGCGGTTTGTTCGGCGTCACAGCGACGTCACTAAGCTGCTGCCCAATAGAAGCGGAGGGGTGGAGATGAGTGGGACGAACATCCCGCCCACCTCCTTTCTTCTTTATTGCCGGCGGCCGCAGGTAAGCTGTAGTTCCTCTTTCCTGCGGTGTCACACGTAGCGATGTGTGCTGCCGCAGGAACGACGAACAACCTGCGTCCTGCAACAGCAACAATAACTGGGAAAGGAACGACGCGTCAACGATCAGGTAAGTAATTTTGATCGTTAACGGTCGTTTCTGCGTTTCACACGCAATGACGTCGCTAACAAGGCCAGATGTGCGTCACGAATTCCGTGACCCCAACTACATCTCGTTAACGATGTCGTTGCATGTAAAGCCCCCTTTAGAGTCTGTTTACACAGACCAACTGTCAGCATGATGTGACCGCTGGTCAGTAAACATTTACTGATCAGCGGTTGTCAGACCAAAGTAAGCGATGTGCACTAGTGATTTACTGTAAATTGCTAAATGCACACATGCTGCCATAGTTCTTGGCAGTACGAGTCTTGTATACATAGGACAATCCATAATCATCGTTTGTTGTACAAAAGATTATTTCATGAGATGAACAAGTGGTTTTCTTATTGATCAGTTGATTGGCAGCTTTTGAAACAAGTGTTTTTAATAACGCTCGTTAGCAATTATCTTGCAGTGTAAATGACCCCTAAAATAGCCTTGGTTTCTAGTTTGTAAATTGTAAGATTAACAATTTTGTCTTTTAATAAAGATCATAATATGAAAAAAATGATCATTAAAAAAACATAAAACCTGATTTACACAATAAAGGAAGACCATGAGTTCAGAGGATGGCAATGATCAGTCCATAGTGTGATTGGTATGACTAATGGCTGGAACAGCCTGAAACACGCAATTCCATGAATTCTCCTGTGTTTGTATTATTTTACAAAGAGGAAAATAAAGTGTTTTTTATTCCTTGATGCTGGATTCTCCTATTTTTGATTTAAGCAGTAGGTCATTTTCTGATTATTGCTTCCCTTTAAAGTCTGTTCAAGCCCATGTCTAAATTAGAAAATGTAAGGATAGATTTTTAATTTACCAACATGGTTCACCCCCCACAGTCAGAAGTTCATTGAAGCTCCTGACCAGTCCTGTACAAATCTAGAATGAAGGATCATACTTCTGACAACTCATCTGCTCTATTATTAAAAGGAATCTGTCACCAGGTTTTTGCTACCTAATCTGAGAACAGCATAATGTAGGGGCGGAGACCCTGATTCCAGCTATATATTAGTTATCGGGCTGCTGGGTGGAGTTTGGCGAACAGAAAAGTAGAATGGAAAGGCACTCACCGAGTTTATAGTGTCCAAAAATCCTTTATTCCATCATTAGATAAAACAGTGTAGGCAATGGGGGAGAGGGGGTGCGCACGAGGCACGTCGGACGACGGCCGTTTCACGTCTCTATACGACGCTTCTGCGGGTCCACAGAAGCGTTGTAAAGAGACGCGAAACGGCCGTTGTCCAACGTGCCTTGTGTGGACCCCCCCTCCCCCATTGCCTACACTGTTTTATCTAATGATGAAATAAAGGATTTTTGGACACTATAAACTCGGTGAGTGCCTTTCCATTCTACTTTTCTATGTTCTACAAGTGTTTTTCTTGTGAAAAGAGCACCATGGTTTTTTCCTCTCATGAGCCAGTACTTAATGGACAGATTCGGTGTATATGACTTCAGAATGCAGACCATTAACCGCTGAATGTGGATAGTGCCCAGTATTTCCTCCTCTGTTTCATCACTGCCTCAGGAGTTTGGCTAAAATCTCTGTTTTATCAGCAGGAGATTATCATTAGAGGACTAGTAATCTGTTGCAAGGTAATCAAGCATATTCCTGAGCTCTGGATAACCCTGCTCCCAACGCTGACTTGCAGCTTCCTGTGTGAACTGTACATGGGCATAGGACCTGCCAATCAGTGATGTGGGCGGAGTCATAGAAGGCTCAATATTCAGAGAACTGCTAGATCTGCAGCAGATAAAACAGTGAATTTATCAAAATGACAGCAAGCAGCCTAATAAATGACACATCACTGGAGTCAGGGTCTCTGCCCCTACATTATGCTGCTCTCAGATTGGGGGAGCAAATATTTAGTGAAAGATTCCATTGAAATATGAATAATATTAGCAGCAAGGAGAATTAGACATAATCATAATGGACACTAAACTAGTCAAATCAAGACGATCACCATGGATGTCACATATTTCAGCAGAATAATTCATTTTGGTCATAAATACATTTATTTCTGCCATCAATTATCATCATAGCAAGTGAACTAATAGGAAGGAGACAAAACTATAGCATAATGCAAGATAACATTACCCTCCATGTCATATACATACAGCACTGTGTACTAGCTGACAGTCCTGGATATTGTGAGCCAATATATCCAAAATGAAATCATTCAAATCCTGTACAATAATCTCCTGCCTCTTGTTGTGCCGAAAAAACAAGCAAGAAAAGAAGACTGGAAGAAGGAGAAAGCAATAAATAAGACAACATAACAGAACTTCTATGAGCCCCATGATCAGTGCTGCCCTGGGCAGGTGCCTATATTACCAATACAGAAAGACCAGTTCTGATTGAATGATTGTGGACCTCAAATTACCAGCGGCAGAGAAGAGGCTGCAGCTAGTGGATTTGTTTCTGCAGAATTGCTTTTGACCTTTTAGGAAAAAATATAAATCACAATAGTCCTTTATACACAGCGTCTGGAAGGAGACCCAGATGTCCTAGTGTCACATCTCAACACAGTTCCAGGATGTAGGGGACATGGACGTCCAGACGGGATCTGCTACGACTGCTATAAGGTGGTTTCACTGCCTCGATCTCTAGGATTCTTCTCAAGGTCGGAGTCATCATACTCTGAATCCATCTCGATCTTCACTTGGGGAACAGCACTGGCGACGTTTCTAGGGTAGCCGATAGCTGGAGAGGAAGGGCAGGAGATCTTCAGGTGGAGGGTAATGCTGTAGTACGAAAAATCATTGGAAAGATGAGAAGCTCTGGATCACTTAAAGGAACACTTGCAAAAAGGGTTAAAAAGATTATGGGCTATCGTGTATCTTCTTTGTTTCATGGGGTTTTCTTAAGTTCTCAATGTCCAATCATTGTGACCATTAGGCTGCTTTCATACATCCGGTGTTTGCAGTGTGGCTCAATCTGGCTCAAAAACCTATGCAACGGATGCGGCAAAAAAAACCTGATCCGTTGCATAAGTTTTTCCATGCGGCCCGTCCGTTTTTTGACGGATTCGGCTTGATACTGAGCATGCGCAGTGCAAAAATCCGCATCCGGCGTCCGGATGCGGTTTTTGCCGCAGGACGCTGCATCCGGCGTCCATAGGCTTGCATTGTAAATCGCGCCAGATCTGGCGCGATGTGTTTTTTTCGCCGCACAAAAAAACGTGCCAGGCAACGTTCCATCCGGCCACCGCATGGGCTAAATATGCCGCATCCGGCAAAAACCGGACGCAACGCAAGGCCATGCGGCACAATACGACGCTAATGCAAGTCTATGCGGAAAAAACGCAACCGGCAGCAAAAAAAGGTTGCGTTTTTTCTGCAAAGCGCCGTATTGTGCCGCTCAGCAAAAACTGGATGTGTGAAAGCAGCCTTTCCGATCCCGAGAACAGTTTGCAAGTATGCATGATCGGCCAACGTTCCAGTCACACCACGCTCGTCAGTGCCATGGTTTTTGTGATGAGTGGGAAGTTTTCCCCAATCCAGTTGATAGGGGGTAACTTACAACCTTGAGAATGCACCATTAACCAGCAGAACTTTGCTGAGACAATGCTGAGATTATATTTCTTTGAACTAATGTACAATGAAATATATTCCACTTGTCAAATTTTAGGAATTCCTTTACGAGAAAACTAGGACTTCATTTTGTTTGCATGAACATCCCTATTCTCAGTCAATGACCTTTTATTGACAGGTCAATCTTCATCCACTCCCGATTCTGTCCCCTGATTGCATCGATAGCAAATATGTGTATTTGTATTTTTTCATTGTTTTATTTTTAATGGGGCGAAAGGGGGGGATTTTAGTTTTATTTTTTACACTATGTATAGTGACAATCATAATCTCTTGTAAACTCCAACTAAATGTTGGCTTTCACAGGAGCTCTGTGATAACAGGTACGTGGGTCATCAGCAGAACCCGGGCTATCATGGCAACCCAGTAGTGCCCCATGATCACGCCACACTGCTGCGTGTTATATGTCGCTGTCAGAGATTAACAGCGTCATTGAAGAGGTTAACAGCTCCGATCTACCTTTGGCTGTTACAGGCATATGATGGCTGATTAAATAAGCCATCATCTGCCAGGAAAGATGCGGGCATGGTGTGTGAGCTCACATCAATGTCAGGGACACGACCTTTGATGTACATGCACACCAAAAGTTGTGAAGAAGTTAAAAAATAAGCAAAAAATGGAATACTCAGGAGCAATGGGAATAAAATAAGAGCTAAATCTGCCCAATATTGGTCACAGTTAAAGGTAATCTGTCACCCCATTTGAAGTATCTAACCTATTATTATGAGCATACAGGAAATATAGTACTGAAAATAATCATACCTGTGTACCTCATATCAGATGCTTTCTTGTGTAAAAATCATCTTTTATCCCCCTATGTAAGTGAGGTCTTCCAGGCTATGGGACTGATGCCGCCTGGGAGATAGCACTGCCTCTTTGCTCCATTAGGGTATGTGCGCACGTTGCTTTTTACCTGCTTTTTACCTGCTTTTTTGCTGCTTTTTCTTCTGCGCTGTTTAATGCCAAAATGGATGTGTTCTTCTATTCAAGCAAAGTCTATGGGAATTTGGGTTTCTTGTTCACACTATGTTGTTCAAAATGCTGCCTTTTTGAGGCAGAACTTTGGTCAAAAACTCAGCTTTTCAAAGAAGCAACATGTCAATTGTTTTTGCCATTTGGGTTTTGCACTGCAAAGCTGAGTTTTTGACCAAAGTTCTGCCACAAAAAGGCAGCATTTTGAACAACATAGTGTGAACAAGAAACCCAAATTCCCATAGACTTTGCTTGAATAGAAGAACACATCCATTTTGGCATTAAACAGCGCAGAAGAAAAAGCAGCAAAAAAGCAGGTAAAAAGCAACGTGCGCACATACCCTAAGTGTACCTGTCTCATCACATCAGCATCACATTATCCCTGTGACATCTAGTTGTGGTCCTGAAATCCTGTGTACCGCAAATACCGGCATTCCACTGTAGTGTCATGCTCTTTTATGGGCATTGGCTTCATGTTTCTTCTGTGCAGGCGCCGGATCACTGGAGTGAATGTAGCAGTGAGGTCGGGGACACATGGGGATTACTGCGATCCCCTAGCATGACACTCAGCACACGCTGGCAGTACAGCAGAGCCGAGTGTCATGCTAGTGTCCCTGCGACTGAGATCCGACAGTGCGAGCGGACCTCAGCTGCGGGGGGCGGGCCCGCACTGAGGAGGGGCGGGCTGGCGCTGCAGAGGGGAGGGAGGGATTTCTCTTCCTCTCTCCTCTGTTGCCGGCTATGGCGATTCTCGCTTTGCACACGCGGTACACTGATGTACCGCGAGTGCAGTGCGATTTTTCTCTCACCCCATACACTTGAATGGGTGCGAGAGAAAAGAGTCTCGCATTACAATCGCAGCATGCTGTGATTGTTTTCTCGGTCCGATTAGGGCTGAGAAAATAATCGCTCATGTGTGCTGACACACAGGCTAGAATTGGTTCGAGTGGAATGCGATGTTTTATCGCATCCCACTTGCACCGTTTTTCTCGCCGTGTGGCTTAGGCCTGACTCTCCGGCACCTGTGCAGAAGAAACATGAAGCCAATGCCTATAGCGGAGCAGAACACTTCAGTGGAACGTCGGCAATTGCGGTGCGCAGGCGCGGAATTTAGAGGGATAAAATATTATTTTATCACAAGAAGGCATCTGATATGACACACACAGGTAGGTCATTTTTCAGCCATCTATTTATTACCTGTATGCCTTTATTAATAGGTTAGATACGTCAAATGGGGGTAACAGATGCCCTTTAAATGAAGAATATTTGGGGGATGGACCTTTTTAGAGTTCGGGTGTGGTGATAGGGGGACAGTGAGAAGTGATAAGTCTTATCGCTCAAGGTCAGCGACTCGGGCACAGAAAGGGCTGTGGAGAACAGAATCTTGAATTGATGAGACAAGTCCTAAATTTGGGGACTGTCAAAGAAACTCCCGCCTGTCAAGTGTCAGTAAAGTGTGAGTGAAGTGTCAGACTGTGTTGGTGACATCTGAATACAATAGCCATTGCATTGCTATCATCTGATTCATGCTGCCCGATCAGAACCTGGCTCCATTATTACTTATAGGTAAGTTTTTCTCCAAAACGCATCGATGGCAGAGAAAATCTACTTTAATATGTCAGATCTAGAATAAATAACTATAAAGTGATGTTCACCCACCTGCGATCCATATCAGATCCATTTGCAGAGGAATCTGAATGCAGCGCCCCCGGATGGCCGGTTCTTTCCTATTTAATAGAAAAAACACTTCAAGTTAGCGGATTGTGTTTTTAGCCAGGACTGTACATCGTATACTGATGCTGCCATCTACAGGTTTTCTGATAAAAATAAGAATCACTTCTATTGAAGGCAAATTGCAAGACACAAGCTCGACTCCCGTGTCATTGCTACATATAATAGTGTTATGTGACAACAACATCGTCAGATAACTCAGAAATCATCGTCAACTAAGAATCAATAGGATTCTAGAACTTGCTGTGAACCCATAGTTACCAACAGTCCTGAATGTAAATGAAGGCATGTCCAGGTCCCAAAGATATGGGGTTTACATAAATCCTACCCAAAGAGGACATTCCTGCCTGGTTTGGACCAGTCCTGGAGTGGGGACAGAGTAGGGTCTAAATGTACCCAGTTTACAAGAGCCAAAATTCATTGGCACCACTTGAAGCTTGTTGGCCTCGTTTTGTTTTCTCATGTGGACCCGGGTGTGACTGCAAACCCCATAGAGGAATATTAGAGAAAGGAGAAAAATACATAGCTAATGTAAAAAATGAGTAAAAAGATGTAGGCATTGCATTACTGCTTTGGAAATATTGACAAAAAGAGATTTTTGAAATGCAATGCCAATGTATCCTTATATTATTGAGCGTCACTGGATAAGCTTTTGTAGTTATGTTGTTTTTTCGGATGGCGTCTGTTCACATTTGTGGAAGCAGCTGGTCAGTTTTCTGATATAGTTGCAAGCCCCATAGAGACACAACCGCAGCAGTTTACAGTGGTGGCTGTAGCCATGCCCTGGCACTGACTGACAGCCGGCTCTGTACTGATGCCAGGGGTGTGGTTACAGCCGCCGCTCACTATGGAGCAATGACTGAAAGTGCTCCACGGCGCCTCTATAACTGAAAGCCCAAGGCTTCCAGGAAAAATAAAGTTAATTTCCTCCCAGTTACCAGGTTCTCAGAGCGGTGGCCGGGCAGTTTTAGAACTCTATTAGACCGCAGATTAACCCCATATCTACAGATTAATGTTTTTTTTTAACAAGTTTAAAGATCATACTTTAAGGCCTTATTCACGCATCAGTATTTTTGATCACTATTTCATCAGTATTTGCCAAAACCAAAAGTGTCTCCAAAACCCGGAACAGGAGTCATTGTTAGGCCAGAGTCACACTTGCAAGTGCCTCGCGTGTAACTCGCGCGAGTCTCTCATTGAATCACCCGGCATGGACTCACCCTCTCAGGACAGGAGCATCTCAGCTGCATAGACATACATGCAACCGACCCGCTCCTGTCAGGAGAGTGCGAGTCCGTGTCGGATGATTCAATGAGAGACTCGCGCGAGTTACACGCAAGGCACTTGCAAGTGTGACTCTGGCCTTACAATTATAGTTTTTCTCTGTAGCCTTTGGTATACAAACACATGCAAAATACTGATGCGAGAATGAAGCCTTATTGTGAATAACTACAATCTCTCTTTCTCTACAATAGCACTATCTAGTGGCAATTTTCTGTAAGAGAAACACAAGTTTATCATGCTGTATTAAGAAAATCTGTCAGCAGGTTTTTGTCATATAATCTGAAGTAGTTACTCAGACCCTGACTGCCGCAATGTATCACTTAGTTTACTGTGTGAAGCATTTGTGATAGTCAGTTTTCTCTGCTGTAGATCTAGCAGAGCTCAGTTATTGAGCTGTGCATAACTTTGCTTATACCACAGCCTCCAGTGTGCATTTTATAGTGACAGAAAGTTGCCAATCAGTGGTGGCGCATGATTGAACTAGGAGGCAGGACGCCAGTGATAACCTCTGACTGATATATATACTGATTAAATCAAAACAGCAAAACTCAGCCCAGTAAATGACACATCCCTGAAATCAGGGTCTCTTCTCCTACATCATGCTGCTCTCAGATTACATAACAAAAACCTGCTGACAGATTCCCTTTGCATATATTGGCATGCAAACGTTTTGGCACCCCTGGTCAAAATTTCTGATACTGTGAACAGTTAGGCAAATTGAAGATTAAATGATCTCTAAAGTCTGCTTAACACCTTACGATCCAGCATACGATATCGTATGTGATCGTAACCGCCCCCATCGTATGTGCGGCACGTTCAATTTGTTGAATGTGCCGCACATACGAGTTACCCCCGTCACACGTACTTACCCGTCCATACTGTGACGCCCTGGGCAAGCCAGGGGTCACAGGTCACAACACCACATGCACCCCACATTCCCTGCAGGCACACCGAAGTCAAACTAAAATCCTTGTTGCCTTCCTCCAGGGGCTGGTGTCCACACCAGGGGGTGGGCCAGGCGGTTGGCTCCACCCACCAAGGAGTTCACAGCCCTGGAGGCGGGAAAACCAGGCAGATTAGAGTGAGAGCTTGAAGTAGAAGGAGTAAACAGTTAGCTCGGGGAAGAGCTTGAGTAAACAGTGAAGTGGAAGGAAGTGGTAAAGGAGCAAGAGAAAGTGACAGCAAGAAGCCTGAAGTTGGTCCGGGTGTGTGCCCCGGACTGAGACAGCAAGGTTGTCAGACGACGGTGACCGTCTGCAGGCGAGACTGATTGGAGGTTGCCGAAAGGACCGTGGACGGGTGGTGACCCGGCGGTACCGGAGCGGTATACGAAGATTAGTCAGCACCAGGGCAGGGGCCTTTCGGATCCCGGCAAGGCTAGGAGTCGCCATAATTTGCCAAATCCGTCAGTGAAGGGGACGACTGTCTCCCAACAACCAAGTCCCGTTTGAAGGCAACAGTCCAACCGTAGAGGGGAGACACCGCCACCACCAAGGCACCAGTTTCCCAGGGCCAGAGCCTGCGGGCAAGAGTGGAGCTCCTCCGGCTCATATCCAAGTCGGGGAGCGGGTTACCGGTGGGAACCCATCGCTACCAAACAACAACACATAGGTGCAGGAAAAAGACCGTCACCGTCACCTGCAGGGGATATCAACAATGCAGCCGTCTGAGGGACCCGTCCAACCAGCCGTTTGTTTACCGAGAACTGTGTCGTGTTTACTGGCTGAGTGAGTACCTCCGTGCCGTGCGGCACAGCGCTGCCCCTGTGCCCCTGCACCTCCGCAGGCCTCCTTACCCGCCTGCCCACCATTCCAAAACCCCATCACTGGGACCCGGGATCACCAACCCCTACCCACGGAGGGGCAACACAACAACTGGCTGCTCCATACCATCACTCCCGGGATTCCCCAGCCAGAGCAGCGGTGGTGTACATCCCTTCACCACAACCGTGGGTGGCGTCACGTACAATCCACAATCCCCACACCCAAAACCCCCCTTTCACTCACGGGCGAGGAGCGCCGCTAGAGTCCCCGGGATCCGGCCCATCGCTCGAGCCACCGAGCAGCAGCAGGCCGCAGCAGCCGCGGCAGCCGGACCCGAGCAGTGGGAGAGCGCGGCGTCCCCTCCTCCGCCCGCGACAACTTGGCGTTACGAACAAGATGTTACCGCTCTGCCGTCTGGTAGAGGTGCGCCTTGTTACCGCCGGAGGTGTCCGGCCAGAAAATTTCAGAAGCCGCCATCTTTGGCGCGAAAAGTCCCCGCTCGAGCGTCTTCTCGAGTAGTGGAGGCGCGAAGGCCAAAACCCCGCCCCGATAGAGGAGGGGCCAGAAAGAAGCTAAGGGGGACGGAAACAAGATGTCTGCGCCCGACGGAGCCGCTGGAGGAGCGGTGGTCGCAGCCGCAGGGGCACCCGTGGATGGGAATGGGCCTGCCCCGGTCCCGGCCGTGCTGGTGGGAGGTGCAGCGGCCCCCGCTCTCGCTCAGGTGATGCCGTTCTCCCTACCCTATGCGCCCGGAGCTACCTGGCTACCGCAGTATGACGGGAAACCTGATGCTTTGCAGGTCTTCCGGGAAAAGCTTAATCCGCTTTTGGAATTGTACCCCCTGACTGATAAGCAACGTGCAGCGGTAGTGCTGGGCCAGCTAACCGGCGCGGCTGAGCAGGAAGCGGAGACCTGGGCCGAGGGGGACCGGCTCTCTGTAGCCACCATATTTGAGAAGCTACAGACTGCCTTTGAGACCCGTACCAAAGCTGAGCTGAGGATGCAGTTTTACCAGTGCCGGCAACGGCCTGTGGACAGCATTCGGGACTATGCCTTACGCCTGCAAACCGCTCTTCGCACCCTAAAGCGGGTAGATACTATCAATGAGGCGGACAGCAACAAGATGCTAGTAGAGCAATTTGTGCAGGGGATGAGGTCCTCTGAGGATCGCAAACAGCTCCGGCTGTGGGCCCTAGAACACCCTGATGTGGACTTTGCTGTGTTAAAGGAACGGGCCATTAAAGCACTGCAACCCCCAGCTTCGGAAACCTCGGAGCCAGCCCCGTGGCCAATTGAGACAGCCCCCGTTGTGGTGGCCCCTGCTCCACCAGCCTCCCCAATGCCTACAGCTCCCAGCAGCACAATGGAAGAACTGGCAGCCCAGGTCCGCCGCATGGACGGAGACCTCGCCAAGATTCTCGCTGCCCTCCAACCTTTGACCAGATCCCAGCCTCCACCCAGGATACAGCTTGCCGACAGCCCTGAGGATGTTCCATGGATGCAGCGGAGAAGTGCTAACAACTCACGGAACAGGTCTTCCACCTGCTACAAGTGCAATAAGCCTGGCCATTACTTCCGACAGTGCCCGTTAAACGAGCAACCCCTGGGGCCACGGGCCAATCCTCAGGAGTAGAACCCCGTGGCCCTCCAGACTGGCGGGACCGGTACATCGGTGCCTGTCCCATCATCCCCGTGGCTGTGGACGGCATCCCGGTGATGGCTCTCTTGGACACTGGATCACAGGTAACCACCATACCATACACCTTATACCAGCGGTATTGGGGGACAGACGAGCTGGCACCCCCAGATAGGGGTGCTGCCTGGGTTTTAGGGGCAGCATCAGGGCCAGGTTACTTGGGTGGGAGAGAGCGGAGATCGTAACCGTAAACCGTTTGCAACGTTTAAGAATTGAACCTCCCGATGTGGGATGATGCCATAAGTTGTATATATGTTACCGTTTTTCTATTATTTTTCAGAAAACAAAAGGAAAATAAAACTGGTGTTGGACGGGCAGCCCGAGGACGGTCTGCATTTTGCTAAGGGGGAATGTGACGCCCTGGGCAAGCCAGGGGTCACAGGTCACTACACCACACGCACCCCACATTCCCTGCAGACACACCGAAGTCAAAACAAAAATCCTTGTTGCCTTCCTCCAGGAGCTGGTGTCCACACCAGGGGGTGGGCCAGGCGGTTGGCTCCACCCACCGAGGAGTTCACAGCTCTGGAGGCGGGAAAACCAGGCAGTCCAGCTAGGGACGTGAAGGAGTAAAGAGTGAAGTGGTAGAGGAGCAAGAGAAAAGAGCAAAGTGACAGTTTGAAGCCTGAAGTTAGTCCGGGTGTGTGCCCCGGACTGAGACAGCAAGGTTGGCAGACGGCGGTGACCGTCTGCAGGCAAGACTGATTGGAGGTTGCCGAAAGGACCGAGGACGGGTGGTGACCCGGCGGTACCGGAGCGGTATACGAAGATTAGTCAGCACCAGGGCAGGGGCCTTTCGGATCCCAGCAAGGCTAGGAGTCGCCATAATTTGCCAAATCTGTCAGTGAAGGGGACGACTGTCTCCCAACAACCAAGTCCCGTTTGAAGGCAACAGTCCAACCATTAAGGGGAAACACCGCCCCGCCAAGGCACCAGTTTCCCAGGGCCAGCGCCTGCGGGCAAGAGTGGAGCTTCTCCGGCTCATATCCAGGCCGGGGAGCGGGTTACCGGTGGGAACACATCGCAACCAAACAACAACACATAGGTGCAGGAAAGAGACCGTCACCGTCACCTGCAGGGGATATCAACAGTGCAGCCGTCTGAGGGACCCGTCCAACCAGCCGTTTGTTTACCGAGAACTGTGTCGTGTTTACTGGCTGAGTGAGTACCTCAGTGCCGTGCGGCACAGCGCTGACCCTGCGCCCCTGCACCTCCACAGGCCCCCCTACCTGCCTGCCCACCATCCATTCCCATCACTGGGCCCCGGGATCACCAACCCCTACCCACGGAGGGGCAACACAGCAACTGGCTGCTCCATACCATCACTCCCGGGATCCCCAGCCAGAGCAGCGGTGGTGCACACTCAATCACCACAACCGTGGGTGGCGTCACGGACAATCAACAATCCCCACATCCAAAACCCCCCTTTCACTCACGGTCGAGGAGCGCCGCTAGAGTCCCCGGGATCCGGCCCATCGCTCGAGCCACCGAGCAGCAGCAGGCCGCAGCAGCCGCGGCAGCCGGACCCGAGCAGTAGGGAGAGCGCGGCGTCCCCTCATCCGCCCGCGACAACTTGGCGTCACGAACAGGATCTTATCGCTCTGCCGTCTGGTAGAGGTGCGCCTTGTTACCGCCGGAGGTGTCCGGCCGAAAAATTTCAGAAGCCGCCATCTTTGGCGCGAAAAGTCCCCGCTCGAGCGTCTTCTCGAGTAGCAGAGGCGCGAAGGCCAAAACCCCGCCCAGATAGAGGAGGGGCCGGAAAGAAGCTAAGGGGGACGCGATGGCGTCTGGCTGCATGTGAGCGCAGCTATAAAAGCAGGGACGCCAGGACTCTGCAGTCACCCTGTTCCTGGAAGAAGTCACCAGCAGAATGTGGATGCCGTCCCGCAGCACCGTAGCCCCCGCGCCGGGAACCGCGGCGTGGGTGGAGATCCGGACCGCGCAGCTCTATCAAAGGCTGCAGGTCAAGATGCAGCTCCTCATGGAGGAGTGGGAGGCTGACATGGCGGACGTAATAGCGACCGTGCGGAGACGCGAGGAGGAAGCTGAGGAAGGGAGGGTGAGTGACCCACGCCCCGATGCCCTTGAAGGGCCGGTCATCGCGGCTGCGGGACCCGGTCCAAGCCCTCTCGCTCTGTTGCCTCCCTCGCCACCCGTCTCGGAAGCTGTGACCCCGCCACTAGGCCCGCTGCCACCACAACCGGTAGCGATACCCAGCATGCCCGCCCCGGCGGGCCGACCTGTAGCCGGAGCCCGTAGTAGATCGGAGGTGCTGCCCTGGAAGGCCCCAAAGACTGAACCGGAGGCATCCCCTGAGAAGTCCCCCGAGCCGGAGCTGATGACTCGTTCCGAGCCGAAGGCCCAGCAGCGGAAAGCCTCTGTGCCCATCCCCCACACCTCGGCTGAGGTAGCGCCGGGTTGTCGCTGCAAGGTGGCGCCCAAGGCCAAGACACCGCGGGACCTGCCGCCCAGATCCCTGACAGTGGGTAGCGTCCAGAATGTCCCGCGGGGCCCGACCCGTGCGCCGGAGCTCGCAGCACCGTATTGGGACAGGGAGCCGGTACCGTTGGGCCCGGAGATCGGTGAAAGAGAGAAAAAGAAAGCGGAATTGGTGGCACGGGCAATCCGGGAGAAGGAGAACCTCCGCCAGGCGAAGTTCCGTGTCCGGGGCCCGCTGTATGAAGGACAGGTGAGGCGGTTTGATATCTGCCGGGGCTATGGGTTTATCTAGGAACCGGGCCTGGAGGCCGAAGTGTTTATAGCCCGGCGGGACGTGAATGCCCACCTGCCCGAGGAGCACCCCGGCCGTAATCTGATGCCAGGTGACATAGTACAGTATACCCGGCACTGTGGAGAGAGGGGGTGGTTCGCGCTAGATGCGAAGCTGAGGGGCAGCCAGGAGAGCCGATTGAGTTCTGCACCCCCTCCCTCAGATGAAGCCGAATACTCTGAGTAGGGCAGCGGAACACCGTTGCACCGTCCCCGTTGGGACCACCACTGAGTTGTTGTTTGAAAGTTGTTGAAAATGATAAGCAAGATGATTACCGAACAGTAACCAGATTATCTACCGTGATTGAGAGAAAACCGGCCGTTGCCGGCACCGTTGTCCCCGTGGGGACCGTTTAAAAAGTTGCATGGAGGACTTTCCATGGACAAGCCCGTGAACTTGCAGGGCAACCACAAACGTTAAGTGGCTTGTAAATAAGTTGAGTTACCGTTACGGTTTCTGCAATTGCCGCCTCCGGAGAGGCAGGTTGGAGGGAGGGCCCGCAGTAGAGCCGGCTGGGGCCCAGCCACCACAGGAACCGGTGGCTACCCTCTGGAGGGGAAGGACAGATCCCGCTCGGGTAACTTGTGCTGGACTGGGGTCAAGGGGTGCTGCCTGGGTTTTAGGGGCAGCATCAGGGCCAGGTTACTTGGGTGGGAGAGAGCGGAGACCGTAACCGTAAACCGTTTGCAACATTTAAGAATTGAACCTCCCGATGTGGGATGATGCCATAAGTTGTATATATGTTACCGTTTTTCTATTATTTTTCAGAAAACAAAAGGAAAATAAAACTGGTGTTGGACGGGCAGCCCGAGGACGGTCTGCATTTTGCTAAGGAAAAATGTGACGCCCTGGGCAAGCCAGGGGTCACAGGTCACTACACCACACGCACCCCACATTCCCTGCAGGCACACCGAAGTCAAAACAAAAATCCTTGTTGCCTTCCTCCAGGAGCTGGTGTCCACACCAGGGGGTGGGCCAGGCGGTTGGCTCCACCCACCGAGGAGTTCACAGCTCTGGAGGTGGGAAAACCAGGCAGTCCAGCTAGGGACGTGAAGGAGTAAAGAGTGAAGTGGTAGAGGAGCAAGAGAAAAGAGCAAAGTGACAGTTTGAAGCCTGAAGTTAGTCCGGGTGTGTGCCCCAGACTGAGACAGCAAGGTTGGCAGACGGCGGTGACCGTCTGCAGGCGAGACTGATTGGAGGTTGCCGAAAGGACCATGGACGGGTGGTGACCCGGCGGTACCGGAGCGGTATACGAAGATTAGTCAGCACCAGGGCAGGGGCCTTTCGGATCCCGGCAAGGCTAGGAGTCGCCATAATTTGCCAAATCCGTCAGTGAAGGGGACGACTGTCTCCCAACAACCAAGTCCCGTTTGAAGGCAACAGTCCAACCATTAAGGGGAAACATCGCCACCGCCAAGGCACCAGTTTCCCAGGGCCAGCGCCTGCGGGCAAGAGTGGAGCTCCTCCGGCTCATATCCAGGCTGGGGAGCGGGTTACCGGTGGGAACCCATCGCAACCAAACAACAACACATAGGTGCAGGAAAGAGACCGTCACCGTCACCTGCAGGGGATAGCAACAGTGCAGCCGTCTGAGGGACCCGTCCAACCAGCCGTTTGTTTACCGAGAACTGTGTCGTGTTTACTGGCTGAGTGAGTACCTCCGTGCCGTGCGGCACAGCGCTGCCCCTGCGCCCCTGCACCTCCACAGGCCCCCCTACCCGCCTGCCCACCATCCATTCCCATCACTGGGCCCCGGGATCACCAACCCCTACCCACGGAGGGGCAACACAACAACTGGCTGCTCCATACCATCACTCCCGGGATCCCCAGCCAGAGCAGCGGTGGTGCACACTCAATCACCACAACCGTGGGTGGCGTCACGGACAATCAACAATCCCCACACCCAAAACCCCCCTTACACTCACGGGCGAGGAGCGCCGCTAGAGTCCCCGGGATCCGGCCCATCGCTCGAGCCACCGAGCAGCAGCAGGCCGCAGCAGCCGCGGCAGCCGGACCCGAGCAGTGGGGAGAGCGCGGCGTCCCCTCCTCCGCCCGCGACACTAGTATAACACTGATTGCCGCTGATGGACTCCCATTGACCCAAGTGGGGTATAAACGAACCCAGTGACCATAACCCGAAGATAGTGCTAGGAACCAATGGTATGGAGCACTGCATGGATGATGTGTTGGCCCTATTGCAGCAGTTGGCCGCCACGGCGGCGGGAAGCCGGCAGAGAGCTGTGCAGCGTGAGATCCGAGCCCTGATGTACCGCCAACATGTGAACTCAACAGGAGGAGAGATTGGTGGAGTGAGAGTGATGGATGCTGCTCCATTTATTGTACCCCCTAGGAGTGAAATGATGATTTGGTGTAGAGCGGCGGTAGGGTCTCAGGGGCGTGACTACCCTGCCATGATAGAGCCCATGCCCTCTGAACACTGGCCCACCGTAATGGCCGCCCGAGGGGTGGTAGATGTAAAGAAGGGGAGAGTGCCTGTGAGGGTGCTGAATTGTGGGGAGGAGGAAGTCAGGCTTCTCCGGTATGCCACCCTTGCCAAACTACTCACCCTAGATCCCCACACGATTCACAAGGCAGCTCCCCCGGTCTCTCCACCTACTGCCAGCACTCACCCGCCCCAAGGGGAGTTAAACGAGTGGCACCAACAGCTACATGTGGGCACTGACGATACCCCTACACATCACAAAGAAGGGGTGTACAGGGTGGTGCGGGAGTATGAGCAAGTTTTCAGCAAACATCCCTTAGACTTTGGGCAGATTAAAGGGGTCTAACACCACATCCCCACCGGTGAGCACCCCCCTATCAAAGAGAGGTACAGGCCTATTCCCCCTGCGCATTATCAGTGCGCCAAAGATATGTTGAGGAACATGAAGGAGGCAGGGGTTATTCGGGACAGCTGTAGTCCCTGGGCTGCCCCGTTGGTGCTGGTCAAGAAGAAGGATGGCACCATGCGGATGTGTGTGGACTACCGGAAGATCAACCAGATAACGCATAAAGATGCTTATCCGCTGCCCCGTATTGAGGAGTCTTTCGCCGCACTGAGGACTGCAAATTACTTCTCTACCCTTGACCTTACCAGTGGATACTGGCAAGTGGCAGTGGCACCGGAGGACCGGGAGAAAACCGCCTTCACCATCCCGATGGGGCTCTGTGAATTCAATAGTATGCCGTTCGGGCTGTGCAATGCCCCAGGAACCTTCCAACGGCTGATGGAGTGCTGTCTGGGACACCTAAACTTCGAGACCGTCCTATTATACTTGGATGATGTGATTGTGTACTCCCAGACGTATAAAGCCTATCTGGAGCACCTGGCCGAGGTGTTCGCGTCCCTTGCCAAATACGGGATGAAATTGAAGCCCTCCAAGTGTCACCTGCTGAAACCCAGAGTGCAGTACCTGGGGCACATGGTAAGTGCAGAAGGTGTCGCATCCGACCCTGAGAAGATCACTGCCATCCAAGGCTGGCCGAGACCAACCACAGTGAGGGAAGTAAGGCAGTTTCTGGGTCTGGTGGGGTACTACCGGCGCTTTATCAAAGGGTACACGAAGATGGCTGCCCCCATGCAAGATCTCCTCATGGGACAGACCAAAGGTGGTAGACCCATCGGAGCCCCACTGATGTGGGAAGAAAAGCATGAGGAATCCTTCTGCCAGATGAAAACGGCCTTGACCGGAGAAGAGGTCCTAGCGTATCCTGACTATGGCTGCCCGTTCATCCTCTACACAGACGCCAGCAATGTGGGATTAGGGGAAGTCCTGTCCCAGGTCCAGGATGGGAAGGAGAAAGTGATTGCTTATGCTAGCCGGAAGCTTCGGCCAACTGAAAGGAACCCTGAGAACTACAGCTCCTTCAAGCTCGAGCTCCTGGCATTGGTATGGGCTATCACAGAGCGGTTCCGCCACTACTTGGCCGCAGCAAAATTCACCGCTTTCACGGACAACAATCCGTTGACTCACCTGGACACGGCCAAGTTGGGCGCGTTAGAGCAGCGGTGGGTGGCCCGGCTGGCCAACTATGACTTCACCATCAAGTACCGAGCTGGTCGTGTCAACATTAATGCTGATGCACTCTCCCGAATGCCCCATTTGTCAGAAGAAGGGTGCGAGGATGACGACCTCGAGGAGATCGAGTTGCCTGCATTTCACCAGCCACCAACTGAGAAGGTACATGCACACCAACAACGGGTGGACCTGGACCCACGGCCCAGTCAAGAGTGGCAGGAAGCTCAAAATCAGGCGCCGGCTGTCCGCCTCGTCAAGACCCTAGTGGAACAAGGTGCCGTTGGGATGGACCCCTCCACCCCTGCTGAAGCTCAACGCTTGTGGAAGGAACGGAAACGGCTATATCTACATCAAGGGCAGCTGTACCGTGAGCTGATCAACCCGAAGACTTATGAGAAAATCTGCCAGTTGGTGATTCCCCAAGCTGATGTGGCCACTGTTTTGCGGGCATACCATGATGGTGCCGGACACTTCGGGTGGAAGAAGCTGGATATGCTGTTGAGAGAGCGGTTCTACTGGAGTGGGATGCGGGCGTCGGTAGAAGCCTGGTGCTGAAAGTGTGGTCCTTGCACGCTGAGGAGGAAGGACGAGGTTAGCCAGAGGGCGCCCCTACACCCGATCATCACACATCAGCCACTGGAGCTGGTCGCCCTGGACCATGTCAAGCTCACCCCCAGCCGAAGTGGGTACGCCTACGCGTTGACCATCGTAGACCACTATTCAAGATTCATGGTGGTTGTCCCAGTCAAGGACCTAACTGGTCGAACTGCCGCTCGAGCGTTCCAGGCTTATTTCTGCCGACCACATGGATATCCAGAAAAGGTGCTTACTGACCAAGGCCCGGCTTTTGAAGCAGAGGTGTTCCACGAGTTCTGCCAGTTGTACGGCTGTAAGAAGATCCGGACCACCCCTTACCATGCCCAGACCAACGGCATGTGTGAGAAAATAAATCACTTGGTCCTGGGACTCCTCAAGACGCTACCGCTGGAAGAGCGGAACCTGTGGCCGGAAAAGCTACCCGACTTGGTCAATATGTACAACAATATCCCGTCCAGCTCAACAAAGTGCACCCAAGCATATCTGATGAGGGCTCGCCCCGGCCGCCTGCCGGTGGATCTGGAAATGGGATTGGAGGCCCCAGAAGCACTCCCTTCGACAGCTGAATGGGAAACTCGGCGGAGAGCACAATACCGGCAGATTCAAGAATATGTCGAGAAGAACTTAAGTCGGAGTCGGGAACTGCAGGAGCAGCGCTTTAATCAAAAGGCGTCTGCTGGCCTTTTTCAGCCCGGAGATGTCATACTGAAGCGGAAGAGGAGAACCCACAAGCTGGATGATCAATGGGAACAAAACCCGTACGTCATACAGCCCACAGGATGGGAACATGGGAAGGCCTACCAAATCAGTCGTGACCAAGGAGGCACTTTGGCCACAGTTTCCCGGGACCATCTGAAAAGGTGCCCACCAGCCTTAAGAGCGGCGGCAGAAGTACCGGTTTCCCTATCAGCAGATAAGGCGAAAGAGGTGATCCACACTGCGATGGGCGACTTCCCAGCAGACTGGCCTACACAGAACGGCGCGGTGATTCTTCCAGTGATACTGTTCCCACAACCCGTGGATGAAGAAGTGATGGAAGTGGTCAGCCGTGAGTCAGTACCAGTGCCCAGGGATGAACCTGTACCCAACTCCCCTATGCCTCCGCCTGCCCTACACGATAGCAGGGAGGAGGAACTGATTGTTCCCTCTACCCCACCGCTTAGCCCTACTTACACCGGACCCCGGAGGTCCACCCGTCCCAACCTAGGTAGACCCCCACTTAGGTACAGGGAGACCGTCCTTTAAAGGGGGGGGGGGAAAGGTGTTTGTCTGTTTTTGTTGAAAAAGTTGAAAAGTGTTTGAAAGATGATGAGATGATTACCGAACAGTCACCTGATTGTCCTAACCGTGATTGAGAGAACCGGCCGTTGCCGGCACCGTTGTCCCCGTGGGGACCGTTTAAAAAGTTTGCATGGAGAACTTTCCATGGACAAGCCCGTGAACTTGCAGGGCAACCACAAACGTTAAGTGGCTTGTAAATAAGTTGTTTTACCGCTACCGTTTCCGCAGTTGCCGCCTCCGGAGAGGCAGGTTGGAGGGAGGGCCCGCAGTAGAGCCGGCTGGGGCCCAGCCACCACAGAAACCGGTGGCTACCCTCTGGAGGGGAAGGACAGATCCCGCTCGGGTAACTTGTGCTGGACTGGGGTCAAGGGGTGCTGCCTGGGTTTTAGGGGCAGCATCAGGGCCAGGTTACTTGGGCGGGAGAGAGCGGAGACCGTAACCGTAAACCGTTTGCAACATTTAAGAATTGAACCTCCCGATGTGGGATGATGCCATAACTTGTAAATATGTTACCGTTTTTCTATTTTTCAGAAAACAAAAAGGAAAATAAAACCGGTGTTGGACGGGCAGCCCGAGGACGGTCTGCATTTTGCTAAGGGGGAATGTGACGCCCTGGGCAAGCCAGGGGTCACAGGTCACAACACCACATGCACCCCACATTCCCTGCAGGCACACCGAAGTCAAACAAAAATCCTTGTTGCCTTCCTCCAGGGGCTGGTGTCCACACCAGGGGGTGGGCCAGGCGGTTGGCTCCACCCACCAAGGAGTTCACAGCCCTGGAGGCGGGAAAACCAGGCAGATTAGAGTGAGAGCTTGAAGTAGAAGGAGTAAACAGTTAGCTCGGGGAAGAGCTTGAGTAAACAGTGAAGTGGAAGGAAGTGGTAAAGGAGCAAGAGAAAGTGACAGCAAGAAGCCTGAAGTTGGTCCGGGTGTGTGCCCCGGACTGAGACAGCAAGGTTGGCAGACGGCGGTGACCGTCTGCAGGCGAGACTGATTGGAGGTTGCCGAAAGGACCGTGGACGGGTGGTGACCCGGCGGTACCGGAGCGGTATACGAAGATTAGTCAGCACCAGGGCAGGGGCCTTTCGGATCCCGGCAAGGCTAGGAGTCGCCATAATTTGCCAAATCCGTCAGTGAAGGGGACGACTGTCTCCCAACAACCAAGTCCCGTTTGAAGGCAACAGTCCAACCGTAGAGGGGAGACACCGCCACCGCCAAGACACCAGTTTCCCAGGGCCAGCGCCTGCGGGCAAGAGTGGAGCTCCTCCGGCTCATATCCAAGTCGGGGAGCGGGTTACCGGTGGGAACCCATCGCTACCAAACAACAACACATAGGTGCAGGAAAAAGACCGTCACCGTCACCTGCAGGGGATATCAACAGTGCAGCCGTCTGAGGGACCCGTCCAATCAGCCGTTTGTTTACTGAGAACTGTGTCGTGTTTACTGGCTGAGTGAGTACCTCCGTGCTGTGCGGCACAGCGCTGCCCCTGCGCCCCTGCACCTCCGCAGGCCCCCCTACCCGCCTGCCCACCATTCCAAAACCCCATCACTGGGACCCGGGATCACCAACCCCTACCCACGGAGGGGCAACACAACAACTGGCTGCTCCATACCATCACTCCCAGAATTCCCCAGCCAGAGCAGCGGTGGTGTACATCCCTTCACCACAACCGTGGGTGGCGTCACGGACAATCCACAATCCCCACACCCAAAACCCCCCTTTCACTCACGGGCGAGGAGCGCCGCTAGAGTCCCCGGGATCCGGCCCATCGCTCGAGCCACCGAGCAGCAGCAGGCCGCAGCAGCCGCGGCAGCCGGACCCGAGCAGTGGGAGAGCGCGGCGTCCCCTCCTCCGCCCGCGACAATACGACCTCGATGTGGGCGGTGAACGTCCATTTCCTGGAGTGGGAGGGATGTTCGGCATCACAGCGACGTCACGCGGCAGCCGGCCAATAGAAGTGGAGGGGCGGAGCTGAGTGGGACGTAAACCTCCCGCCCACCTCCTTCCTTCCGCATTACTGACCAGGAGCCGCAGGACGCAGGTAAGATCTGTTCATCGTTCCCGGGGTGTCACACACTGCGATGTGTGTTACCCCGGGTACGATGAACAATCTGACGTTCAATTCATGAGGAATGAACGAGGTGCATACGATGAATGTTTTACTGTTCAATCGCAATCGCACGTAGCTGTTACACAATGCAATGTACCTTACGATGCCGGATGTGCGTCACTTACGACGTGACCCCGCCGACACATTGTAAGATATATTGTAGTGTGTAAAGCGGGCTTAATAGACAAAGTTAAATATGAAACATATCCTTTGTATTTTAGGCACATAAATATATATATTTTTCATCTTTAATATTTTTAAATTAACAAAAAAGGAAAATGGGTCGATGCAAAAGTTCGGGCACCCTACATGGTTAGTACCTAGTAGTGCCCTCTTTGGCAAATATCACAGCTTGTAAACACTTTTTGTAGCCAGCCAAGAGACTTTCAATTCTTGTTTAAGGGATGGCTTCTACAAATGAATAATGACTTTTGCATCTGCCCATATTCCTTTTTTGTTCATTTAAAAATGTAAAATCTGAATAAATATGTTTAGCTTAGAAAAAAGACGTCTCAGAGGAGATCTCATTTATATGTATAAATACATGTGAGGTCAATATAAAGGACTGGCACATGACTTATTACTTCCAAAGACAATACTAAGGACCAGGGGGCATACACTGCGAGTGGAAGAAAAGCGATTCCGACAGCTAAATAGGAAAGGGTTCTTTACAGTTAGAGCAGTCAGACTGTGGCATGCCCTACCACAAGAGGTAGTAATGGCAGATACTATAAGGCTATGTGCGCACTTTCAGTTTTCACCTGCGTTTCAGGTGCGTTTAGGATCAGTTTTAAACTGCAGCGTTTTTGTGCCCAAATGCATGCTTTTTGTTTTTCCATTAAAGACAATGAGAATTCATGATTTCTTGTCCGCACTTTGCGTTTCCAAACGCATCTCAAAATTTGCATAAGTTTGGTCAAAAACCATGCGTTCAGAAAAGGACCCTGTCAATTGTTTTTGCCATTTGTGGTGCTTTTTGTTAACATTGAAGTCAATGAGAAGTAGCAAAAAGCAAGAAATATCCAAATTCCTGCGTTTTACCTGCTTTTTCATTGCAGAAAACATGCGTTTTGGACTACCAAAACGCATGCTTTTTGAACATCAAAATAATGATTTGATATGTCCCTTTACACACACACATAATCCGACAATTAAATTTAAGAATAATATGCATTTATTGCTATTTTACCGATAAAATGTATATTAACGCTATCATTTTATTAAATATATCTTTTTCCATTATTTTTCCCATTAATATAGATTTGTCCCTTTTTTTCTCTTTTTTCATTCTGTTTGACTATTTAATCTTTATTTAGCAGTGTCTTGATGTTCAAAACGCATCTGTGAAAACGCATGTGGAAACGCATGGAAAAAGCGCTAAAAACGCATCTAAAACGTGGTAAATACGCATGCGTTTTCTGCGCTAAATTTCTGGAAAAGGCAACTTTGGCTAAATCAATTAAGGCTAAAACGTGCGTTTACAACTGCATGTAGGACGACGGAAAGTGCGCACATAGCCTTACAGCTTTTAAGAAAGGGCTGAATGATTTCCTCAGTGCACACAACATTGTTGGTTATAAATGATTTAGGGACAAAATGTAGAATTGGTGGAGGAGGGTTGAACTAGATGGACCCAGGTCTTTTTCAACCTATGTAGCTATGTAACTATGAAAATATATTTGGTGCAGCTTTCTGCTGCTGTGTGTCACTGTAAGAATTGTACTCCAATCAGAGGCTGGAGTACATAGCTGTTGTAAATTACACCACTTTTTAGGCATAAATTGTGATAAATTTGTCAGCCACACTCCTCCACGCCCCATGTCAGCTAAATTCAACATACTATTCAAAAAGGTAACAGAGCGGACTGTGTACCAAAAGTTGCCAAATTTATGTGCAGTTATGATATAGTCATGCAACAAATGTTATGACATTGCAAGCAGTTTTGCACTAGAAAACTGGCAAACATTGTTTGATGAATTGGGGCCATAGTATCCGGCTTTCTGTTGGTTCCAGTCTGACCAGCAGGCAGACACCGTTGAAAACAGTGGACCGTGGGCCACATTGTTGGTCTCATACTGTATATAGGAGGCTATGTGAGGGCTCATACTGTATATATGAGGCTATGAAATGGCTCATATTGTATATAGAAAGCTATGTGAGGGCTCATACTGTATATAAGAGGCTATGTGGGGCTCACACTGTATATGGAAAGCTATGTGAGGGCTCATACTGTGTATAGGAGGCTATATGAGGGTTCATACTGTATATAGAAAGCTATGTGAGGGCTCATACTGTATATAGGAGGCTATGTGGGGCTCATACTGTATATAGGAGGCTATGTGGGGCTCATACTGTATATAGGAGGCTATGTGGTGCTCATACTATATATAGGAGGCTATGTGGGGCTCATACTGTATATAGGAGGCTATGTGGGAATCATACTGTATATAGGAGGCTATGTGAGGCTCATAATGTATTTTGAAATGTACAGCATGTGAGGGCTCATGTTTTATTTAAGAAGCTATTTAGGGGTTTATACTGTATATTGGAGGCTATGTGAGAGCTCATATTGTGTATAGGAGGATATGTGAGGCTCATAATATATTTAGAAGGAGGCTGTCTGCGGGCTCAGAATGTATATAGGAGAATATGTGGGGACTCACACTGTATATAGAAGGGGTATGTGGGGGCCCATACTGTGTATCGATGGGCTATGTGGGGGCTCATGCTGTATATAAGGAGCTTTGTGTGAGCTTATACTGCATATAGAGAGCCTATGTGGAGGGCTAATACTGAATATAGGAACTATGTGGGGGCTTATACTGTATGTAAGGGGCTGTATAGGGGCTCATACTCTTTATAGGAGGACTTTGTGTGGGCTCATGTATACAGGGGGGTCTTAGTGAGGGCTCATGCTATATGTAGGGACCTATGTGTGGGATCATGCTATATATAGGAGGCTATGTGTGGCCTCATACTGTATATGGGTGGATATCAGCATACTTAATTCTGCTCAATATTAAGTGATACAATTAATATTAACCCCTTCACCCCCGGGTGATTTTCCATTTTAGTTTTTGGGATATATTATTAATATTGAGAATTAATTTCAGTCTATTGGTTCGGCCTCTCACACCAGTCACGGCCCCTCAGGAAAATTAATTTCCCACCCCTGTGATAGCCCATAGATGATAAGTAGGTCCCTAAAGATATCTAATTCTGTGTATATGTGAGAGTGTACATACTGTAAGTACCACAGCTTTCTTACCTCATCACTATCCACGTCATCTTTTCCTTTCTTCTTTTTGCTCTTGTCTTCTTCCTTTTTCTTTTCCTTTTCTGGTAATATATCATCCAACCAGGCAAGGTCATGTTGGCTGAACACCCAGTCCAGCATCTTCCTCACCATCATTAAGCCAAGGATCTGGGAAGAAACAGGAAACAGAACCCGAGCTAGGACTAAAGTATTGTATTATACATGACATGTACAAAGGTACAGTCTTATATTTCATGTGAGTTGATCATGTTATACACACAAAATGCGCCTCTTAATCATTGATTTCAGGTTTTCCATTCAGGCCCATTGCCCCGGCTTAAAAAAATCCTGCCTCTCGTCATGCTACATTTACTAACATTTCTGAGAGAAAGGATTGTTCTAAAAACCTCACCGATACCGATACACCGATAGTGTATGGAGATGGACATACTGCCCATGTTCCCCCTTGAAGAAATCAGTGTTATTGTAATGCGTAGTGTGAAGGGTGACATGTGTCAATAATGATGAAGTGTATTTTGATTGACCGTAGGGAAAGACAGAGTTAATATTTGACATTAGCCCAGAGTGGGAGGGGCTAGAGTGAGGGAACAAGGATGGTTTCCAATCAGGAGGGCAGATAGGGTCCAGTTCGCAATAGTGGCAGACCTAAGGTCTGACTTGTGAGCAGAGTCGCATGACAGAGGATATCGAGATCCTGAAGACAGAGTTTACCGAGATACAGAGCGAATCGCTGCAGATGGGTCCTGTTACAGGGCGCCAAGCAGTACAGCCCCGAGTTTAAAACTCAAAGGTAATGGGCCAGTACAGAAACATCAGGTTGGAGTGAGTGCCGCAGATCGGAATTCTCCAAGTGACAGCAATCCAGGTGCTAAGTTTGGCCATATCAACAAATAAATTCTTTAAATAGGAAGACTCTGGCAGTGTAGCCTCCAGTCGAGGTGCCTGTTCCCAGAGCATTACCACCCCCAGGCCTGGAGGCTCATGTGGGAAGTGATGGCAGGCGGCTGCCTTGAGCCCCTATGGTTCCTTAGAGGAAAACTGCCGGAGGTAGCGGCCAACACAGCTATTGTGTATGTGGCCCAGGGCGTGTGAAGAGGGGTCACGGCTACACCACCCACCTGCAGAAGTAGCTGGCACACAGAAAAGGTTCATCAGATGTAATAATTGTAATGTGTATGTTGTAAATGGCCACCAGGTGGCAATGAGGTTTAGTGACGGCTGTCCTGGCACCTAGGTAGGCAGCACAAGGGTTAAGTGAAAGGAGCAGTATAGTGTATAAATAATTGCCAGTTGCGAATGTTACCGTATCCCACAATGCACTGCGGCACTGTCAGTTGTGCAGCCGCATTTCACGCCCACACCATAGCCATGGTAACCAGGGACAACAGTGCAGGCGGAACCCAAATTGTGTGCCGAGGAAGCACAATTCTGTTCCCAGTCTAACATTGTGCTACCCATACCACATCCAGGTATAATGAAGTCACGGAGCAGTAAGGAGGCGTGGCCGAGATATATTGGAAAGCGCAAACAGTGGGACATGTCTACTGCTCCTGCCAGTACCACTAAGCATAGACAGATGTTCATGTCACCGCACTCCCAATGCGATAGCTTCGGGCCTATATCTAGTAGTGTATAAATAGGACAAGATGTAGAAGGCGGGGAGGAGAGTTTCCAGTAGGAGATAGAGAGAACAAGCCCAAGTCTACTTTAATTAAAGTCTATAGAAAGAGTCAACCTGGCTGCACTAACGTACTGTGATGGAGAGGTGCTCAGAAGGAAAATAGTAGTCCAATGGAAAAGCGAGCTTCGGCACACTCAGATAAGAAAATATGAGACAACATTTTTTTTCTCTCTGCAGAGGCGATTCATCTTTTTCAGCCCCCAAAATTTCCATTTTCCGCTGGGATAACTGCCAAGGTATCATTCAACTACCACGTTTTGATCCAATTGATCAATTTAATGTATGGTCTATGTCCTTATATACCCTTGTTAGCATTACCTTGATAAAAGCTCTATGAGCTGAAACGTCGGTTTAATTGAAAAACTTTTTTTGCCTTGCAATAAAATCACCTGCAGAGAAATTTTTTTTTTGTCTCATATTTTCTTCAGAATACACCTTTCCCGTATTAGGTCAATTAGGAACCAAAATTATTTATATTTGCCAAATGCCAGAATAATGAGAGAGGATGTTTTAAGGCATTTTTATTATTTTCTGCAGTCAAAAATTTCCATCCATTTCATTAGTATTTGGTGCCATTACCCTGAAACTGTGTGATTTGAGTCAAACATTTTGAATATCGGTTACGATTATGTTTTGCCAGAGTGATTTGTGGCTTGTCTCTTTAATAAGTAGAGTCCGGACAAGTCCGTTTTTGAGGGTCCGGATGCCCCTCGTAGAAAGGGGGGTACTGTCATGATTATCTCTTGCCATGGAGTGATTTGTGACGGTTCTGCTATTTGAGCTTTCTCCCTACTCTGAAGACTAATATTAAATGTACAGTACTCTGCTTTCTGTACTCTGCGCAGCAAGGGTTAATGTCAGTTTTCTCTAAGTTGCTTAATTGGAGCTTAGCTGCAGCCTTTTGTGGCCACTACCCTCCTCCTTAAAAAGGTCCATCATCCACCTCTTCCTTGTGGTTGATAGAATCTCTTTCTACCAAGTCCTGCCATGGAGAGAGGGCATTGTTTGCAGCCGCTCGTACATTTCTTGCTGTACGCTTGCTGCTGCTGCTGCTGCTGTTGTGGAGCTACCCTTTGTCTTGTATTTATTCCCTGCTTTGGTTTTTCCCCTTTACCATTAGTTGTCTTATACCTCTGTGTTTGGGTGCAGTATGTGAGTTTTATTTTTCCCCCGTTTGTCTATTTTCTGTGGGCTACCATTCTGATCCTGGTCCTCTGGGTGAGGGGGAGAGAGGGTACTAGATTAGGGCTGGTTCAGAGCAGGGCCAGGGTGGCAGCCCAAATGTCCTCCACTTCAGAGGCAATTCTGGGATTAGGGATACCTAGGGACCCCCTAACCCAAGGGTCAGTCCAGGAGTAGTGATGGGCAAACCCCCTGATGTTCGGGAGCCTTGCCTGAACGTTTTGTAAAGATCGAGGTTCAGGTTCTTAGATAAGGCCAACTTGCATCTGAGCACGGAACTTTGACTTTACAGTTCTGGTATGGGGCAGGGGGCCTGTAAAATAAAGCATATTGTGAATAATAAACATTGTCATTATACTTACCGCTCCTGCGACGCATCCTGCAGACTCTGTCTCCCTGCTGCTTCTGCTTCCGTGTCTGATCATTGCTGTGTTAGAAAAAACAAGGATCCAGCATCATGGAGAATGGATGAATAAAACTTGCTTTTATTGGAATTCGTTAAAAACAGATATTCAATCCAGTGGGCACAGAGGCACAAGTACTGTAGCGGGTTATCCAACGCGTTTCGACCAGAGAGTCTTATTCATGGCATGTGATTTACCCCAAACTAATCCTGTATAAAAAGGTACACATTACACGTCATTGGCAGAACTAAGTGCTTGATTAAAACTAAAACCAAACAGGTGTGTGTTCCCATGCAATAGGGACACATAGGACAGGAGTAAAAACATGTATGTAGGAAACCGCAATTGAAGGATAAATACATACGTATATATACAGATCATAAAGTACATTACAAAGGATTAAATTTGTCATGAAAAAATATATATGCAATTAATCTGATTGAATGAAAGAAAAAAAAAAATTGTGTGTATTAAACTGCATGCACTACTTCAATAAAGTATAAGCACCATATAAATTCCCTAAGGAATACATGAATTTGATTAAATAGCTACGAAAAAAAAATAAAAAATTTGCATTCAAACGCTTTAGTGATGTAAAGGACATTAAAAGTAGCAATGTAGATCGCTCCTTGATGATGTTGTATTGGAACACAAGGTGTAATCTTTGTAGTAAAATATGAAGAAATAGTAAACTATTTGATGTATAAATACTGTAATATTAAAGGGAAAACTAATCATTGTATTAAATGGACACAAAAAAGAAGAAAATGTTGTCCAGAAATAAATGGACGTAGACATCCGATGAATTGTCAAAACATGAAAAAGAAAAAAATTCATATCATATGAGTGTGGAAATTCACTGAAAAAAACACACAAAAAAATGTTTTCTCTTTCTCCTTTCCCTTTTTTTTTTTTCTTCCTTTCTTCCTTTCCTCTTTCCCTTTCTTTCTCCCTTTCTTTTCCTTCTCTCTTCCTTCCCTTTCCTTTTCCTTTCCTTTTTCTTTCTTTTTTTCTCTTTTTCATATCATATGAGTGTGGAAATTCACTGAAAAAACACCCCATGAAATAAAATATAATTATAATCTATAAGTAGCTGAAAAAAGATAAACTATTAGAATTAAGACCGGAAGAATGATTATTTAAGAGTATTGTAGGATCAAGTCCTGCCGGGTGTTCAGACCATGCGGTATTCTTGTACCAAGCCTGAAAATCCAAAAGGACTCTCTATTGAGGAGTTTTCTCCTATGATCTCCTCCTCTAGCTGGCTTGATGACTCTTTCAATACCCATGAATGTAAGGGAGTCCGTGCATCTTTTGTGTGCACTAACAAAATGCCGTGAGACGGCTGAACTATTGGAAGCATTGACATTTAGAGTGTCAGAGAGATGCCGCCTGATTTTATTTTTAACGGACTCCCAGTACATCCTATGTACTGGATCTTGCACGAAGTACATTCAATCAAATAAATCACAAAAGATGTATTGCAATTGATGTAATTTTCAATATTGTATGTAGAGCCTGTGTGGGTAGAAATAAATGTTTTGCTGATTTTAGCATATTTGCATGCTGTACAATGGTTGTGGCCACAGCGATAAAATCCTTTGCAGGAAAGCCAATTTTTGTTTATCGTCGAGCCAGTAACCACACGCGGGGAAAGAATTTTTGCAAGACTAACCGCACGTTTAGCAAAAAATTGATTTCACGTTGTTCCAGTATGTTGAAAAGATTTTTGTCTTGATGAAGTAATGGTATATGTTTTTTTAATGATTTTGACTATATCATTATATTGAGGAGAGTAGGTAGTGCTGAACGTGATTTCTGTTGGAACCGCCAGTTCCCTGCTTTTTTTTATTTTTCAACAAGTCGGCTCTGTCTATGTTATGTACAATCTTGCAAGCTCTTTCTAGGCACCAGTTGGAATAACCCCGGTTTTTTAATTTATTGACAGTTTTATTGCATTCCTGCGGAAAGAGATCAGAAACGGAACAATTTCTTTTGGCTCTAATCAGTTCCTCCACAGGAATGTTTTTTATTGTATTTGCCGGAAGGCATGAACTGGCCAGCAACAGTGAATTACAGTCAGTGTCTTTACTATATGGCATAGTGTCTATACGATTCTGATTCCCCACCAATGTAACATCAAGATAATGAATTTTTTGAGAATTGATATGATACGTAAATTTGAGATTAAAGGGGTTGTTATTGATGTAATCAATGAATTCTGGAATTTTCTGTAAATTAACAGTAGATCATCTATGTATCTGGTATAAAAAATAATATGATCAGAAAAAAAATTGTTGAAAGAATCAAAAATATAAATCTCCTCAAAAACCACCACAACAATATTAGCTAAAGAAGGGGAACATTTCCCCCCCATACTAACGCCACACTTCTGTAAATAAAATTCTTTATTAAAAGAAAAATAGTTGTGGGTTAAAAGAAAATTAACTGCTGTCACAATGTAATCCTGAATGTCAGATGGATATGAACTGTGCTTGGAAAGGAAAGATTCTAAACATTCCAGTGCTACATGGTGGAGGATGGAAGGGTATAGACTCACTATGTCACATGTGATCCAAGTGTAATCAGACTGCCAAGTGTGGGAATCAAGATTGTACAGGAGAGCCTTGGTATCCCTCAGAAATCCTTGAAGTTCTTTAACAAGAGGCTGTAAATAGTGATCCACCCAGGATCCCAGTTTTTCCCCCAATGATCCAATGCCCGAAATGATGGGCCTAAAAGGGGGGGAGGGGGGGAGAACCCCCTTGTGGATTTTAGGAAGGGCATGGTAAATAGGGATCACTGGGAAGTCCACTTTTAAAAAATCGAACACTTTTTGCGTGAAAATTCCACGTGTAAGCCCATCCTCTAGTAACCTGTCAATTTTATTTTTAAACAAAAAAGTAGGATCTCCCTTAAGATGGATATAAGTATTTGTATCTTGTAATATTTCATTATTCAATTTAATATACAGTCGTAAATCCAAAATGACAATTCCCCCCCCCCTTATCCGCTTCTCTAAAGACTAAGGTGTTATTGTCTTTTAGAGTGTCCAATGCGATTTTTTTTTCAGCTGGTGTCAAATTACAAGAAGCTGTTGCATGAACCTGGTCCAAATGTACCAGATCATGCTCAATTCTTTCCTGAAAAATGTCCAATAAGAGAGAAAGAGAAAAAAAAAAATTATTTTTTTTTTGTGTTTTTTCAGTGAATTTCCACACTCCTATGATATAAATTTTTTTTTTCTTTTTCATGTTTTGACAATTCATTGGATGTCTACGTCCATTTATTTTTGGACAACATTTTCTTCTTTTTTGTGTCCATTTAATACAATGACTAGTTTTCCCTTTAATATTACAGTATTTGTACAACTATTTATACATCAAATAGTTTACCATTTCTTCATATTTTACTACAAAGATTACACCTTGTGTTCCAATACAACATCATCAAGGATCGATCTACATTGCTACTTTTAATGTCTTTTACATCACTAAAGCGTTTGAATGCAAATTTTTTATTTTTTTTTCGTAGCTATTTAATCAAATTCATGTATTCCTTAGGGAATTTATATGGTGCTTATACTTTATTGAAGTAATGCATGCAGTTTAATACACACATTTTTTTTTTCTTTCATTCAATCAGATTAATTGCATATATAATAATAATAATAATCTTTATTTCTATAGCGCCAACATATTCCGTAGCGCTTTACAATTCAGGAGGATCATATACAAACAAGTAACAGTTATAGAAATACAATATTTAGAGGGGAAAAAAAAATACAACCCTGCTCGTGAGAGCTTACAATCTACAATGAGATGGGGGGAGAGGCAAGGTTCAAGTGCTTATTTACAATGACAATCCAACCATCTCACGGAAATGGGGCTGGATAATGGTTTCCTGGACCAGTGGGCCCGAGCCTTGAGATGCCTTTGGGTGCCATGGAGTTTGATGTGGAGCTATGTTGTGAGAGGTTGTAGAGGGACTATGTGAATCGAATCTGATTAGGGAGTGTGATAGGCCGCCCTAAAAAGATGCGTCTTTAGGGTGCGTCTGAAGCTGAGTAAGTTGTGATTTGTCCTAACTTCTTGGGGTAGAGCGTTCCAGAGGGTTGGTGCAGCTCGGAAGAAGTCTTGGATCCGGGAGTGGGAGGTTCGAATTAGTGTGGATGTTAGTCGAAAGTCGCTTGCAGAGCGTAGAGAACGGGTGGACTGATAGACAGAGAGGAGGGTGGAGATGTAGGGGGGTGCTGCACTGTGGAGAGCTTTGTGGGTGAGAACAAGCAGTTTGAATTGGATCCTATGATATATGGGCAGCCAGTGCAATGACTGGCACAGAGCAGAGGCATCCGAGTAGCGGTTAGCCAGATAGGTGACCCGGGCTGCTGCATTAAGGATTGACTGTAGAGGAGAGAGTCTAGTTAGGGGGAGACCAATTAATAGAGAGTTACAGTAGTCCAAGCGAGAGTGGATCAGGGCCACGGTGAGGGTTTTTGTCGTTTCCATTGTGAGAAAGGGGCGGATTCTAGAGATGTTCTTGAGGTGCAAGCGGCAGGTGCGGGCAAGAGATTGTATGTGGGAGGTGAAGGAAAGATCAGTGTCAAGTATAACCCCCAGGCAGCGGGCTTGTGGCCTAGGACTTATCGTTGTGCCACACACAGAGAGGGAGATGTCAGGTTGAGGAAAGTTGGAAGATGGAGGGAAAAGAAGAAGTTCAGTTTTGGAAAGGTTAAGTTTCAGATAGAGAGCAGACATGACATTGCAAACTGCAGTCAGGCAGTCACTGGTGTTCTGTAGTACAGCGGGGGTGAGCTCAGGGGAGGAGGTGTATAGCTGTGTGTCATCAGCATAAAGATGGTACTGAAAGCCAAATCTGCTGATGGTCTGACCAATTGGGGCAGTGTAGAGGGAGAAAAGAAGAGGGCCAAGGACTGAGCCTTGAGGGACCCCAACAGTGAGAGGAAGAGGAGAAGATGTGGAGCCAGCAAATGATACACTGAATGAGCGGCCAGAAAGATAGGAAGAGAACCAGGAAAGAACAGTGTCCTTTAGGCCGATAGAGTGGAGCATAGAGAGAAGGAGATGGTGGTCAACAGTGTCAAAGGCAGCAGAAAGGTCAAGAAGAATAAGCAGAGAGTGGTCACCGTTACGTTTTGCTGTCAATAGGTCATTGGTCACTTTGACAAGGGCAGTTTCTGTTGAGTGTAAAGGGCGGAAGCCAGACTGTAAAGGATCTAGAAGAGAGTGAGAGGAGAGGTAGCGGGTGAGGCGAGAGTAGACCAGGCGCTCCAAGAGTTTAGAGATGAAGGAGAGATTGGAGACTGGTCTGTAGTTGCTTGTGCAGGACGGATCAAGAGAAGGTTTTTTTAATAATGGAGTAATGATAGAGTGTTTGAGGGAGGAGGGGAAGATACCCGAAGAGAGAGAGAGATTGAAGATTTTAGTTAGGTGAGTGGCGACAACCGGAGAGAGGGACTGGAGTAGAGGTGTGGGGAAGGGATCAGTAGGGCAAGTTGTAGGACGAGAGGAGGATAGGAGCCTGGAGACTTCCTCCTCTGTGACTGGGTCAAATGTGGAAAGTGAGCTGGATGGAATATGGGGAGGGATGGGATTCACAGGGCTTGGTGGCTGGGAGCTGATCTCTTGGCGGATGTTTTCTATTTTCTCTGTGAAATACGAGGCCAGGTCATCAGCATGAAGGGCTGTGACAGGGGTCTGTACTTTGGGACTGAGGAGGGAGTGAAAGGTGTCAAAGAGTTTTTTTGGATTGTTGGCAAGTGAGGAAACAAGGTTGGTGAAGTAGGTCTGTTTGGCGAGGTGAAGGGAATAGTTATAGGTCCTTAACATGAACTTGTAGTGGATGAAGTTTTCTGGTGTGCGGGTTTTCCTCCATAGGCGTTCGGCGCTCCTGGAGCATCGCTGGAGAAATCGAGTTTGTGATGTGAGCCAGGGCTGTTTTACTCTGTGTTTGGTCTTTCTGAGGGTGAGGGGCGCTACTTGGTCTAGCGTAGTCCTGAGTGTGTCATTGTAGTGCTTTACAGCCAGATCAGGACAGGAAAGTGAGGATATAGGGGACAGTGATGTGTGTAAAGAGTCTGAAAGTGTCTGAGAATCGATGGCCTGTAGGTTTCTGAATGTGTGATTGGTGGGAGTGTGCTGGGGCGGACGAGGGTTTGTGAGCTTGAAGGAGAGGATGTTGTGGTCAGAGAGGGGAAGAGGTGAGTTGTCAAAGTGAGAGATTGAGCAGAGGCGGATAAAGACCAGGTCAAGGGTGTTACCATCTTCATGTGTCTCAGAGGATGAGAGCTGTGAGAGGCCAAGGGAGGTGGTGAGAGATAGAAGCTGGGATGCAGAAGGGGAGGAGGGGCTGTTCATGGGGATGTTAAAGTCTCCTAGGATCAGGGTTGGTAACTCTGAGGACATGAAGTGTGACAGCCAGGCTGAAAAGTGGTCAAGGAACTGGGTGGGTGAGCCTGGTGGACGGTATATGACAGCTACTCTGAGGGGAAGGGGATGGAAGAGCCTGATGGTGTGAACCTCAAAGGATGGGAATGAGAGTGATGGAGCTGGGGGGATGACCTGGAAGGTGCACTGTGGGGACAGGAGTAAGCCGACTCCACCACCATGTCTGTTTCCAGGTCTTGGTGAATGGGAAAAGTGTAAGCCACCATGAGAGATGGCAGCAGGGGAAGTACATATATATTTTTTCATGACAAATTTAATCCTTTGTAATGTACTTTATGATCTGTATATATACGTATGTATTTATCCTTCAATTGCGGTTTCCTACATACATGATTTTACTCCTGTCCTATGTGTCCCTATTGCATGGGAACACACACCTGTTTGGTTTTAGTTTTAATCAAGCACTTGGCTCTGCCAATGACGTGTAATGTGTACCTTTTTATACAGGATTAGTTTGGGGTAAATCACATGCCATGAATAAGACTCTCTGGTCGAAACGCGTTGGGAACCTGCTACAGTACTTGTGCCTCTGTGCCCACTGGATTGAACATCTGTTTTTAACGAATTCCAATAAAAGCAAGTTTTATCCATCCATTCTCCATGATGCTGGATCCTTGTTTTTTCTAATGTTGCCTTCCGCCCGGGCCAGGGCGTTCCTTGCATCGGTGTGGAGTCCCGGAGTGAAGAAGGGTGAGCTGACAACGTCTCTTTGTTTGATCATTGCTGTGCCCCCGGGTTACATGACCTTCCATGAAGTCATAGCCATGTGACCAGTCTGGTGTGAATGTTGTACAGACATTGGGTTACAGACTGGTCACATGGCTATGATATCACGGAAGGTCCTGTGACTAGAGATGAGCGTTGTTCGAATCGAACCGTTCGCCAATTTCAAATTCCTGCAGTGATCGGACGGGAGTCTGCACAGAAGTGTGTAGTTTTTTTTTTGTGGATGAAGTATGCTGAGCCTTGTAGTTTTGCTCCCCCTGTCTCTCCCTCCAGCGTACAGTCCTGGATGGAGGATGCTGAGCCTTGTAGTTCTGCAGCTGCTGTCTGCTCTCCTCCATACACTAGTGGATGAAGTATGCTGAGCCTTGCAGTTCTGTTCCCCCTGCCTCTCCCTCCAGCATACGGTCCTGGATGGAGGATGCTGAGCCTTGTAGTTCTGCAGCTGCTGTCTGCTCTTCTGCTTACACTAGTGGAGAGTGAAGAACATATTGAAGAAGGAAATGACATCAGACCTTTTTTTTTTTCAACAATCTTTAAAAACGCATAAAAACGCAGTGAGCAAAACGCAGCCAAAAACGCAAAAAAACACATTTTTTGATGCGTTTTGTAAGATGCTGCTTCTTTGTGGGAAAAAATGCACAAAAATGCAGCGTCAAAAAAATGCAGTGTGTGAACTTACCGTAAGCGTTTCTATGACTATAAACGCAGCTATAAACGCAAGGGGTGGGTAGTTCAATCACGTGTACAGGAAGAAGATTCCTTGTGTTGGTAAACACAGAAGAGTGGATCCTCCCAGTACCGCGACCCCTGCTTCCACCTCCCATCCGGCGCCATGTCCAGACAGGAGGTGGAAACAGCTGCGAAATCAAAAGTGAACAGTAGAAAAAAATATCATATTCACCTGTCTGCAGACTCCTGGGACACATGGCCGATGGCCGCAGGACTTGGGGTGATCAGCTGATGCGGTCACCTGATGGCATCAGCTGATCGTATAAGTCCAGCGATGAGGCCGGCTTTTTACCGCCCAGCCAGCTTAAACTATCAGCTGATGCTGTCAGGTGACCACATCAGCTGATTACTGCCGGGTCCTGCAGTGATCGGATGGGAGTCTGCCAGAAGTGTGTAGTTTTTTTTTCTATTGATGTATCAGCTGATTGTATAAATGTCTTTTATACAATCAGCTGATGTGTCATGTGATTCAGGTCCTTGAACACCTGACACATCATCTGATCGCTTTGCCTTTCAGAAAACCAATCAGATGATATTTGATCCGGATTGGACATCGCGGGACCCTCGACCCAGGACTACAGCACAGTGGGGGGGGGTTCTTTAGTTCAATAAAGATGGAGTCACTAATTGTGTTGTGTTTTATTTCTAATAAAAAAAACAACACACAGCAAAATATTTTTATCTTTACTAGAAAATCATGGTGGCCATGTCTATTTTGGTGTGACACCATGAATTTCGGGCTTAGTACCATCTGAGAATACAAAGCTGGTATTAACCCCTTTATTACCCAGTGAGCCACCGCCATCACAGCCGCTGGACGAGCCGGATAAAGTGCCTGGAAATGGTGCTAAGAAACATTGCGCCATTTCCAGGGGTGACTGTGGGCTGCCGAGAATCCCAGCCCCCAGCTGCCTGGCTTTACCTGACTGGGGATCAAAATAAGGCGGGAGCCCACGCATTTTTTTTAAATAAAAAAAAATAATGGGCTTCCCTGTATTTTGATTGCCAGCCAAGGTAACGCCAGGCAGATGTGAGTGGCATCCCATAGCTTTCTGCTTTATCTGCTCTGAGAATCAAAAATACCTCGGAGTGCTACGTCATTTTTTTAAGGATTTATTTTTACAGTACTGTGATGTCAGGCAATCAAAATACAGGGAAGCCCATTTTTTTTAGTTATTTAAATAAATAATTAAAAAAAAAGAAAAAAAGTGGGCTCCCGCTGCATTTTTTGTATTGGTAGCTAAGGGGAATCCAAGCAGCTACTGGCTGCTAACCCCCACTGCTTGGTGTTACCTTCACTGGCAATGGAAAATCCAGGGAAGCATTTTTCATTTTTTTTTTAAGTTTTTTGCCAAAAAACAAACAAAAAAAAATGCTGTGGGCTTTGCTATATTTTTGTATGTTAACAAGGTACAGCAGGCAGGTACGGCTGCCCCCAACCCCCAGCTGCCTATTTGTACCCGGCTGGGAACTAAAAATATAGGGAAGCCCTTTTTTTAATTATTTCATGAATTTCATGAAATAATTAAAGAAAAAAAAACAAAATGACATGGGCTTTGCCCCATTTTTGTGTCCAGCCAGGTACAACTAGGCAGCTGGGGATTGGAATCCATAGCACAGGTTGGCCCAAGCTTTCTGGGCCTCTCCACTGCGAATTGCAGTCCGCAGCCGCCTCAGAAAAGGGTGCTTTCATAGAAGCGCCATCTTCTGGGGCTATATCCAACTCTTTCAGCGGCCCTGATTCTGGGTGGATCACTGGGTAATAAGGGGTTAATACTAGCTTTGTTTTACTAGCTAGTATTAAGCCAGAGATTCTTAATGTCAGGCAAGTTTGACCTGGCCATTAAGAATCTCCAATAAAGGGTTAAAAAAACGACACCACACAGAGAAAAAATACTTTAAATAGAAATAAATACACAGACACACTTAGAGACTCCATGTTTATTACTCCCTCTCACCCCTCCACGATCCTGGGCTTCTTTCTCCTTCAACCCATGTAGCTCTGCTACATCAGACAGCACAGGGGAGGAAGACGCTGCTCCTTCCCCGTGCAGTCTAATCACTCAATGAGTGAGCAGAGGCTGCGAGTTGGTAAGCGGAGACGTCACCACTGCCACCGTTGCAATAGTAACCTGACAGGCGGGTTACTATAGCAAAGGTGGTCTCTGATCACCTGATTCCCAGCGCCGCTATTCACCGGCTGGGGCAACCAGTCCCTGCATGTGGGCTGAATCTGTAAAGAGTGCCGACATGCAGGAACAGGGAGCCAAGCATGTGCCCGAGTATCTCGCCGGTACTCGCTGAGTATACTGAGTACGGAGATGCTCGGGCGACATGCACTGACAGGACCTAGCATGACGTCATAGCCATGTGACCAGTCTGTAGCCAATGAGATAACACACGTGACTGGTCACATGCTATGACATCACGGAAAGGTCCTATCATCAGTGCTGGTTACCGGGAGGACACAGCAATGATCGGAAGGCGAAGCGGTGGGAGACAGAGTCTGCAGGATGCGTCGCGGGACCTGTAAGTATAATGGCAATGTTATTATTAACTGTATGTGTATATGTATAATGTGTTTGTATGTGTTTGTGTTTGCCTGCCATTGTTTTCAATGGGGTTCCAAGGTGTTCGTTGAACGTTCGACGAACACACCCGCCGTTCGACGAACCAAACTCGAACACTAGGGGAGTGGCTCATCTCTACCTGTGACCCATGAAATATCAACATTCACACCAGACTAGTCACATGGCTATGACATCATGGAAGGTCCTGTAAGTCAGATGTAGCAGAGCTGAAGATGCTCGCCTGCCTTTGGACTATGTTGGAGGGTTTTTTTATGAGTAATAAAGATGGAATCCTAAATGTCTTCTGTTTTATTTCTAATAAAATATTTTTTTTCTCTGTTGTTGTTGTTTTATTTTACTGTTAAAATAACAATCACAGATGCTGTCACAGAGTGGGCGTCTGTGATTGGATGCTGGAGTAACCTGAAACCAGTCCATACATTCTAGCATCTAGAATGTATGGGCAGATTCCAGGTTACTCCAACAGCCAATCCCAGAAACCCATTCTGCGTGACAGTGTCTGTGATTGGCTGTTGGAGTATTTTTGATTCTCAGCGCAGATGAAGCAGACTACGGGCTGCCACCCCCATTTGCCTGGCTTTACTTCGGCTGGCAATCAAAATACAGGAAACCCATTAATTTTTTCTAATTATTTAAAAAAATAATTAAAAAAAATGCATGAGCTCCTGCCATATTTTGATCGCCAGTCAGGTAAAGCCAGGCAGCTCAAAGCTGGGATTCTCAGCCTGGTAAGGCCCAAGCGTTCTGGGCCCCCCCACACTAAAAACCACAGCCCACATCCACCCCTGAAAATGGTGCATTGTTTCCTAGCGCCATTTTCAGGAGCTTTACCCGGCTCATCCATTAGCCCAGATGGCGGTGGCACGCTGGGTATTCTCAGCTTGTACTAAGCCCAAAATTCATGGTGTCATGCCAAATTAGACATGTCCACCATGAATTTCTAGTAAACAGTAAAAAAAACCAGAACACAGAATTTTTTTTTATTAGAAATAAAGCAAAAAAAAAAAAACATTTAGAGACTCCATCTTTATTATAAAAAAACTCATTAGTCCGACGTAGTACACAGGTACAGCAATATCAGCTCTGTTTCATCGCTCTGCAGACAAGTGTCTCTACAGAGCGTGAAGCAGGGAGAGCAATGTCAGCTCTGCTTCATCACTGTACAGTAGTGTAATGACAAATTTTTTTTTTTATGAAACCATGTGCAATCGAGGAACTTTTATGGGTAATTTAAGAATAAGTATTGCTTTTTTTGTTTTTTAAAAAAAGTTCCCCCTTTCATTCAAATGAAATAAGGCAAAAATTATTTTTTCGCCCTAAAAAAGGACATGCAATTTTGCATTATTGAAACGATAATAGTAATAATTAGGCAACTTTTATTATTCGTTTTTATAACAAATACAGTATAAAACAGTTAATTATAAGTACAATATGTTTCCTAGCGCCATTTTCAGGAGCTTTACCCGGCTCGTCCATTAGCCCAGATGGCGGTGGCACGCTGGGTAATAAAGGAGTTAATACCAACTTTGTATTCTCAGCTGGTACTAAGCCCAAAATTCATGGTGTCATGCCAAATTAGACATGTCCACCATGAATTTCTAGTAAACAGTAAAAAAAAAACAGAACACAGAAATTTTTTTTATTAGAAATAAAGCAAAAAAACCCCAAACATTTAGAGACTCCATCTTTATTATAAAAAAACTCCTTAGTCTGACGTAGTACACAGGTACAGAAATATCAGCTCTGTTTCATCGCTCTGTAGAGACAAGTGTCTCTACAGAGCGTGAAGCAGGGAGAGCAATGTCAGCTCTGCTTCATCACTGTACAGTAGTGTAATGATAATTTTTTTTTTTATGAAACCATGTGCAATCGAGGAACTTTTATGGGTAATTTAAGAATAAGTATTGCTTTTTTTGTTTTTTTAAAAAAAGTTCCCCCTCATTCAAATGAAATAAGGCAAAAATTATTTTTTCCCCCCAAAAAAGGACATGCAATTTTGCATTATTGAAATGATAATAGTAATAATTAAGCAACTTTTTTTTATTCATTTTTATAACAAATACGGTATAAAACAGTTAATTATAAGTACAATATGTACAAAAGAAGTGTTTAAAAATTATTATTTCCTATGAATTTTAGATTCAAAAATTCAATTTTTTTCGATTTCGCATGTAGTTCCTCCATCAGTTTTACAGCACATTCAGCATTTTGGTTAGATCTGGGAATGTCAATTAATGACTCCTCGACCAACCAGTGTGCCTTAAAACACTTAATTGCCTTCTTGCACTTTCTCTTGGTGAGTGAGGTTAACAGTTCATTGAAGGACGCTTCATTATAGTGTTGCGACTGGAACCAGGCATTTCCCCATTCATAGCAGATGAAGTCGCATGCTATACCGAGAACGCTGCGCCACTCTGGTATCAGAAAAAATGCTATAACAGCATATACAGCTTGCGAGTTCCATCTTGCCATGTTCAGGTTTGGGAGTTTCTTCCAACTGATTCGAGGCCAACGTGATGTTGTTTTGTAAGACAATATGCCTGACATAGTTCATATAAGAACTTGAAATCATCTCGCCATCCAGGATTCTCGCCTGTGTTGACATCATCTGTTGCAACTTGGTGGTAATCAATCTGAAATGAGGCATAGTTTTCTGTTAATTTGTCAATGAAGAAATAATTGAGTTCTGGTTTCTTCGTTGACTCTGGAATAAGGAAATTCATGACGTGCTTTAGTAGGAGGTCGAGTACATGGTGTTGACAGCCAATGTATTGTGGCTTATGAGAGCCCTTTCTCAAGACATCACCCTGTATCAGCATTACAATCCCGTTCAAACGACCAGTATTTACTGCTGTCGTGTCGCAGATTATCATGCAAATATTTTCCCAAGCGTTGTATTCATCAATTAGCTGATGTAGTTCCTTGTAACTAGCCGTGGCAGAACCATTCTCACATTTCAGAATACTGAGTTTGATTTTGGTTGTGGTATTTTTCAGCAGAACTACTTGATACTCTTCCCCTTGGATTCTTTTACCATCGAAGTGGAAACAATAGGGATCTTTGCTTTGAAGTTTTTTAAAAATTTTGGTTTTCATTTTCTGTCCTTCTGAGATTATTCGTCTCTAGAACAACTTAGAAAGATATTTTCTTTATAGATCAAAAACAATATTATATTAAGATTTTTATATTGATTAAAATATTAATGAATATGTTAATCAATATAATCTCTATGTTTTACCTTTGATTGATCTTTACTTGAAGAAACTATTATGGTCAAAATATCGTATTAAATTCCTCAAACAAATTATGATATTTGTCTCACTTTCTTTTTATATCTTTCACTGAACTACCAGACCTACCCCTGTACGCACTCTTTCATATCAACATTTACTTTCTTATTTTTTTTCCCAATATTACTTAGAAATCTATAAACATTTACACTATTTATTTTTTACGATAATTTTATCACTTATTCACTTCATATACACTTTTTAAATTAAAAAACTTATTCACAGTAAAATTCACTTTCTAGTATCCAAGATGGCTGCCTGACTCCAAATGTACCACATGCTTTTCAATTCTTTCAGCTCTTCTTATAGCACATGTTTGTAAGGCTAGATCTAACTTTTAAAGAAAACGTTAAATATAAATTTTTAATGGGTAACAATTAAAAATGTCATTTTTTCACTAGATTATTCTTATTCTAGATGTTCTAAATTATTCGTGAATGTTCTAAATCATTCCAGAATCTTCAAAAAATTAAAACACGAAAAATCGTTTTTTTGAAAATTTTGAAATGAAAAAGAGGGGGAACTTTTTTGAATATTTTACAAATTTGATGATACTAATGTCATTTGAATGCAATTGTTCCTCGAATGTAAGGGGTTTCATTTTCGTTTTGCAAAATTTTTAAAATAGTCATCACACTAATTTACAGACAAGCATCTATACAGAGCGAGAAGCAGAGAGACCAATATCAGCTCTGCTTCATCCCTCTGTACAAACATGATGTCATGGAAGCTCCTTTAGACAGTGGTGGTTACCCAGGGGCACAGCAATAATCGGATGCAGAAGTGGCCTGGAGACAGAGTCTGCAGGACACGTCACGGGACCTGTAAGTATAATCAGAATGTTTTTTAATATTATCCTTTTTTATTTTACAGCCCATGGACCCGAACTGTAATACGAGCTTCCCAGGAAAGCTCGTGTTCGGGATCATGTGCACGAAGACTATGTGCTTGTTACGAACCATGAACTTTACATCACTATCCAGGAGCCCTTATCCCTGTTATCTCCATTCCAGCCCGTGACATCACCATCCACCCCGATATTTTTTAAGTCCACATGGCTCAGGCAACAGCTTTTGCTCAACTGATACAGATTCTTTCGCAGGATGTCACAGATCTGCAAACCCAGGTGGTGCAACAGCTGCAACATATCTCAGGTCTGCTGGTCGCAGTTCAAGCCTAGTCACAGCCGGAGCACAAGATATCCCTACCAGATAGGTGTTCTGGGAGGAGGGAAACATTTCTTACGTTCAGGGAAGTTTGCAAACTTTATTTTAAGCTTTGCCCTTGTACCTCAAGGGAGTGAGGAACAGTTTGTGGGGAACACTGTCTCTTTGTTGCAGGTAGATCCCCAGTACTGGCCTTCTCTCTGCCGACCGACTCTCAGTCGTTGCAGTCGGTGGACAAATTCTTTGCGGCATTGGCTCTTGTATATGGTGACCCTCAATGGATCTCTCTGGCAGAGTCTAAACTTCGTAAGATCCAACGGGGTACATGGCTGGCTGAGGAATACTGCTCAGAGTTTTGTAGATGGGCCACTGACACCCAATGGAATGACCCTGCTTTTAGGTATAATTTTGTTTAGGGTTTGTCAGCTAGGCTTCGAGACTGTCTAGTCCAGTATTCTGCTCCGGAGTTGATGGAGGCCGCCATGGCCTTGGCTATACGGGTAGATAGACACCTCAGGGAGAGACTCGCCATGACCCGGTCGCCTATGGTTCTCCCTAGGGAAGGGATTCCACAGGTGGTTTATGGCAAGCCTATGCAGCTGGGGTGTGCTGCTCTCCATGCAAGGTCTCCTGCGGTTCACTGTGGTACTGGGTCATGCTTCTATTGCGGAAATAAGAGTCATTACATTGGGGCCTGTCCATTGAGACCCACACAAATTACATGTTGTGATAAGCCGCACCCCCTAGAGGGAAGCGACCAGGTTGTGTATATTTCCTCCATTTACACATCTCAGTTCACCATAAAGGCTGATGTGGTTATTGATGAATGATGATGATGAATTGATGACTGAGACGGTTTCTGTCCTTGTGGACAGCAGCGCAGGTGCTAACTTGGTGGATTCTTGCTTCGCTCACACTTGGGGTGTGACTTGTAGTGCATTAGCGAGATCCATCCCTATCCAGGCCATTGATTCAGCCCCCCTCAGCCAGAAGCAGTTTACTCAGGCTGTACATGGTATAAACTTGTGTGTAGGTTCTCTTCATAATGAGCATCTATCCTGTTATGTATTCAAGGGTTTGCCCACTCCCATTGTTTTGAGCCTTCCTTGGTTGAAAAAACATAACTCAGTGACTGATTGGCAGTCAGGGGAAGTAGTCAGCTGAAGCAGTTCTTGTGGAAGCAAGTGGCTGGGTGCTACCATCTCTGCTGTCCTTATAAAAGACATATCCCCCGACCGCTAGCGGTGACTACAGAACTTATTAAAAGGGACTATGTGTTACCCCCATCCTTGGGGAAAGGTTAAACCCCAGTGCTCTACTTGTACAGGTGGTCAAGTTTCCACTAGGTGTCAGGTACCAGAGGGGAGTGTGTTGAAGAGACGGCAAGACACCTCTGTCGTTGGTTTTTCCTCTGCTACAAGACACGTGCATGGAAATAAATGTCAAGGTCCGGACCTGTGTATGTATGAATATGGCTGTCCATTGAAAACATCAGGTGGAGGAGTGCATCTGGGCCTCCAGGCTCAAGGTTTATTGGTCTGTTTAGATTGTTGAAGTTTATTAATCCTACAGCCATTTGGCTGAAGCTACCCCCAGTACTTAAAGCTTATAAATGTATTTCCCAGAGGATTGGGTGTCATCAGAGAAGAAAGCTTGTATTTTGTCTTGTCTTTTTAATAAGTCGAGTCTAGACAAGTCCGGTTTTGAGGGTTCGGAGGCCCCATGTTAAAGGGGGGTACTGTCATGATTATCTCTCGCCATGGAGTAATTTGTGACGGTTCTACTATTTAAGCTTCTCACTACTCTGGAGGCTATTATTAATTAATTAATATGTACTCTGTTTTCCATTGGAGCCGCTGCAGCCTTTTGTGGCTACTACCTTCCTTCTTAAAAAGGCCCATCATCCACCTCTGCCTTTCTGCTGATAGAATCTCTTTATCTAAGGTCCTGCCGTGGAGAGAGAGGGAGTCGTTTGCAGCTGCTGGTGCAAGTGTTGCCGTATGCTTGCTGTTGTTGTGAAGCTACCCTTTGTCTTGTATTTTCTTCCCGCTTTGGTTTTTCCACTTTACCATTAATTGTCTTAGTCACACTGCACCCAAAGACAGAGGTATGAGTTTTGGTTTTTCCCCGTTAATCTATTTTCTATGAGGCTACCACTCTGATCCTGGTCCTCCCCTGGGGTGGGGGGAGAAGGGGTACTAGATCAGGGTTGGTTAGGAGCAGGGCCAGGGTGGCAGCCCAGACATCCTCACCTTAAGAGGTAATTCTGGGATTAGGGATAGCTAGGGCCCCCCTAGCCTAAGCGTCTAGAAGCCCTTAACCCTGTTACCTACATTCTGTCTTGTGACAATATCCTTCCACAAGCTTTTCACAATAGTTGATAGGGAATTGGGCCCATTCCTCCTGACAGAACTGGTGTAACTGGGCCATGTTTATAGGTTTCCTTGCTTGCACCTGCCTTTTTAGCTTTGCCCATAAATTTTCAATAGGATAGCAATTATGGCTTTACAATCTCCACTCCAAAGCATTGACTTTATCCTTAAGCCACTTTGTAACTAGTATGGCAGTATGCTTTGGGTCACTGTCTGTTTAGAAGACCCGTTTCCTCCCAAGCTTTAAATTTCTGGCTGATGTCTTGAGATTTTTGCTTCAGTATTGCCACAAAATCTTTTTTTCTCATGATGTCATCTATTTTATGAAGTTCACCATCCCCTCCTGTAGCAAAACAATCCCACAACATGATACTGCCACCCCTGTGTTTCGCAGTTCGGATGGTGTTTTTAAGCTCCAAAGCTTCTCCCCTTTTCCTCCAAACGTAAAGATGGTCGTTATGGCCAAACAGTTCAGGTTTAGTTTTGTCAGACCACAGGACATGTCTCCAAAAATTAAGGTTTTTGTTCCCTGTGTACATTTGCAAACTTTAATCTGTCTTTTCTAAGTTTCTTTTGGAGGAAAAGCTTCTTCATGGCAGTGTGGCCTTTCAGCCCATGTTGATACAGTACTTGTTGCACTGTGGATAATGACACAATCTTACCAGCTATCGCCAGCATCTTTACAAGGTCTTTTGCTTTTGTTCTTGGGTTGATGTGCACATGTCTGACCAAAGCACGTTCATCTCTGGCACACAGAACTCATCTCCTTCCAGAGCAGTATGATGGCTGGACTTTCCCATCTTGTTTGTACTTGCCATATAATTGTTTGTACAGATGAATAAGGCACCTTCAGGTATCTGGAAATTGCACCCAAGGGTGAACCAGACTTGTTCAAGTCCATAATTCTCTTCCTGAGATCTTGGCTGATTTCTTTTGACTTTCCCATGATGCTACACAAAGAAGCAGTGTATTTCAGGTGTGCATTAAAAATACATCAACAGGTGTGTCTCTAATTAACTCAGATGTTACAAACCTATCAGAAGCTTCAAAAGACTTGAAATCATCATATGGACTGTCCCATATTGTTTAAAGGCATAGTACTCTCAGGGGTACTTTGCATGCTGCGAAATCACTACTGCCGCACATCCGGCACCAGTAACGATGTCGCAACGTATAAAGCCTAGATGCGCTGATACACGATCGCAAAAGCAGCGCCGGTCATTTCCATAATGTCGGTACGATGTTGTTCCTCGTTCCTGCGGCAGCACACATTGCTGTGTGTGAAGCCGCAGGAGCGAGGAACATCTCCTACCTGCGTCCACCGGCTATGCGGAAGGAAGGAGGTGCGTGGGATGTTTACGTCCCGCTCATCTCCACCTCTCCGCTTCTATTGGCCGCCTGCCGTGTGACATCGCTGTGACGCTGCACAACCCGCCCCCTTAGGAAGGAGGCGGGTCGCCGGCCAGAGCGACGTCTCAAGGCAGGTAAGTCCATGTGAAGCTGCCGTAGCGATAATGTTCGCTACGGCAGCTATCACAAGATATCGCATCTGCGACGGCGGCGGGTACTATCGCGCTCGGCATCGCTAGCATCGGCTTGCGATGTCGCACCATGCAAAGTACCCTTTAGTGTATGTAAACTCTCATATTATTCTAGCATTTGGCAAATCTAAATAATTTTGGTTCCTAATTGACCTAAAAACAGGAAAGGTTTTATTCTGATTTCATGTCAGATAGTGAGAAAAACATGCAGATGTGTCTTTTTAGATAGTGGATGTAAACTTCTGATTTCAACTGTATTAAAGGAGTTCATCCTATTATTATATTTTTTGGATATTTATACCCTTTATGTTTTACTTTTATAAAATTTAAAACTACATTTAACATCTATAGACTCCATAATTATTTCTCACCATGACGGGGAAAATGATGGCAGCCACCGTAGACTTAAGAACCCACAGAATAGCAAGACAGACGATCTGGACAACGGTGAAGAGATGGACTCGACGTAGAGGAACGTGCCGGAGATATGCATAGTCAGGCTGGTGCTTTGCGGGCATCATGAAGAGCTTACAGCGGTCCCAGAACTGGGAAGAAGTGAAATCATTTGTATTTATATTTTTTTCAAGTAATGTTGGCATATTTTCTATAAATATAACTATATAGATTGCAATCATGCTTCATTTCTAAAAGTTAATCCCATCTAAAAGAAGTGATGGCAAATTCTTAGAGTATACTTGTGACTTTTTTTATCAGTACGGACCCTTATCGATTGTGAGAATGAAGGGTCCGTACAGCTGGTGAAGTGCTCATTGTACAGGGAAAGCAATGGGAGTAAAGTGCCTCATCCGAACTGTAGCCTCTTTATTCTCAGAATCATTGGGGACCTACACACTGATAAAAAAGTGACAGCACATCCTTTTGATGCCGTTGGGAATATCCCTATAATATGATAAGTACCAGGCTTTTTAGATTATGTGCACACACTGCAGATTTGGTGCAGAAATTTTCTGCATCAAATCTGTACCTTCTGGCAGAAAAATGCACCAAAACCGCATGCTTTTTATGGTGTGTTTTTCTGTCAGAAGTTGCAGAAAATTTCTGCACCAAATCTGCAGCATTCATTTTTTTTTCCATGAGTTTTTGTTTTTTTTTGTAGTGAAGTCAATGGCTGGAAGAGCTACAAAAAAAAACGCAGGAAAAAAAATGCCCCAACAAGTGACATGCTGCTTCTTTTTTCTGCACCAAACACCAAAATCTGTAAAGAGAAAAAACGCAACGTGCGCACAACACTTCATAAATCTCATAGACTTTGCTGGCTTCAGGGTAAGCATGCAGATTGTGGTGCAGATTTCTCAAAAAATGCATTGAGTGCACAGGCCCTTAGGGTTAAAAAATAGAAAAAAATTTCTTAGAGAACGTGACATCTGGTAAAGCAACATTTTAAAATACCTGGTAATGTCCTTTTGCTTTGCTCTGCACCTAAACTAGTAGATGGTGAGCACCATAAAATGGAGGATGGGGGTGTAAGGCTCGGCCATCCCAGGCCTGCAAATCCACTGTGTAAGAAATGCAATGTTTAAAGTTTATGTTATGGTGTAATGTGTATAAATTGCCACTAGGTGGCCACAATGTATTAGCTACTTCCCTGGTACTCCCGGGTTAGGCTACTTTCACACTTGCGTTGAACGGTATCCGTTGCATTGCGTTGTGTAACGGATGCAACGGATGTGTTGCATATAGTGACACAACGGATGCAACGGATGCTGCAAAACAACGCAATTCGTTTTGATTTTTTTTTTTTTTTTTTTCCCGGTTTTACCAGCGGCAGACTATAGTGAACGATCAGCTGATCGTTCCCTGCAGCCGGCCGCTGGGTGATCAGCTGATTGCTCCCAGTAGCCGGCCGCCGGGTGATCAGCTGATCGCTCCCGCCCGCCGGGTGATCAGCTGATCGCTCCCGGCTGCCGGGTGATCAGCTGATCGCTCCCTGCAGCCGGCTGCCGGGTGATCAGCTGATCGCTCCCGGCCGCCGGGTGATCAGCTGATCGCTCCCTGCAGCCGGCCGCCGGGTGATCAGCTGATCGCTGTCACTTGCCGGCGCCCGGGCATGCCGGCGGGCGGGCGCTCAGCTGAGCGCTGTGACTTGCCGGCGGCCGGGCATGCTGGTGGCCGGTCATTCAGCTGAGCGCTGTCGCTTGCCGACGGCCGGGCGCTCAGCTGAACGTTCGGCCACCGCGAGCCAAAATAAAGTTTGATTTAAAAAAAAAAAAAAAAAAAAAAAGAGCATGCGCAGTGAAATCCAGAGGATTCCGCTGCTCAAAATAACGTTACATGCTGCGTTCCTCCCGCTGGGCGGAAGCAACGGAGCGTCGCCCAGCGGAAGCAACGCAGCTCCTTTTGGTACAATCCGTCAACCATACAAGTCTATGGGAAACAGCGGAATCCGTTAACGGATTCCGCTGTTTCCCAAAAGGGCGGATTGTAACGGAAGGAAAATAACGCAAGTGTGAAAGTACCCTTAGAGGGAGTTAGTTTTGGAAAAATAACGGCTAAGGCTAGTTTCACACATCCTTCTTTTTGCCTGTTTGGCGGATCTGGCGCACTCCAGTACAGTGTATACAGTACAATGGCAGCACGACAAGCTCCGGTCACATGCTGTCATATGACTGGAGCATGTGACTCGGAAGTTACAGCACTGCGATTGTACTGTATACACTGTTCTGGAGTGCGCCGGATCCGCCAAACCGGCGAAAAGAAGGATGTGTGAAACTAGCCTAAGAAGTCAGTATGAGGAGAGGCCCAGAGGGAGAGGAACAGACTCAGTCTGTGAGATACGTGTTGGAGGTAAACCCCAATAACTTTAATTTGGTGTGAGCTTCTGGTTCAAATCCGGGTGCCGGACACACAGTGTGGCCTGGGTGGTGGCCATTCTCTGGCAGATCCCTAACTCCCTCAATCAGTGGAAGGTCAGTGGGCTTTTGAAAGAAGAATAGGCCCTGACTGACTGGAAAGACTATTGTTTCTGTCGTGAACAATGAAGCTGAAAAGGATGATGAGGAGCTTAGGGACCCAACAGGAGCCCGAGTACCAGGGAAGTGGTCGGCCGGCAAATTGTATGAATTATCTGTTGCTAATGGTAAACCCTTTGGGGAACAAGAATGTGCACGCCTCAGGCGAGATAACAAACTGTTTTTGAAGTTGACACGTAAAGTTTGGTTGAAAGAACCTGGTACAGAGTCAGTGCTTGTGACGAATGAATAAAAAGTCTGCTTAAGGTCTTCCTGTTCCTGCGCTGAGATGTGAGGAGGGAGAAGGAGCAGCTCCATACAGCCCCTGCAATATACAGCGACCTACAGAAACAAATAGCACCCTAGATCAACATATAAAGGCTGCACTGAATTACCAGCTGTCAGTGCATGGATCTTTATCTCCTCAGAAGTGGAGGAACACCATTCAAGCCCAGAGCAGAGCAGAGGGAGGAGGGGGTGAGTGCAGATAACATGGCACCCACAATGAGGGGGAAGGAGGGGGAGGAGGGAGAGGAACCACAAGGGCTGCTGCAGCAATGTGCAGGGGGCCAAGATAACAGAAGAATTCAGAGTATGCAGAGTGGTACAGAGACATTGGGCTTAGGGGAAAGATATGAGATGGATTACAAAAGGCTGGCAAAAGAAGTGGCAGATCATCTGACAGCAGAAATCAGAGAGGCAATAGCAACCTCAGTGAAGGAGGCTCTGGCTGCGCTGCAGGAGGATGTGGAGCACCATGATATGAGACTGACAGAGGTAGAGCAAAGAGTATCTGATGCTGAAGAGAATCTGACAAGATTGGAGGGCAGATTTAAGGAGCTAAACACTAATGCTCAGCTTATGAAGGATAAAATAGAAGATCTCGAAAACAGATCTAGGAGAAATAATTTAAGGCTGGTGGGTCTGCCTGAGACAGTGACAACAAAATATTTGGACTCAATCTGTGAAAAAGAATTACCCCAGGCTTTAGGCTTACCACATAGCTGCCGTGTAGAAAGAGCGCACAGAGTGGGACCCATAAGGGAGCAAAGAGATGGTCACAGTAACAATGATAATACCCCCAAGCAAGGTGAAATGTCCAGAGCAAGACAGGTTATTATAAAATACCTGGAATACAAAGATAAAGAAGAAATTCTACGGGCCTTCAGGAATAAGAAACAGGCACTATGCATTCAGGGACACAAGATTCTATTATTTGGCGACTATTCGGCAGAAGTCACACGAAAAAGAAAAGCATTTAGCCAGATCTGCACTGCCCTCTATCACAAAAACATTAAATTTCAGCTTTTATACCCATAAATACTAAGAGTAAGAGGAGCAGATGGGGTCACAACGACTTTTCGGGATCCTTCAGAGGCGGAGCGAGAGATACTACAGGACGGGAGAACACGGCGACAGGAGAGGAATGGAAAAGAAGGGACTTTCACTTATCCGAAACATGCAGATCCTGCAAACATAACATCTGCAGTTAGACCCGACAACGAGCCAGAGTGGAGTCAATCGAGATCCAGACCAGCCAGTCCGAAGGAAAAGCGACAGATGGCGACTTCAGCTGGGAAAAGAGGAGGAAGAGGCAGCAGCTCATGAACAAGCAGGCAAGACAAGGACTTAATTTGAGACTGCTGAATGGAGCCGTATGGTGACAAATGTGCCTTAACTCTCTAAAGTCTCGCCTACCTCCTTCTCTCTTTTTCTTTCGCTCCCTTTTTCTCTCTCTCTTTTTCATGCTTATCACTTTTTCCCTTTTATCATTTACTAATGCTTTTTTTTTTTTTTTTTCCTTCTTCTCTCTCTCTTTTTCTTCTCTTAATGACGGTTTTAGAACCTTGATAAATTTATAAAGGCTGTTTAGGGGCAAGGAGTTAATAGCCAATAGAGGGGGAGAGGTGACTTAGTGGGGTGGCTTCATGGAGAGCTTGACTTGAAGCAGGGGTTTGAAAGGAGTCTCAATCATCTCAGAAAAAATGGAAGACGTTAATTGTATTTGTAAAGTTGGGGATGGGAGGGGTTATATACAGTTGGGGGAGGGGAGGGGAGGGGAAAAGAGTTGGGGAATCCATGCGACACGGCCTGAAAAAGGAACTGTTGATTTTGGGGATTATGGTTAAGCTCATTACGTGGAATGTTAAGGGACTCAGATCGCCGCACAAACGAAATATGATACCTCCTCCTCTGTCACCTCTTTATTCAGAGCCTGTAAATTTTCTTCCGTGAGCGTAGGCATTTTTGTTCCTTTTAACCACTCATTTCCTTCTCTCCGATCATGTAACCCCTCCTCTTTATATAAACCTGCATAGAAGTCTCCAGGAATGTCGTTTATCTCTTTGGGATCTGTCGTTTTACTCCCCACAGCGTTTCTCAGTGTCATAATATGTGTCATCGGTCGTCGTCCCCTTGCCAGATTTGCCAATAACTTCCCTGCCTTGTTCCCGAAACGATTCAACTCTGCCTCTTGTTGTGTCCTGTACATACCTTCTTTCCTTTCTACCCAGTTCTCAAAATTGCCCTTCGCCTCCACCCACTTTGCTTTTGTCACCCTTGATGGTTTTTTTAAGAAGTCAGTATATGCTATTATAGTATAATATGGTTATAGGAGAGTTAAAAATGACAAAGGCCCCGGGACCAGATGGCTTTAGCGGGAGTTTTTTCAAAATTATGAAGGATCAAATCTCACCTATACTGACAGAGTTATTCAATAAGATAATGGACGGGGAAAGAATATCGGGTACACTTAATACAGCCTATATAAAGCTCATTCCTAAAGGAGGAAAGAATTTAGAAGATCCATCTAGTTATAGGCCCATCTCGCTGATTAATCAAGACCTAAAAATTTTAGCGAAGTTGATGGCAAATAGGTTAGTGGCAGTATTGCCAGAGATTATAGATCTCCCCCAGGCTGGCTTTGTTAAAGGACGTTCAGTGGTGACAAACATTAGGAAAGTAATGCTAGCAATTGATGTAGTAAAGCAGACGAGAGAAGGGGGGGAGGGGAATCCAGCCTTGATCACCTTGGACGCGGAGAAAGCCTTTGACAATGTGAGGTGGTCATGGCTGGAACAGGTGTTAGATCACCTGGGCTTACACGGAGCTTTTAGGAATTTTGTGAGGGTCCTTTATGCAAATCCTCAGGCAAGAGTGAGTACCCCAGGATTTCTGTCAAAAACATTTCCTTTGATGAAGGGAACCAGGCAAGGATGCCCGATGTCACCACTATTGTTTAACTTGGCTATTGAACCACTGGCTAGACGTTTGAATGAGGGGGGGTGGTTTGAAGGGATCAAGGTAGGGAGGAAGTCATTGCACTCAGCCTTGTTTGCTGACGATATAATCCTGTTCATGAGCAAACCTAAAACACAATTGAGTAGAGTCATAGAACAAATTGAGGAGTTTGGGAGGTTAGCAGGGTTTAGACTTAACAAAAACAAATGTGAAATTCTCTTCTAGGACGGAAAGAGAGCGGAGGGGGAGAGGGGTGCATTATGTGACATTCCAATAGCTAGAAATACAATTAAATACTTGGGAGTACAGGTTGGGAGGGATACAAAAACCATATATTCATTAAATTATTCCCCTTTGATCGAGAAAATTGAACGTGAACTGCAAGGTTGGGCAAATTTGCCGTTGACTCTTCTGGGAAGAAATCATCTAATAAAAATGATGAGCTTTTCCAAGCTTCTCTATCCAATGCAGACAATCCCATTGCTTCTTAAACACTCGGATGTGAACAGATTGACAAAAGCGTTCTCACGTTTTTTGTGGAAGGGATATAGGCCGAGGATTAGTGCCAAAAAGCTAATGTTATCAACAGAAAATGGAGGGATCAGACTACCTAACATCAGGGGGTACAATTTGGCCTGTATCTTAAGACATGTAGTTGATTGGATTAGACGAACAAGTAGGTATTCTGACTGGGATATAGAGGCATAATTTTGTAAACCTTAGGACCTGAGTTTAATCCTACATACCTCCATTCCAAATTTGCCGCCCAACATTAAACACTCACTGATTTGTAGAGACACAGTGATGACTTGGAAGGCGGTTAGGAAAAAGTTCGGGTTAGCCTGGAACATCTCCAAATTCCTTAATATATGGGCTTGTCCTGACTTTCCACAGGGAAGGGAAAATTATCTCTTTAAAAAATGGAGGGAAAAAGGGATTGGAACTCTAAAAAACCTGATGCATGATACAGAACGGAGATGGATGACGTGTGAGGAGTTGAGAGCAATGTATGACTTGCGCCCATTCCAGACTTTCCAGTATGAGCAGGTGAAACAAGGGATAATGAAGAAACTATACAACATAAATAACGAATATGAGGCAAATCAGATGGATGCGATCATATTAAGGGACATCCATGCCACAAATATATCAAGTCTTTATGGAAATATGAGAGAAGTGTTAGTCCCTAACATATCAGGAAGAATGTTGGAAGGGTGGGCAAAGCAGTTGGGAGATCAAGAAGTGGAGGAGAAGATTTTGAATGGTTGGATGGTGATGAGAAAGAAGATTGTGAATGAGAACTTAAGAGATACCCAATTCAGTATCATACATAGAGCTATCTATGGATTTAATATACTGAATGCTAGACATCCAGATAAGATGATGAGTTGTCCAAATAGTGGTACAGAAAAAACAGATCTATATCATGGGATATGGCAGTGCGAAAGGATTGAAAAATTTTGGAAACAAGTCCAAGGGGTAGTGAGGAAAATCTGGAATAGAAATGTAGAGTTAGATCCAATGGTCTGGTTATTTCACTATCAGCATCGGGAGGAGGGAGAGAAAGGGGGAGACAAGTTACCAAATCTTATCCATGATATAGCAATGATAAGTAAAAGGGCTATTCTTCAGAAGTGGCTGGTGAAGGAAACACCAACAAAAGAAGAACTTGTTAATCAATTGAAAAAAACGCTCATGTTGGAGAAGGTGATGGTGGAGAGGTGTAAAGTAAGGATGACAGCAAAATTTTTCAGTAAATGGAGAAAGTTCATAAGCGTTATATGTTCTAGAGAAGAAACAATACAAATAATGTCCACATTTGTGTCTACGGAATGGTACATGAAGGAAGACCTGTCAGGGTCCCTGTGCGAGCTGAAAGTATAGTTGGCCAAATTCTGGGTTGTGTCGCATGGAGAGGGGAGGGGGGGGTGGGAGGGATAGTGTTTATAAGTAATGTTTGTAACAAGTTATCAAGGAATGCTGAAGGGGGGTAGCGGAGACTGAATAATGGAAATATACATTGACGAAGAAGGAGAAGGAGCAAATTTGATGACCGTGACAAATATTTGATCGATAAATTGTAGAGACTATGTTATTTGATATTTTGATTTGTTGACCCTTATTTTCTTCATTCTGTACCCTTTTTTACCATTACAAGAAAAGAAATAAAAATTTGGTTTAAAAAAAAAAAAAAAAAAGTCTGCTTATTATTGTATTGCACTAAAGTGGTGGTTGGGGAGCAGAGGAAGAACACTGGGTTGCGCAGCAGTCGTTCAATGGGCTCTACCACGACTATCGAGGCCCCGACCGCCCCTTTAACAGGGTGCAGAGCGAAGCAAAAGTAGGGGCCCAGGTATTATTGGTTTTTACACAACATCACGTGACATTTCAGCCACTGGACGGGAAGATGACTTTAAGGCTATTCAATGGCTAAGTGATGGCTCTCTGTCATATAATGGCTATCGATTCTTTGGTGAGATATGTTGCTTCTATAGCACTGAAATTTTCTGCAGCGCCGTAGAAATATTGAAGACACTCTCATTAGTCACTTTCCCCAATATGATTTCATTTCCTTATCTCAGATACACAATTTCATAAATAGTCAATTCACTTTGTGTGTTTTAAAACGAGAAAATCTGAATGAAAGCCATACAAACATGGGGAGAACGTACCATCACGCAGAAGTTCTCCATGATTGGATGCAACAAGAAAACAATGCAAAATATAGAGAATCCGGAATTGATTTCCCACAAGTCCTCGGTATCAAGCAATTATTTCAAATTTGTCATCATGTAGAAATGTCCCCCTTCCCCTTGGATACTTGGCTCCATAGCTGCAGATACTACGTTTCGTTGTTTCTGTGATTTCAATATGTCTTTTGGAAGTTAAGGTGTTTTAGCCAACATGTTGGTTTGTAAAGTTACAGGTCCTGATTCTTACCTGGATTCCATTCAGTGAAGCAACACCCATGTACAGAAAAATGCCATAGAGAACAGGCATTGGGATATACTGAAAAACAGGGTCACAAATAAGCTTCAATTAATGAGAACCAATGCAAAGACCATAACTGCATCATTCATATGCTCAGGATATTGTACATTTTTCATTGTGAGGAATGATTTTGGCTTCAGTCACATCTGCTTTCTTAACTTTCTTTATTCTGTTATGTCATAGGAGTGGAACAAGGAAAATTTTGGGAGGAGCAGCAAAAACAACTACCTTAAAAGAAGTTGACTTGTTTGAGCATGAGTTATTTTATTGTTTTATCATGTGGTCTGAGGCATTTTGTATTTAGGACAACACCATTTACAGTATCTTATAAATGCCAATGTTTACCTCTTAGAGTTTGGAGGAATGGAGAGTATCCATCAGCGAGATAGGCGGATTATGATGAGGGCAATCTGGTCTTCCACCCGAGGCCCAAGGGGCCCATCGAAAGATTGCCCTCATTATAATGATTTGTGCGGCATGACATACTCACTTTGTTCCCGTGTCCCCGGGCAGATCTCTGTGCAGGGAAATTTTGTAGAACTATCCTGCCGGCAATATAGGGGAGCTCCCATCACCGACGCAATGACGTCATCAGCCAGTATTGGCACCAGCATGTACACACTAGCATTAAGAATAAGTGTAGCCATGGAGGAATGGAAGTGAGGTGAGTACGTGGCCTTATATTGTTTGTTTTTTTATATGTGTAAGGGATGTGTGGGGGCTCATACTGTATATCAGGGCTTTATAGTGGCTCATGGTGTATACAGGAGCTATGTGGAGGCTCAAGCTGTATATAGAGGCTAAGTGGGGGCTCATGTTGTGTGTAGGAGGCTATGTGGGCTCCTGCTGTATATTGGAGCTATATGTTCAATCTGAAATGTATTGTGCGCAGTGAGCCGCTGGCTCTCTTCACCACGATTGCTATACACACTGTCTGCTAATCAGAGGTTGGCAGCTGACGTCGATTTTCCCGTCATGGCGGCTGCATGATGTCATTGCCATGCGCCACCGCCCCCCTACACCAGCAATAGAGGAGGAAGAGGACATTGTACAATCTGTGAGTGTGGAGAGGGGGACGGAATACTTTTTTTTTTTCCTATAAATGTTTTTGAGAAGAGAGTCAGGACAGGGCCCAATATTACAGGATGGGGAATAAGATTACAGTATTATAGGAAAGAGACATTATTACAGGAAGGGGGTTAGGATAAACGACATTATGATAGGATATGGGCCAGAACAGTGGACATTATTAAAGAAAGGGGCCAGGATGGAGGACATTATTACATATTGGAGGCCAGGATGGAGGACATTATTACATCTGACCAACATGCTGGTGGGATCCTTGGTCAACGTTTTGTACTGGAGCCCATGCGACTCTAGATAATCCATTGGTATGCAGAGCATCCTACTGAAAGGACATTTTAATTTAAGTTTAGTAGGCAACTTGTTAACAGTGCGTCTGTCTCACGACAGAGATGCCGGGTTCACACAAGCATATAAATAAACTTTCTGAGTTTCTACCAGAAAACTCAGACAATTTTATTCTCATTTGACATCCATGTGAAAACCATTTGTATAAAACATCAATTTATAAGGCTAAACACATTTCCCTGTTAAAGTATGTTAAAGATTTGCAATTTATCCATAAAAATTAGATGCCACATGGTGACTGTGTGGAATTTGTTTTTTTTTTTGTACACTCAGACTTGAATGAGTGAGTAAGGGTATGTGCGCACGTTGCTTTTTACCTGCTTTTTACCTGCTTTTTTTGCTGCTTTTTCTTCTGCGCTGTTTAATGCCAAAATGGATGTGTTCTTCTATTCAAGCAAAGTCTATGGGAATTTGGGTTTCTTGTTCACACTATGTTGTTCAAAATGCTGCCTTTTTGTGGCAGAACTTTGGTCAAAAACTCAGCTTTTCAAAGAAGCAACATGTCAATTGTTTTTGCCATTTGGGTTTTGCACTGCAAAGCTGAGTTTTTGACCAAAGTTCTGCCACAAAAAGGCAGCATTTTGAACAACATAGTGTGAACAAGAAACCCAAATTCCCATAGACTTTGCTTGAATAGAAGAACACATCCATTTTGGCATTAAACAGCGCAGAAGAAAAAGCAGCAAAAAAGCAGGTAAAAAGCAGGTAAAAAAGCAACGTGTGCACATACCCTTAGTCTCATCCAATAAATAGAAGAAACTGATGCATGCTGTGATTTTTTTTTTTTTATGATAAAATTTAGCCCGTGAAAAAAACAGTCATCTGCACAGCTCCATTGAATAACATTGGCCTGTGTGCTGTCCATTTTCCTGACAGTGCTTGGACCAAAAATGTGCTCTTGTGAATTTACTCTCAAGGGTGCTTTACACGAGACGACGGATCGTGCGATGCATCGTTGGGGTCACGGTTTCCGTGATGCACATCCGGCATCATACACGACGTCGTCTCGTGTGGAACCTCTGAGCGACGCAGTATCGCTCACAAATCGTGAGTCGTGTACTCATCGCTCAGTTTCATAATATCATTTATTTTTACTTGTGACGGTTGTTCATCGTTCCCGTGGCAGCACACGACGCTCCGTGTGACACCACGGGAGCGATGAACTCTGCTTACCTGCGTCCCACGGCTCCCGCCGGCTATGCGGAAGGAAGGAGGTGGGCGGGATGTTTACATCCCGCTCATCTCCACCCTTCCACTTCTATTGACCGGCGGCTGTGTGACGTCGCTGTGACGCCAAACGTCCCTCCCCATTCAGGAAGTGGACGTTCGCCGCCCACAGCGAGGTCGCTCAGCAGGTAAGTACGTGTGACAGGGGATTCACGACTTTGTGCGCCACGGGCAACTAATTGCCCGTGACGCACAAACGACGGGGGCGGGTACGATCGATTGTGAAATCGCACGATAGGTCGTCCCGTGTAAGGCAGGTTTAAGACTATGTGCGCACTTTGCGTTTTTACCTGCGTTTCAGCTGCGTTTTGAACTGCAGCGTTTTCATGCCAAAATGTCTGCGTTCTGCTTTTCAAGCAAAATCAATGGGATATTGAGCTTTCTTGTGCGCACTTTGCTGTTCAAAACGCTGCGTTTAATTTGCATAAATTTGGGCAAAAACTCAGCGTTCAAAGAAGCAACATGTCAATTGTTTTTGCCATTTTGGCTGCGTTTTGATAACATTGAAGTCAATGAGAAATGTCAAAACGCATCAAATCTCAAAATTCTAGCGTTTTACATGCTTTTTGGATGCTGAAAACATGCGTTTTTGACCTTGAAAACGCATGTTCTTTGAACTTAATATTAATGGAATGATATGTCCCTTTACACACACACACATAGTCCGACAATTAAAAGCTTGAAATTCCATATTTTTTAGTTAATTTTAACATAATTAATAACAGAGACTTCTATAGGAAATCGGGGATCATCGCTGCGCTTGTCACCATTCAATCCAAAGAGTTATTATTCCAAGTCATTTATTTCGGAACATTAACAAAGTCTATGCGTTTCAGGGGTCTCTGACCCTTCCTCAGGACAATGTAAGAGTAATGACACAGAAGATATCATATCTTCTGTGTCATTATTCTTACATTTCCTATAGAAGACTCTCTTTGGATTGAATGGTGACAAGCGCGGCGATGATCCCCGATTTCCAATAGAAGTCTCTGTTTCCATTTAACGGGTCTGCAGCTGTCTCCACCAGCGTTTATGCTTCAATAGGTGTTGTGACTTCTCACAACATTTATAGGTGAGTGCACCCTATAATCCTTTCACTGTTTTTATCAGTTAAGACCCTATGCGCCTGTTCTTTCCTCCACAGTCCATGAATTCCCCAACATAATTAATAAGAAATAGTTATTATTATATTAAAATTAGCTATTTTTTGTCTGATTTAAATCATGATATTTGTTATCATTTTTTTCATAGTGTTTGAATATTTAAACTTTCTTTACCAGTGTCTTTGTAATCAAAACGCATCTGACTAAAAGCAACCAAAAAGCAGGTAAGAAGCTGTCAAAACATGCTAAAAACGCATGCGTATTTACTGCGTTTTTGGGATCTGACCAAACTTTGACAAAGACAAATTCTGCCAAAATATGCGTTTTGAACTGCAACTACGACGACGCAAAGTGCGAACATAGCCTAAAATAGATTTGGCATAGTTTTATGCATTTTCTGCTCTCTTCCTTTTTTTGACTCTTGAATATTTTTGGTACAGTTCACTTTGTTTTCTAATTAATTAGAATAAATTTTTGTGTTACGAAAATTACTTGGTTTCCGTTTATGGAGAATTCTGTATGCCACACTACATAGACTTTGGGCTGGAATCTAGCTTTAAGGGGGCTTTACACGCTACGACATCGCTAATGCGAACTCGTTGGGGTCACGGAATTGGTGACGCACATCCGGCCGCATTAGCGATGCCGTTGCGTGTGACACCTATGAGCGATTTTGCATCGTTGCAAAAACATGCAAAATCGTTCATCGGTGACATGGGGGTCCATTCTCAAAAATCGTTACTGCAGCAGTAACGAGGTTGTTCCTCGTTCCTGCGGCAGCACACATCGCTCCGTGTGACACCGCAGGAACGAGGAAGCTCTCCGCTCTCCTTACCTGCCTCCCGGCCACAATGCGGAAGGAAGGAGGTGGGCGGGATGTTACGTCCCGCTCATCTCCGCCCCTCCGCTTCTATTGGGCGGCCGCTCAGTGATGTCGCTGTGACGCCGCACGGACCGCTCCCTTAGAAAGGAGGTGGTTCGCTGGTCACAGCGACGTCGCCGAGCAGGTAAGTAGTGTGACAGGTCTGGGCGATGTTGTGCGGCACGGGCAGCAATTTGCCCGTGTCGCACAACAGATGGGAGCGGGTACCCACACTAGCGATATCGAGACCGATATCGCAGTGTGTAAAGCCCGCTTTACTCCAGATCTGTGTACTAAATTGAGGTAGAATAATTGATATAAAATAGTATATTTTTCACAGTAAATGTCTAAGCATTTGATGTGGTATATGAAGACAATAAAATCTACCTTGAGTACTGGAGCCAAGAAGACAGAGATCCCAGTGAGAACAAATACAATAATTCCGGTCACTCTCTGTTCCCTGTAATATAAGAAAATTATGTTTTCAGTTCTAACATTCTGGTTCAGAAGACTCAAAAGCTTTTACTGCGTGTCCCAGAAATGGTCAAGTTATGATGACCCAACTCCAAAAAAAAGAGCACTGCAAATAGAGTTCTCGGTATTATGGAAGTCCTGGAATCTCTAAAATCTCAATACCCCCAAAAAAGTCTAGAAAAAAAGGCAAAAATAAAATGACAAATTTGATCATAAGTAATGATGATTGAACCTGTGGATATTTGAGATTGCCGAAAAAAAAAAACAAAAAAAAAAAACAGGTTCAGCAGCCAAACTTGTCCCCGGACACCGAACTCTAAATAAGTCTAAAGCCTGCTTTACATGTTACGATTTCGCATACAATATCGTATGTAATCGTAACCGCCCCCATCGTATGTGCGGCACGTTCAATTTGTTGAACGTGCCGCACAAACGATTAACCCCCGTCACACGTACTTACCCTTCCATACGACCTCGATGTCGGCGGCGAGCATCCACTTCCTGGAGTGGGAGGGACGTTCGGCATCACATCGATGTCATGCGGCAGCTGGCCAATGGAAGCAGAGGGGCGGAGATGAGCGGGACGTAAACATCCCGCCTACCTCCTTTCTTCCGCATTGTCGGCGAGAGCCGCGGGACGCAGGTAAGCTGTCGTTCAATGTTCCCGGGGTGTCACACAATGCGATGTGTGCTGCCACGGGAACATTGCACAACCTCATGTTCAATTTTTGAGGAATGAACGACGTGCATGTGATGAACGGATTTTCGTTCAATCGCAATTGCACGGAGGTTTTACACGCTACAATCATACTTACGATGCCGGATGTGCGTCACTGACGAAGTGACCCCGCCGACACATCGTAAGATTTATTGTAGCGTGTAAAGCGGGCTTAAGGGACCTGAACTTATGTGTTATAAAATAGCATTAGTAAGAACTAGGGTTGCTGCAAAAGAAAAAAAAAAAGGAATAAAGCAGGACAGTTATATTTACTGACCTTCCTCGTGGCTGTAACACTGCTTCCAGGTCCGATCATTAGCTCTCATGCTTTCATTCCAACCAATCACAGACGCTGTCATAGAGGATGGGGGCGTCGTCTGACTGCAATCGATCACATACACCGGGGTTGACTGTGGGCGGAGGAAGCAGTGAATATGCATGAGAGCTAATGATTGGACCCGGACGCAGTTTTACAGCCGTGGGGAAGGTCATTAAGTATAACTGTCCTGCTTTATTCCTTATTTTCTTTCTTTATCCTTTTTTTTTAAATTTCTATTATTATTCGGGTGACCAAACCCGAAAAGTAACACGGACATCCCTGACAAGTCTGTGTTTGGGGTCCATGCAGAGACACTAGGTGTCCGATGTGGACCACAAACTTTACAGTTTGGGTTCATTCATCCCTAATTATAAGTAGATTACAACCATATTATAGTAACCAATTATAGTTGATTACAACCAAAAGCTACAATAAATAAAAACCTATAAATCACAAAAGGCAGATTAAAATACTAAGTGCAAGGGAAATAGACCAAATTCATTATTGTATATGATGGCAAATTAAAGTAACCGGGACTAATTTGGGTATTTTGGTTTGAGTAATCAAATAAAATAAGCAACAAGTAGTAAATGTATACATATGCATAATTTTTATGATGTTGTAACATAACCCTCAAAAGTTAATTTAATTTGTAACAATCATTGTATGTTAAAAAGGAGGAGAAATAAAAATAAATGGACATAAAAATGTGCAAAATGGTAAGTAGAGATGGAAGAAAAAATATTACAGAAGCCTAAAAATATATAAATTGAAAGCAAAAATCACATTGGATAAAAGAAACAAAGGAAGAAAATGAACAAGAATTAAGGAAAGTCCAAGTGGGTAATTTACAGACCCAGTAGCATGGTGAGTCTGAGCTTTTTCCCTGTGACTCATTCCAATGGTGTTTCTCATAGGCTTCCTCAGGGAAGTCAAAATCTTGAATGAGCATCAATTATAGGCTGAATCAGAGACCAGAGGAGAACAAATCCAGGGGCCTACAGTATAATGGAGTACTATACCTTCAAATCTAAAGATGTAGAATTCAATGTTGAGTTTCATTTAAAATCTGAAGGTTTGACAACGCATTTTGAGACTTTAGAGTCCCTTTTTTGAATAATATCTCCTTGACACAAGAAAGGGAAGCTACAGTCCTGATGCGGGTTGTCAAAGCCTGAGACTTCAAATGAAGCTCAACATTGACTTCTACATCTTTGAAATTTAAAATAAATTGCTCCATTACAGGTGTCTGGATTTGTTTTCACTTGGACTCCAGTTTCAATGTCGATAATTTATGTTGACTGATGCTCCTTGATGAATTCTTTGGCTACAATCTACTACACTTGATGCTATTTAACACTGGAACTACTGGACTCGTGACACCTATATAGAAATACATGGTGCAAAGTAGTCAAAATGACTACCTCAGTAGTTCTAGTGTTAATAGTATTGTGCCCTTATGTCACCAACAGTTCAAGGTGAGCCTTCCTATAGTGCCATCTCACCTGTACTATGTAACTAACCTTATTGAACACCTTACTGTTCTCTCTTTTATGGTCACTATTGTCACAAAGTCACTAATAGTATCCACTAACCTGGCCACTTTTTTTATGCAGATGAACTTCGTGGCTAAATTGTCACATGAAATGTGCAATACTGAAGTTCTCATTTAATCATTAGCCCAAGTGGTGAGGGAACAACATTACATTACTAGAAACTTCCGATAGGGCCACTTATCCTGAGTTAACTTTTCTAAACTCGTACTTTTATGGATGAAAATCAAACTTGAGGTGCTGGATCACTGTGCTGCATCACTGTGTACGTACTAAGAGGCTAGTGTGGGGACAAGTCTGATCTGAGCATTACATTTTGGAACAATTGAGGAACATCATATGAGGTTATGTAACATCTGTACAGGCTCCGGCTTCTGCCGCTAGGCGGCGCCACACCATTGTTGTGGGTGATAACAATTCTATTTTATTCCTGGGGCTGGTAGTTCGGTCTAGTCTGGAAGCTACAGGTTTAAATCTGTTGTCTTGGTTTTCGTCAGCACTGTGTGGGGCTGTTTTCAATAAACCCCAGAGAGCCAGCTCCCACTGCTAATTAATAGAGATTCTATCCTGCTTTGTCCTCAGTCCTGTGTTTTGACCTGATTTCCCGTTCATTGACCTTGGGCTGACATTTAAATACCCACTTGTTTTTTTTTATTCTGTTTCTGATGTGACCTAGATCTGACCCTGCATCCTTCTGACTTGCCTTCTTGCTAGCTTGTACCAACAGCAGTTGACTCTGTGGCCCTTACCTAGGGACCTTTAATTTATTCCAGACCCTTGTACAAGGGCTAAAGGTTGAAGGCCAGGGAAAACACTGCATTTTGGGACATGGCGTAGCTTGTGCTATGCCTGTTAGTGGTAGCCAATTTGGAGCTGCCAGGTGACTATTAGCTGTGCGTGAGTGACTGGTTACAGGCTTTGGGTTCTGAAAATGCAGCATTATCTTGAGGTTACAAGTAACCTTAAGGGTACTTTACACGCTGCGACATCGCTAGCGATTGCTAGCGATGTCAGCGCGATAGCACCTGCCCCCGTCGTATGTGCGACATTTGGTGATCGCTGCCGTAGCGAACATTATCGCTACGGCAGCGTCACACGCACATACCTGTGCAGCGACGTCGCTGTGACCACCGAACAATCCCTCCTTCAAGGGGGAGGTGCGTTCGGCATCATTGCGACGTCACTAAGCGGCCGTCCAATAGAAGCGGAGGGGCGGAGATGAGCGGGACGTAACATCCCGTCCACCTCCTTCCTTCCGCATTGCCGGTGGACGCAGGTAAGGAGATATTTGTCGTTCGTGGGGTGTCACACATAGTGGTGTGTGGTGCCGCAGGAACGACAAACAACATCGTACCTGCAGCAGCAACAATATTAAGGAAAGGAGCGACGTGTCAATGATCACCGTTTTTGTACGATTTTGCGATCGTTGATCGTCGCTCCTTGGTGTCAAACGCTGCGATGTCGCTACCGGCGCCGGATGTGCGTCACTAACGACGTGGCCCCGACGATATATCGGTAGCGATGTCACAGCGTGTAAACCACCCGTTAGAGTTTGAAAATAATTTAATGGATTTTTTTTATCTCCCGACTGACCTGCACATATTTTAAATACACGCAATAAGTATGTTTTATATGTATGTAGACAGACTACAGATTTTCACCTACCTTACTCCTAAAAATTGTGGCTGTTCTCCAGGGGCGCTGGTCTCGGTCTCCATTTTCAAGCTGTCAATATGAGCAATTGAGATGACGGTTGCTGCCACATACCAAGGCAGACCCATAAAGGAGCAAACGGCCATAAGGATGCCAACCCAGAAGAGATCTAAGTGATAACCACATGCTTTCTGAAAAGACAAAAGATTTTCCCAATACAGGTCACTTATTGTCTAACACAAAGTACAGGAAAAAGTTCCTCTATTTATGAGCCTACATTTTATATTCTGATTATTATACTTTGCTGACATTTATGTATAGTACCGTCAGTTGAAAATGACCATAGGAAAGAGAAACATTTCATTCCATACCCTTAGCTTATGCTCCTTTCGGTTTACAATGACTGCTGTAATCTGTTCATCCATGAAAATCAGGATTGTCACCAGTAAAGCAGGTAACGCACTGGCCAGATAAATCCACCAAGGATTCTTCCCAAATGGAAAAACAAACCAGCCCCGGTCTGGTCGTGTTGGCTAGGAAAAAATTCAAGCATATAGATTTTCAATACGTATTTACTTTTAAGTATTTCGAGCTGAATTTCTGAAGATATGAAAGGTTTTTTTTTGCATTTTATTGGGAAATAGAAGAAAACATTTAAGAAAATGATGTCTACATATAAGTAGGTTCAGACTGCACAAAAAGCATAAGAAGATTCTCAGGTGATACAAGGTTATACACAATAGTAAAATCTAAAGGTTCAGAAGAAGACTACCAAATTACAGTCGCTTACCACTAGGGTCTGTTTCTTAAAGGGCTTGGCCACTACTTTGACATTGATGGTCTATCCTTAAGATAGGTCATCAATGTCTTATCAGCTGATTTCAGTCCCGGTGGCAGCAACAGGCAGCAGGAAATGCTCAGTTACGATGCTGCTCCATCTTCCTATAGCGGTCAAGGCCGGGTACTCACATCTGCCTCCTATTGATTAGAATGGCAAGTGGATGTGCACTACCTGGCTGCAGCCACTATCAGAAGATGGAGCAGGGCCGGAACTGAGCATTTCTGGCCAACTACTGCTAGCGCCAGGGGCGGGGGTGTGGCATGTCGAACTCTGGCTGATCAAACATTGATGACCTATCCTAAGGATAATTTCAGGGATAATTAGTAAGTAATGGAGATGTAGAGTCCCTTGCAAAATTCAGATATAGATATCACCGAACTCTTCATGAAATTCATGTAAAACGGGATATTTTATTTAGACAGACAGGTGATGTATATGTGAAGGTACTGGAAATTGCAACAAGAAGACGTTTCCACCTGGCTAGGTCTTTATCACAACATCGCTTGAGTATAACTAGTATATGGACACAGACTGATCAACTGGGACACAAGCGCGGGAGCGCCCATATACTGGTTGAATTCTATATCTGAACTATCCTAAGGATAGGCCATCAGTGTCAAAGTAGTGGACAATCGCATTAAGAAAAAACTGTCAACTCAAAACAAAAGTAGGAATAGTACCAGCACAAATCCGTAAAACTTTTTTTTTCAATTTTGATCAATGCCAAAAGTCATAAAAACAAGAAGGTAGGTGGATTCAAATTAAAAAACTGATATAAGACAGGTACAGGTAGCGTGTTTCTGGCCCAGAGTGGCCCTTAGTCTCAACCTGCTGAAACTCCAACTTGGGAAGAATATATATAGGAGGATAAAAAAAAAACAACCCCGGCCCGTCTAGGCAATAAAATACACTTGCGGACTAAGGGCGGCTTTGCACGTTGCGACATCGCAAGCCGATGCTGCGATGTCGCACGCGATAGTCCCCGCCCCCGTGGCAGGTACAATATTGTGTGATAGCTGGCGTAGCGAACATTATCGCTACGCCAGCTTCACATGCCCTCACCTGCCCTGCGACCGTCGCTCTGGCCGGCGACCCGCCTCCTTCCTAAGGGGGCGGGTCGTGCGGCGTCATAGCGACGTCACACGCCAGGCGGCCAATAGCAGCGGAGGGGCGGAGATGAGCAGGATGTAAACATCCCGCCCACCTCCTTCCTTCCGCATATCCTACGGAAGCCGTGGTGACGCCGGTAGGAGATGTTCCTCGCTCCTGCGACTTCACATACAGTGATATGTGCTGCCGCAGGAGCGAGGAACAACATCGGACCATCGCGTCAGCGTAATTATGGATTACGCCGACGCTGTACCGATGATACGATTACGACGATTTTGCGCTCGTTAATCGTATCATCTAGGCTTTACACACTACGATGTCGCATGCGATGCCGGATGTGCCTCACTTTCAATTTGACCCCACCGACATCGCAGATGCGATGTCGTAGTGTGCAAAGCATAGTGTAGCTTACTGGAAGTGCGGCTACAGGGAGAAAATGAAGGTATAGCCTCCTTGTAGCAGTTATTGGGGGGTGTAGGAAGCAGTTACAGTCAAAGCTCAGTATATATTGAGTGCGGCTGTAATAATGCCCTGACACTTTGACAGTTGCAACGTGTCTTCAGAGCAGACTGTCAATCAAAGTGCCAACAGCATGCTCACTGTATACTGGGTCGTGACTAACTTCCTTGCTCCGCCCCAGTGACTGGAAGCTAGCGGCTGCTTGGAGAATACACCATCATCTCACTGCAGCCGAACATTCAGTAAGCTGGCTATACAGGGTTTTAAATATTTACCTTCAGATTACATCTACAGTTAGGTCCAGAAATATTTGGACAGTGACACAATTTTCGCGAGTTGGGCTCTGCATGCCACCACGTTGGATTTGAAATGAAATCTCGACAACAGAATTCAAGTGCAGATTGTAACGTTTAATTTGAAGGTTTGAACAAAAATATCTGATAGAAATTGTAGGAATTGTACACATTTCTTTACAAACACTCCACATTTTAGGAGGTCAAAAGTAATTGGACAAATAAACCAAACCCAAACAAAATATTTTTATTTTCAATATTTTGTTGCGAATCCTTTGGAGGCAATCACTGCCTTAAGTCTGGAACCCATGGACATCACCAAACGCTGGGTTTCCTCCTTCTTAATGCTTTGCCAGGCCTTTACAGCTGCAGCCTTCAGGTCTTGCTTGTTTGTGGGTCTTTCCGTCTTAAGTCTGGATTTGAGCAAGTGAAATGCATGCTCAATTGGGTTAAGATCTGGTGATTGACTTGGCCATTGCAGAAGCTTCCACTTTTTTGCACTCATGAACTCCTGGGTAGCTTTGGCTGTATGCTTGGGGTCATTGTCCATCTGTACTATGAAGCGCCGTCCGATCAACTTTGCGGCATTTAGCTGAATCTGGGCTGAAAGTATATCCCGGTACACTTCAGAATTCATCCGGCTACTCTTGTCTGCTATTATGTCATCAATAAACACAAGGGACCCAGTGCCATTGAAAGCCATGCATGCCCATGCCATCACGTTGCCTCCACCATGTTTTACAGAGGATGTGGTGTGCCTTGGATCATGTGCCGTTCCCTTTCTTCTCCAAACTTTTTTCTTCCCATCATTCTGGTACAGGTTGATCTTTGTCTCATCTGTCCATAGAATACTTTTCCAGAACTGAGCTGGCTTCATGAGGTGTTTTTCAGCAAATTTAACTCTGGCCTGTCTATTTTTGGAATTGATGAATTGTTTGCATCTAGATGTGAACCCTTTGTATTTACTTTCATGGAGTCTTCTCTTTACTGTTGACTTAGAGACAGATACACCTACTTCACTGAGAGTGTTCTGGACTTCAGTTGATGTTGTGAACGGGTTCTTCTTCACCAAAGAAAGTATGCGACGATCATCCTCCACTGTTGTCATCCGTGGACGCCCAGGCCTTTTTGAGTTCCCAAGCACGCCAGTCAATTCCTTTTTTCTCAGAATGTACCCGACTGTTGATTTTGCTACTCCAAGCATGTCTGCTATCTCTCTGATGGTTTTTTTCTTTTCTTTCAGCCTCAGGATGTTCTGCTTCACCTCAATTGAGAGTTCCTTAGACCGCATGTTGTCTGGTCACAGCAACAGCTTCCAAATGCAAAACCACACACCTGTAATCAACCCCAGACCTTTTAACTACTTCATTGATAACAGATTAACGAGGGAGACGCCTTCAGAGTTAATTGCAGCCCTTAGAGTCCCTTGTCCAATTACTTTTGGTCCCTTGAAAAAGAGGAGGCTATGCATTACAGAGCTATGATTCCTAAACCCTTTCTCCGATTTGGATGTGAAAACTCTCATATTGCAGCTGGGAGTGTGCACTTTCAGCCCATATTATATATATAATTGTATTTCTGAACATGTTTTTGTAAACAGCTAAAATAACAAAACTTGTGTCACTGTCCAAATATTTCTGGACCTAACTGTATATCTGTAGTGTTTCTGGATGCAACAGATTCCCTTTCATGGTAGATAAAACAATAGCCTATTTGGTTTTATTGATGATGTATCCTGTGTGTAATGATAACTACAAAGATGTCAGTGAAATTAAGACTGCTTATGTTCTGTATGGAAGGATTGTCCTATAGAGCCCTAGGTTAACACTACATATTGATAATCTTGTGTATTATAGATGATTATATCATGAAATATTAAATATATAATAATCTGTAAATCATACCATACATTGGATTATATCCTATTGGAAGACCACTCTTACTTTTGATCTTGTTGGTCGTTTTGTAGTGGTCCAACAATAATGAGATAGCTTCCAAGATCATTGAAGGACAATTAGTTTATCTACAAATTAGATATGCAAATAGCCTCTTCAGAAAGGGAGAGGACTTGGACTTGTAACGACGCAGCAGCGATCCTGATAATGTCAGATTGCTGGTCATGATCCCTGCTGCGTCGCTATGTGTTACACCACCTTAACACTACCTATTAGATGCAGCAAACCTAGCCGGCGTAAGGAGACTTGTAGGCCATGCAAATAGAAATTCCCAGATAAGCATTGCTTGCCCTATAAGTCTCCTTACGCCAGTTTGGCATGCGGCATTAAAAGAAATGTTTCCCCTTAGGCCCCAGCCAACTAGATGCAACTTTATGTGAGCGTCTGAAAATTATAATCTTGGTATTATGTATTTTTAAGAATATGTTTAGCTAATTTAATAGTCCTTTTTTTAGTAAACTATTTAATGTTTGCCAAAATCAACTACACTTATATGTTTACAATGGAGGGAAGGTTCTCAATGTGATTCATCGATTAGAGTCATAAAAAGGGGGTTTTCATATGTATCAAAGTTTAGGCTTCCAACATGCTCCTGTCTATTTTATCATATTCTTTACCTTAAACTCCGTAGGCACTTGAAGTTTAGGAGTATTTAATCCAGAGAGCATGTCCAGACCAACAAACATTAGAATGGACACGAAGATTGAGAAGTCACTAATAAGTTTACGAAGCTTAACAATGCAGCGTGTAAAAAGAGAAAGTTAGGAAAAGTTAGAAAAGTCTGTAAATATGCAATATATTTTGAGTAATAAATGATGTATTTGTCTGGTAATGTGCATGGTGATGCATAACTCAGATTACAGAGGGTTTCCACTACACAAGAGGAAAGTGACATAGACTAAGGAAAGGAAATAGACAAGTGGCCAACCTTAATTTCACTAGGAACATGCAATTTAGGCGTCTCCAGCTCAAAGTATGCATCCACACCACAGAAGACAAGGATTGCAACGACAATTGCAAAATCAGACACCAGGGTGCGCAGCTAGGGAAACAGGTAAGAAGCATGGTTAACAACAATACCATGGCAGAAGGTCCTACGGGCTCTACATGGTACACACACAGGAAGAGAATGTAGTTATTTGCCAAGAGAAAACAGCATAAAATACAGTTACAAGAATGTTACAAGAATGTATTCCCTGCAGTGTGGGACTCTCTTACAGCAATTACTCATTTTCTTGATTGCAGAACTCTTGAAACAAATTTTACAACCTATATAAGGATGTAATTTGATCGCCTTTCATTGTACATTGCTATTGTTGATCCTGAAGAAGGAGCTTGCTAGCTCCAAAACGTGTACAACTATGAACAATAAAATTTGCTGATCATATCGATTGCTCTCCTGAATCTATCCGGCAGTGCGGCATGACAATCCATTTCTTCTTTTCTACTGATTGACGGAGGACTCTTGGCACCACCTTGTCTCCTACTTTATCCTCTTGTGACATACCAAATGGCAAGTGCTCTTATCCAGCATTTTTGTATGATGCAGGCTTTTTTCTATGACAGCTAAATAACTCATGCTACTATTCCATCATCTAGATCTGACCATAATTGACAGGAAAACAGTAGCCTATATATCTCATGCTGTGCTAAGAGTGTGTGCTAACATTGACCCGCATGCTGACTACTGCCCTTAGATCACCTTTCAGGAGTTTTAGCCATTGAACATATGCACTCAACTCATTCATTGACCCTAATAGGACCTTGACAATGTCCCTCTGCCAGACATATTGACCCGTGCTCCTACAGTCAGACGGCAGGTAAGCTATACTCAAAAACTCACTGGCTCTGCATTCATTCCCACACACACACACACACACACACACACACACAAAAGAAGGGGCGGAAATATCATTAGTGCACCCTGTGCGACAGAGGTAAGAAGGTCCACCTCCAAAGCAGGTGGAATTGTGCATTTTAATGAGCTTTTGGGCTGTAAAGGGCCCCTTATTTTCTTCTTGCACGGGGGATCTTTTGTATCTGTGTCCACCAGTGCACAAAAGCAACTACAGGCTGCAGTATGTAAATACATAGGAAAGTGCATAACATAACAAAGGAGCATTACACCCAACAAAAAAGTGGGCAGCATGGCCCAACTACAATTCCATTCAAAGGGGTTCCTCTTTTGTTATTGGCCACAATATTAAGAAAAAGGTATACCGACAAAAATATTTTCTTTTGTGGACCACTGCATCATGTGCTGGATTTATTGTAGCAACATTTGCAAATGTTGGGCCATATTTGAATGATCATCCCACACACTTATATTTATCCAGAAAACACCTAAAAAAATGTCAAGCTATCGGTATAATTCACCATCCAAATACTGGTGGGAAAATGTTCAAAATCGTCCATTTCAGCTATGTGTATAGGCAGCTTTACTATGTTCATGTACTGTAGAACTTATCACATTTTCTATCTCTCCCCATGAGGTTTGCACATAGGGGCAATCTATATGTCTACTATGGGGCCTAAGGGTAGATGTGTCCCCTTCAATGTTGGCCTGGTCTCCATTTTAGTGTGTAGTGATATCCCATAGATGTGTGGTCTTTACATGCCCAAATATATTAGCAAACACGTAAGTGAAAATGTATTCTAGCCATGAGAATGGGTTTCACAGTATTGGCCAGGCAGTTCCATAAAGGAAAAAAAAGGATGCAAGTCGCCTTACCTTGGTGGGAAAGTATCGGCTAAACTTGAATTTCTTTAGCGTTAAGGTCATAGAGTAGGTTCCAAAGAAAAGGATGAAGGACATTAGCGCCAGGTCAGGCACATAATTGCATGAGTTTCCCAGTAGGCTTCCTCCATATTTCAAACATTCCTTCATACTGAGCTGGCTCCAGTCCAACGCTGTGTTATTCATGGCATTGTACTTGGAATTCATGTAGGGAAGATGATAACCAACATACTTTTAGAACAGCACTACTCCATTTTTCAGGAAGTAAACAATTTCTAGCTATTTATGTCCCACAGTTAGTACCAAAATTCAATGGTTTATTGGGCATTTGTAGGATGGCTCTACTGTTTTATTGCACCCATCCTGAGATCAGCTTATAAATGTACACCCATACAACTTTTCTGAATAGTCACTAACATCAATTTAATGACAATTACCTAGATATTAGCTTTGTACTAGACCACATGCACCCTATACCCACTGTATGGTGCTCTATGAGTCGGAGATAGTCATTCCTAGAAGCTTCAGATGAATCATGCTATAATCAAAAAAGCCAACATTCTGGCCAAAACGTCACCTTCAATGTATGTATATTTACTGAATATCGAAAAAAGGCCTTCTTTATTTACATATTAAAGGCCTTGTTCAGACATCCATATTTGTGACATATACAACTAATAACCATTCTACATGAGAATTATGGTGGACAAAAGAGTTAATGACTATATTAAATGCTTTATTGTGTTACAATTTACAAAGCGCAAAGTGCAGTCAGTAAAAATCAAATAGAAAAAACAGACCAGGGAAAGATGGCAATGTGAAAAGGTGGGATTCTAAGATTGCATAAGATTGTGGATTTATGTGAACACAAGCACCAATGTGTTTACAAACTAGTAAATATCAATAGCAGGTTGCATTAACCATAGGATTATAGTTGCAACTCCAATATCACATTTTCACATTGGGTGAAAACATTAGAAAATTTTCTAATGATATTGCTGATAACATATTATTATAAATGACTGCAATCATTCTCCCCCTGATAAAATGGTTTGCACAATAACAGCGAAACATGCGTTGGGGATCCCCTAATATAAGCATTAACTCTTTTGTCCTCCATAATTCTCATGTTGATATTGAGCTGCGTTTAGCTGGGCATGAGCAGCATTCTGCTCTGCCCAAGCTTTTCAGATATTTTTGATGGATGTAATTTATTTATTTAATACCCATTTTAGTCTACTTATTTGTTTTAATTTGCACACATATTTGCAAAAAATAAAAATCTGGAGGGATTAACGATTTTTATTTGAATTGTAGTTCAAAATCACCCATTCAAATCATCGAAGTGCTTTTTTCTATTGCTTTATGAGTAGGAGAAGCTTTGTATTTTTATTGCATACAAGAAAAATGGATGCTACACTGATGGGGAATAAAAATCAACATACTGTCCAAACAAATAGCTGGAAATCAAATTCAGCACACTGATCAAAGAAGTTTTCTTGGATACATTTATTTTACATTTGAAAGTAAAAAAAAAAAAAACAAATCCTTTACAAATGAAAGAAAAAGCAATGACTAAATAGCAATCAGTTAACTGATCTGTTTTCCATAGATTCCCATGTTAAAAAATAGATTCTGCAAAATAAATTTTTTTCAAAACAAACAAAAAGGTTGTGTTTGCAGAACTGTTTTGCCAATGGATTGCTGCTGGATGCAATATAACAGATGATTACTGGACATATGAACTTAGCCTTAATGAGGCCTAACTCTGAGTTTCCTGCTGTGAAATGTGCACATTGTAGATTCAGACTGAAGGCAACAAAACCACAAAGAAAGAAATATGGAATCAAGAAGTAAAGAAACACATGTGAAACAAACTCGAATATACAGTATATTAAAGGGAACGTCTCATGTTAGAAAATGCTATTTACATGCAAATGTATGGTTAATCTGCAGGTAATTAGTGTTAAAATCCCCCCTGCCTGTCTGACTGGAAGAGCGACAACAGTGAGAAAATTAATGTATATCTTCTTTGTAGCAGCTCACTTCCAGTCACTGGGGCGATGCAGGGAGCAGTTGCAGTTACCGCTCACTATACAGTTAATGCAGCTGTTATCACTCCCTGACACTGATTGACAGCCTATTCTGTGTAAGGGGGTGGCAGTAGCCTCAAAACCTCCCGACGACCTGGCTTCTGAGCTGTGGTTGGAGTTCCATAGTTCACCACTAGAGGGCACAGTGTCCCCACAGTTGAGTTCAGGGGGGAAGGGATTAGCTCAGAGGAGATGGGGAGGGCCACAAGCGAGAGAGAGAAGGAAGGAGATCGGAAAGAGTGAAGGAGACAAGGAAGCAGGAGGCTGCAGAGTAACACGGAGTGGAGGATAGTCGGATCCTGAAGCAGAGAAGGTCGCCCTGTTGTTTGAAGACTGGCAAAAAGTATGTTGCTGAGGTTCCCCGAGAAGAGGGAGGTCAGCATGGCCAGAGTACCCGTATTCGCAGAGAAAGGTACCGGTAAACCAGGAGGCCGATTGAAACTCTGACAGCCGGGATAGTGAGGTTAGTGTACCGCCCCAGCGCCAGCAGCCGGGCTGCTGCTCGGATCCGGGTCCGCGGTGGCTCGAGGGATCTCTGGACCCGGGAGGGGTCGGCGGACACTCGACATAAAAGGGGATATTTACAGGGGATTTTGTGGTTAGAGTTCGTGACACCACCCACGGTGTGTGGTAAGGTGTAATACCACCGCTGCTGTGGAGAGTGCCCGGTGGCGATGGTATGGCAGCCAGGTGTTTAACCCCTCCATGGGTAGGGGGGAAGTGCCCCTTGGTGGTGGTGAGAGGGGAGCACCGTTGGGGAGGAAAGGGTCACTGCGTACTCACTCAGTCCAATAACGCTGACACCAACAACTTGTAAACGGGAATTCTTAGCACCGCTGTAGCATGGAGGGAGCATGCTGGGATCCCATGCCCAATGGTGTTGCTTGTTAGGCTGTGACCTTTTCCTTGGCACTTTCTTTACCGGTTGGCCCCTGTAGTGTAAAACTAGTCGGGTCCCGCTCACCCATATGGATAACGGAGTGAGCTTGCTCTCAGGGTTCACGCTTGGGATTTTCTGGACTGTGTATTTGGAAAGTCCTATACCCCTCGTTGTGCTAGTACCCCGATTTTGGAGCGGGTGGAGAACGAATCATGAAGTCTTCGCCCTCGTCGGGTAAATTACCAGGAAGCTTGAAGCTACTTCCATGCCTAGGGTCTACGTACCCTGCCGTTCCCTGGCCCCTGCCCGGAGATGGCTCAAGGCCGCCGGCTGCCCTGCTCGGCAGTTCCGTGCCCTTTGACACGATCCCCTGCGACCGGGGTTCCAGCTCCTACCAGGCCCAGACAAACGTCTGCCACCTAGTAACTGAGGAGCCCAGCTCCTAGCCTCCTCCAACTAACTTGTCACCTCTCCTCTTGAGAGTCACCACTTGACTGACTACTCTTGACACTCCTGACCCTCCCTAACCAACCCCCCAAAGGGGGCAGCCCTATTCCCTTCAGGCTACCCATTGGTGTGACTGGTGGGTGTGGTGCAGAGTGTTTCTAGGATTTTTGATTGGCTTGATCTTAGCAACACCAAAGGCCAGGGACCCGTAACCAAGGAGGAGATGGACACCATGCAGAAGGGCAGATTGCACAATATCCTGTGATGACCTGATAGGCCAGGGCGTCACATTAGCAAGAAAATGCATGTGTCTGGGAAGCAAGAAGTGCCCTGCTAATGAGGAGGAAGAGGTCTATCACCTAAATAAAAAAGATGTTGAATGGAATTGCAGAGTCTGCCTCTCTTTTAATGGGATTGAAACCTGACTCAGAAGTAAATGGTACTACCCCTCCGAGAGGCGGCATCCTCCTACCACCCCTACAGACATTTCCCCTTTTTCATGGAGTGGACCGGTTGGGGGTAGCATGACTACTACAACCCCCATCCTTAACAGAGCCTCCGCTGGTTCCTTCATTCTCCTCATGTGGCGCCACTGAGGCTTCAGTCGCCACAGGGTACTACATCTCTTTTAAGATGTAGTACTCATCCTGGGTAAGGAGAGGTTTATCGCTGGTGATTCTCACATTCAGAATCACACACAGTCAGGTGCCTTCCCACTGTGAGGATGGCCTGGGGTAGATAGGGGGGTGGCCATCACGAAGCATGGGACTTTCCTGGTCACTGGGACAGCCACCTGGGGGATGGGCAGCACTTGAGGAAAAGGGAAGGAGCATCTTCACATATAGTCAGTTAGCGCCGGGCACAGTTTTGAGTAAGACGCACTTGGGGACCTTGGTCCACTTGCTTGTACCTCACACTTCTGGGAGCGCCATAGGGCCTGTGGCTTGAAGCATACAGCTCAGCCTGGGTTCTCTACAGCTACACTGGATTTCAGGGTCTGCGGTGAGTGCCGGAAACATCCGCTCCATATTCCATATACACCGGGATTGGAGGGACCCTGATCAGAAAGGACTCACAGTGGGAACACCGGCAAAGACCTCAAATTGCTTGGGATCAGCTGTGGCCCATCACAGCGGTGGCCAGTGCTTCGGAAACAGCAACCGGGTTACTTAAAGAACTGTAAGTAAAACACCTGGAACCTGCAGAGACTGTGTCCATATGTCATTCCCGGCGTTGCCCCCCGCGCCTCCTGTAGGGAGCAGAAACACCTCGGCTGCTACTACCATCCGCCCCGGAGGACAGTGAGAGCAGCGGTGGCTAATTCCCTGGCCGCATACCGCAGGTGGCGTCATGAAATCATGAAATCAACCTCCACGATCAACCTTATACCCCCTCTCCCTCCATGTACACCTCGGGGGTCACAAAACCAGGCAAGGCCACCCGTGACATCCCCTGACCCTCACCGGCCTGGTGACAAGTAATTTTCACCCGACCCCTGGGGTGTTACACACACACATGCTTTGGAGCAGGCTGTCTATCAAAATACCAGGGGACTGATAACAGCTCTTTCATTGTATAGTACAGTGACTAATAACTGCTCCTTGTACCACCCCAATGACTGGAAGTGAGCAGCTACAGGGAGAAAATAAGTTTACTTTCTCTGCTCTTTTAAGAACGAGGCCAAGCAGAATTCTAATGCTATTTACCAACAGATTCATCCTGTGCTTGCAGGTAAATAGGAAAATGTTTGGACATGACAGGCTCCCTTGAAACCCTTAGATTTTTCAAATGGCCCCCCTTTACTCTGAAGGCAACTTCTTAGAATTCTCTCAAGCAGCTTCATCAGGCAGTCAGCTGCAATGGTTTTCAAAGAACAATGTCTCACGAACAGTTGATTTGTGGATTCATTGACCTGCAGAACGCATTTGCGACCATCAGGCATGTTTTGCAGAGGCAGTATTAGTATATATACTAACTATCAATATAGTGTTGATCCCTATTTCACAACTGTTCTAAGTCAGAATATAGCAAGAATCATTTAACTAATAGAGAGAAATGATGGTCTATCATTACAGTAAGACATGAAGGTCAGTTAATGCAGAAAATTGCTTGAACCTTAAAGGTATCCTTAGTGCATTCATGATAACTATTATTCACTATGATAAAACTGGCTATCAGGAGGACCTACACAGGAAAGGAAGGTGAATAATTACCTCTGCTGTAAAGGATAAGTTCGTTAGAGTTACTGGTCTCAGAAACCACAAAATGACAACCCATCAGATAATAGCCCAGATAAATGATGCACAGACTTCAAGTAGCAGACACATCTCAACATCAGCTATCCAGAAGAGAGTGCGTGAAGCAGGCCTTTATGGTTGGATTGCTGCAATAAGGCCACTAGGCACTGCAACCAAGAAGAGACTTGTTTATGTAAGGCAACACAAGGACTGGACATTAGATCAAAATCTGTACTGGGTTCTGAGGAGTTAAAATTTGATATTTTTGGGATCAATCACCACATCTTTGTGAGATGCAGAAAATGAGACTGGATGGTTTCTTCATGTTTGGTGCCCACAATGAAGCATGGAGGGGGAGGTGTGATGGTGTGTTGGTGCTTTGTTGGTGACACTGTTGGTGATTTATTCTTCAGTAAATGCACAATTACCCAGCATGGCTATACAGCACTTTGCAGCGACATGCCATCCTATCTGGATTGCACTTAGTGAGACCATCATTTGTGTTGCAACAGGACAATGATCCAAAACAAACCTCCAGGCAATGTACGGACTATGAAATGAAGATGGAGAGGGATGGAGGATGCATCCGATGACATGGCCTCCACAATCACCTGACCTCAACCTAATTGAGATGTTTGAGGATTAGTTGGATACAGAGTGAAGGCAAAGCAGCCAACAAGTGCTCAGCACCTCTAGGAACTCCTTCAAGAATGTTGGAAACCCATTCTAGGTGATGACCTGATAAAGCTGCTTAGGAGGATACAAAAAGGATGCACAGCTGTCAGAGTAAAAAGGGAGTAATTTGAGGAATTCAAGGTTTAACACATATTTTCATTTGTTGTACACATATTTCTTTACTTCATGGTTCTATGTTTACCTTTGTGCATTTGCTTCCTCCAGTCTGAATCTAGAATGTGCTCATTATAGTAAGAACAAGAAAAACAATGGAATGAAGTGTGCTCAGACTTTTGACCCATGTGTTCTCTTAAAAAGCAGACGTCTTCCAATAATTTGGCACGATCTACAACTATTTCATATTTTTTTTCTCTTTTCCAAACTGTCAAGGTAGGTGTATTATATGTTTTGCAAACATATAATAAATTTGGCACACGTACACTGTGTACTTTTTCACATTTTTCTTTTTAAATCTTCTCCACTATATCCTTTATTATAGTTCCCGTCACAACTCTTGACATGTCTGCACTAGTATATACTTGTCCTCGCCATTCAATAAGAAATCTGGAGTGTCTATGTTTTGGAGCTCTGCATTGTTCGATTCCTCTGTTAGTCCTCCTGAAAATGTGTGAATATATTGCCACAAAGGCGTTACTATTCCCCTTGTTCATAGGGCATATCACTTCACAGCCATTAGTGATTAGATATAGTATAGGTTCACACATATATAAACATTTATCCTCAGTTGACCTATGTAATCTTAGAGGGGAATACACCAACTGAATAATTCATCAAAAACTCCACAGGATAAACCCAGAGGAGAAACAATGTGCACTAACACCCTAATAATAATAATAAAACACAATTTTATAGGAAAATTACATTAAAAAAAGATTCAAAGGATAAAATGGCAAGAGGCCCAATGGGTCAAATACCGACTAATTCACAATTCAATTATTTGCCTAAAAAAACAATGAGAAAATTACAGTACAGCGGGTAAGTTTAATAAATACATCTGTATATAACCGTTTTTCAGAATTGGGAATTTTTTATATTCATAGCACAAATGTGGTGTTTTTTTCTATACCATAATCAATTAAACCTCCCCAAAACAGCTTTAATAAGTACAGAAAAATAGTAAGCAACAGTAAAAGCCATTAGAGAAGGTGGTATCAAACAATAAAAATGACTAACAGTAACCCTTGTTATAATTGCTCTACAAATTTGTGGGTAATTGACTTTAGTATAAAAGAGTAGTAAGGCCTTAGTGTATTAGCAACCTATAGTAGGTAGTAATGATTTACTAGCTAAATACTACCATGGTGCATGACATGTATAGTTAAAAATGAAAGGTAAGGTAGGATGTTAACACACCTGAAAAATCACTGCAGTATGGCCATGTGCCCTGACGCACGTTTCACCCTGCTTCCTCAGGGGGTGTGTATGTGTATCTTACACATGCCCCATGAGGAAGTAGGGTAAAATGCTAGTTGGACCACAGGGCTACACTTCAGTGATTGTCTTTTCAGGTCTGTTGCATCCTACCTTACCTTTCATTACACAGGTCTGCAAGGGTAAAATTGCTTGAAACGTAAGAGGTAAGTATTTATATACTTTTAATCACTGAACTCTGTAAAAATATCCAAAAAATTCAATCATGTACAGTTTTTTTCACAAACAATGACCCCATAGGCTTCCAAAAGAATAGAATTCCATAGGTTCCAAAAGGAATTCCTTATATACTTTTCTCTAGATGACACTCTAGTGTATTTCAGTGATGGTTTAGGGTTGATGGAAAAATGTAACATTGAGCATAATGTGAGCAAGTGGAGACTATTGATTCATCCAAAAATGTCTAAATGCTGCTACTGCATAGTGACAGCAAGTATGCTTCAATGCCTGTAGGGCATCTGTGCACTTGAAGGAAAGCTATGAGAGTCTATACTTTATTTTAAATAAACGTAACTACGAGGATCAAGGATAGTCACTATATGGTGATCTGGAAGCTCTCTCTTTGCTCCTTGGGCAGCAAACAGGATACACTAAGCATCCATGCTTTTTGTGTGAATGGGACAGCCAGGAAAAGACTCATCACTGGAAAAAAAAAAGTTGGCCAACAAGAACATCTTTGCAACCTGGACTCCAGAACATAGTTGCAGAAAGTTTAGTTGATCCCACTAAAGGTCTCCTGCCACCACTTCACATTAAGCTTGGACTGATAAAACAGTTTGTAAAAGCTCTACTAAAATGAAAGACTTTTACGTACCATTGTACCAAGTTTCAGGGACTGCGTGAAGAAAACTGAAGGACGGCATTTTTGTGTGTACTGATATCCTGAAACTCAAGAAAGACGATGTGTTTGAAACAAAAATGAAAGCTGTTGAGAAAAGAGCTTAGGATTCTTTTAAAGAAGTCGAGAACAAAATTCTAGGTAACAACATAAATCCAAAGTATACCATCGTGGAGAACATGATGAAATGTTTCAAACCTTGGGTTGTCGGATGAATGTGAAGTTACATTTTTTACATCCCCATTTGGACTATTATCCTGGAAACCTTGGTGTTGTTAACCAAGAGCGAGGAGAAAGATTTCATCAGGATATCAAGGACATAGAACAACGATATCAAAGTAAAATGATAACATGGTTGGGGACAACTGCTGGATGCTTCACAGAGAAGATCTACAGGCCTTCTATAAAAGAAAAGGTGGCCATAGTAGCATTTAGCTAGCAATTCACTACTACGTAAGCCAGCTTTACACACTACAATATATCTTACGATGTGTCGGCGGGGTCACGTCGTAAGTGATGCACACCCGGCATTGTAAGGTACATTGTAGTGTGTGACAGGTACGTGCAATTGCGATTGAACAAAAATCCGTTCATCGCATACATGTCGTTCATTCCTCATGAATTGAACGTGCGATTATGCAATGTTCCCGAGGCAGCACACATCGCAGTGTGTGACACCCTGGGAACATTGAACAGATCTTACCTGCGTCCCGCGGCACCAGCCGCCAATGCGGAAGGAAAGAGGTGGGCGGGATGTTTACGTCCCGCTCATCTCCGCCCCTCCGCTTCTATTGGCCGGCTGCCGCGTGACGTCGATGTGACGCCGAACGTCCCTCCCACTCCAGGAAGTACACGTTCGCCGCCCACAGCGAGGTCGTATGGACGGGTAAGTACGTGTGACGGGGATTAATTGTTTGTGCGGCACGTTCAACAAATTGAACGTGCCACACATACAATGGGGGCGTTGCAAATCGCATACGATATCGTATGCGAAATTGCAACGTGTAAAGCAGGCTTTACTATAGAGTGCAAATACCCTAAGGCTTTACTACTACCTTATATACTATATTGAATTGCCCATCATTTTGTAGGGCGAACATAATAAGGGTTACTGTTAGTCATTTTTATTGTTTGATGCCTCCTTCTGTAATGGCTTTTACCATTGTTTATTATTTTTCTGTACTTATTAAACCTGATTTTGGGGTGATTTAATTGTTTGTGGTATAGAAAAAAAACCCCACTGGATTTGTGCTATAAATACAAAATATTCCTATAAATTTTAAAAAAAAAACCCTATACAGACTTATTTATTATACTTACCAGCAGTACTGTAATTTTCTCATTGCTTTTTAGATAAATAATTGTATTGTGAATACGTTGGTGTTGAACCCCTTGGGGCAATGGCTATGTTATCTGTTAAGTCTTTTTTTCCTATAATTATCCAATAAAATTATGTTTTTTTATTATTATTATTATTATTATTATTATTATTATTATTATTACTATTATTATTATTTCATCAGGGTCTTAGTGAATATTGTTTCTCTTCAGGGTTTATTCTGTGGAATTTTTGATGATATACATATTATACATGTAATATACATTTAGGGTATAATCTGTATTATTATTCAGATATTCTGTACTTTACTTACCAAAGAAATGTTAGTGTTGTTTGGTGCAAATAGAGCTGAAGCATTAAATAAAGTCGTGTTCACTACAAGACAAAGATTTCTGATTTTTAGCTTACATGTATATATACAAAAACATCAAAAAAGAAAAAAACATTTTACAAGGAACTCAAAGGTTGTCACACCCTTATTCATTAGTGAAAACACAGAGTTGATATTATGATGGTATTTTGCTCCGGGGGACCTGACATGTGCATTCATTACATACATAGGTCAGATTAAAATAACAAAGTGTAATACTTCAGTTCACCTGTGGGGGTGCTGTAGGGACATACTGTAGAACACTTATTGCTAGACTCATTCATTGATTAAATCCGATCTCAGCAGGGACACAGAGCTAGATTATCCGGTCACCATAGTAGAGGACTAGACGTTACTTCTAAATACCAAAATGTAATTTAAAATAAAGGAGCACGTGTCGTTCTCTTACTGATGGGGGTTACAAATATAAAGCAATTTATTAAACCCAAACCTACATGTGTAATTGAGCAGAACCCCCCTAAAGTCAGCAAAGTCAAAGAAAATAGAAAAATAGGATTACTATGATTATAAAAAAAATCAAAAGGTAAAAATCTTATACTTACAGGAATGAAGAGCATCCAGGGCAAAGAGTGCAGAGAATAAGGAGAGATGTGGCAGATATCAGTTACAATGGATAAAAACCGTAGAAAGAAGCCAGTGCCAACTCCTGGGACCTTCCACAAATGAGCCCACAAGGAAAGCCCACACATGGCCAAAGTTTTACTAAAACTGTTTCCTTCACAGGAATGTCCCAGCAAAATTGGGATTGTTGGCAAATATTCTTTTACTTTCATGCAGACAACTTACAGCACTTTTATAATCTAACCAGACATCTGCATAAAGACATGCAAAATATAAAGAGGGAGAATTTCTCTCTACGAAGATCTGGATTATGTCCGGATGAAGAGAGGATCCTACTGTTTATGGCTGTCTATAATCTATATATGTCAGAGTAAACTTTGGAATGTAAAACTTTACCCCCCAAAATAGCAACTTTACTCCAATAAATCCATCATTCTTAAAGGAAACCTGTCATGAGCTTTGTCCCCTATAAACTGCGGCCACCACCAGTGAGCTCTTACATACAGCATTCTAGAATACTGTATATAAGAGCCTAGGCCGCTCTGTATACCATGAAGAACAGCTTTTATTATACTCACCTGTGGGTGGTCCGATCGGCGTCCCTGGTCTCGGTCCGGCGCCTCCTGTGTTCTTGCAATCGTTGTCCCTTTCCCCTGTTCTGCGTGGATGACGCATCCTACATCACCCACACAGTGTCCTCCATTACGCTTCTGTGCAGTTTTCACTGCCCTGCTGTGGGCAGAGCAGAGAGCTGTAATGCCCAGGCACAGGAAAGGTAAAAGAATGCCTGCGCATGCGCACTACAATGCTTTGATCTGCCCTCAGCTAGGCAGAGAAAAGTGTGTGTGCAGGAGCGCGAAGGAGGACTCTGTGTGGATGACGTAGGATGCGTCATCCACAAGAAGCAGGGAAGGAAGACCTCGATGTAAAGAAGAGAGGAGGTGCCAGACCGAGACTAGCGATACCCATCAGACTGGACCACCGCATAGGTGAGTATAATAAAATGTCCATTTTATGTTATACAGAACGGACAAGGCACTTATATGCAGTATTCTAGAATGCTATATATAAGGGCTCACTGGTGGTGGTTGCAGCTTAAGGCCCCGTTACACGCAACGACGTATCTAACGATATATCGCCGGGGTCACGGATTCCGTGACGCACATCCGGCATCGTTAGCGACATCATTGCATGTGACAGCAAGGAGCGACTGTTAACGATGGAAAATACTCACCAAATCGTCCATCGTTGACACGTTGTTCCTTTTCAAAAAAATCATTGTTTGTTGAGCTCGTAGGTTGTTCGTCGTTCCCGAGGCAGCACACATCGCTACGTGTGACACATCGGGAATGACAAACTACAGCTTACCTGCGGCTGCCGGCAATGCGGAAGGAAGGATGTGGGCGGGATGTTACATCCTGCTCATCTCCGCCCCTCCGCTTCTATTGGGCGGCCGCTTAGTGACGTCGCTGTGACGCCGCACAAACCGCCCCCTTAAAAAAAGGCGGTTCGCCGGACACAGCGACGTTGCTAGGCCGGTAAGTATGTGTGACGGCTCCTAAAGATGTTGTGCGCCACGGGCAGCGATTTGCCCGTGACGCACAACCGACGGGGGCGGGTGCTTTCACCAGCGATATCGCTAGTGATATCGCTGCGTGTAACACACCTTTATAGGGGACAAATCTGGTGACAGGTTCCCTTTAATTCTGAAACGTTTATTCAAAGTAGCTGCTTCAACCCGATAACAGATTCTCTCATTTATGACCATCAGTTTAATGTGTCCACTGACCTGGGTCAGGTGCCACACATTCACATCTGTATGTCGTAACGTAGTCAGGCTTGAAATCAGAATTGATGGGGTAATATTTAAAGGCTCCGATCATTTTCTTGACAGCATCATAAATGAAGATGAAGCTGATGAGGGTGGAAAAGCCTTCCTCTGTGAAACGCGTGATGTACTTAATGATGAAGCTGGCATCGGTGGCCACCAGGATAAGGCACTGTAGAGCTGAATGGAGGCCAATCCACAGGCGGAATTCCATGTAGTCAATTTCATTACCTCTGCAATTAAATAAAGCTATGGATTAAAAAATTAGTAAAGAAAAGTGACAGTAACACTACTATATAGTGGAGTAATATCCTGGGCCCATTGCAAATTTTGGTAGAGGGTAATTATTTGTAGTACTGGTCTCCTCCAACTTTGCACAAAGGCAGCTTTTACTGGTCCAGGTGTGACTGCATCCCCCATAGTTTTGTCTTGCTACTAAACATACTATATTGAGTTTCAACTTGATCAATCTTAAAAGGGTAGTCTAGTACTTTATATTGACAGACTATCCTTAGGATAGGTCATCAATATCACACCAATATGATTCAACACTCACCACCTCTGATTATCTCAGGGGTGTTGGAGGCTGAAAGGGAACCATTGCAGAGTGGAACTACACATCTCTGTCAACTGTACAGTAGTCACAGAACTGCCCTTATTAAGGCCTCTGCCACACATCCGTGCCTCCGGCACGTGTTTGTCATTTTTTACACGTACCGGCGGCACGGAGACACTTTAACCAATGCTACCCTATGGTAGCAGGCACACACACGTAAAACCACACGGAACGTGTGTCCGTGTGCGTTTGTACGTGTGTGCGATTTTCAAAGCGCTGACATGTCAGTGTTTTCTCCGGCAGCACGGGTGTTACACGGCCCGCACCCGTACCACACGGGTGTAGTGTGGATGCGGTCCCGTGTGACACGCGCCGGAGTAAACACACATGTCAGGGAAAAAAATAAAAAACATTAACTCACCTTCTCCAGCCCTCCTGTCTCTGCCGCTGCTGCCTCTTGCTGCCGACCGCCGCTCATTAATCTCATAGAATATTCACTTCACTGCCTGGCAGCAGCAGCAGCGGGGAGACGGGAGGGCTGGAGCCCGAGGATCAGCACCACGGACAGCAGCGCGGACAGCAGGGAGGACCAGGTGAGTATAATAATTACTGATTGTACGTGTGCTATCGCGGATAGCACACGTAGAACACACGTGTCACGCACGTACCAGAGACACGTACTTACCTGCACGCAACACGCAGGGAAAATACGTGTCTCTCGGCACGTGCGTGAAATTCACGTGAGTGTGGCAGAGGCCTTAAAGGGGGTTTCCAGCCAACAAAGCTAATTTTAATCAATACATCTTGGAATAATAAGAAGTTCCACAATTGGATGTGTTTAAAAAAAAAAATTCCTGTACTGAGATAATCTTATATATATATATATATATATATATATATATATTATATACAGTTAGGTCCAGAAATATTTGGACAGTGACACAAGTTTTGTTATTTTAGCTGTTTACAAAAACATGTTCAGAAATACAATTATATATATAATATGGGCTGAAAGTGCACACTCCCAGCTGCAATATGAGAGTTTTCACATCCAAATCGGAGAAAGGGTTTAGGAATCATAGCTCTGTAATGCATAGCCTCCTCTTTTTCAAGGGACCAAAAGTAATTGGACAAGGGACTCTAAGGGCTGCAATTAACTCTGAAGGCGTCTCCCTCGTTAACCTGTAATCAATGAAGTAGTTAAAAGGTCTGGGGTTGATTACAGGTGTGTGGTTTTGCATTTGGAAGCTGTTGCTGTGACCAGACAACATGCGGTCTAAGGAACTCTCAATTGAGGTGAAGCAGAACATCCTGAGGCTGAAAAAAAAGAAAAAATCCATCAGAGAGATAGCAGACATGCTTGGAGTAGCAAAATCAACAGTCGGGTACATTCTGAGAAAAAAGGAACTGACTGGTGAGCTTGGGAACTCAAAAAGGGCTGGGCGTCCACGGATGACAACAGTGGTGGATGATCACCGCATACTTTCTTTGGTGAAGAAGAACCCGTTCACAACATCAACTGAAGTCCAGAACACTCTCAGTGAAGTAGGTGTATCTGTCTCTAAGTCAACAGTAAAGAGAAGACTCCATGAAAGTAAATACAAAGGGTTCACATCTAGATGCAAACCATTCATCAATTCCAAAAATAGACAGGCCAGAGTTAAATTTGCTGAAAAACACCTCATGAAGCCAGCTCAGTTCTGGAAAAGTATTCTATGGACAGATGAGACCAAGATCAACCTGTACCAGAATGATGGGAAGAAAAAAGTTTGGAGAAGAAAGGGAACGGCACATGATCCAAGGCACACCACATCCTCTGTAAAACATGGTGGAGGCAACGTGATGGCATGGGCATGCATGTCTTTCAATGGCACTGGGTCGCTTGTGTTTATTGATGACATAACAGCAGACAAGAGTAGCCGGATGAATTCTGAAGTGTACCGGGATATACTTTCAGCCCAGATTCAGCCAAATGTCGCAAAGTTGATTGGACGGCGCTTCATAGTACAGATGGACAATGACCCTAAGCATACAGCCAAAGCTACCCAGGAGTTCATGAGTGCAAAAAAGTGGAACATTCTGCAATGGCCAAGTCAATCACCAGATCTTAACCCAATTGAGCATGCATTTCACTTGCTGAAATCCAGACTTAAGACGGAAAGACCACAAACAAGCAAGACCTGAAGGCTGCGGCTGTAAAGGCCTGGCAAAGCATTAAGAGGGAGGAAACCCAGCGTTTGGTGATGTCTATGGGTTCCAGACTTAAGGCAGTGATTGCCTCCAAAGGATTCGCAACAAAATATTGAAAATAAAAATTTTTTTTTTGGGTTTGGTTTATTTGTCCAATTACTTTTGACCTCCTAAAATGTGGAGTGTTTGTAAAGAAATGTGTACAATTCCTACAATTTCTATCAGATATTTTTGTGCAAACCTTCAAATTAAACGTTACAATCTGCACTTGAATTCTGTTGTAGAGGTTTCATTTCAAATCCAATGTGGTGGCATGCAGAGCCCAACTCGCGAAAATTGTGTCACTGTCCAAATATTTCTGGACCTAACTGTATATATATATATATATATATATATACAGGGTGGGCCATTTCTATGGATACACCTCCTAAATAAAATGGGAATGGTTGGTGATATCAAATTCCTGTTTGTGGCTCATTAGTATATGGGAAGGGGGAAACTTTTCAAGATGGGTGGTGACCATGGCGGCCTTTTTGAAGTCGTCAATTTTAGATCAAACTTTATTTTTCTAATAGGAAGAGGTTCATGTAACACTTCAAACTTATTGAGAATGTCACAAGAAAAACAATGGTGTGCCTGGTTTAAGGTAACTTTAGTTTAGTCATTAGTCATTAGTTATTTACAAATTTATGACCACTTTTAAATTTTTTCAAAGTGCTGCCCATTGTGTTGGATTGTTAATGCAACCCTCTTCTCCCACTCTTGACACACTGATAGCAACACCACAAAATAAATAATACAGTAGCATAAAACAATACAGCCCCTTCTATGTACTGTATAAAGGCCGTGTCTGACCATACAGAGACATGGTCTGTTCATACCACATCTCATGGGCCGGTGAGGAGCAAAAATATATAGAGACATTACATCAAGAGATTGTACATGTTTCTTCCTTTGAGATTAACCATTTTTAAAAAACAGGCAGGGAAATGTTTTACCTCACAAAAAGAATCAGCTATGATACTGTGCTGTAATGTCTGTATACTCTTTTACTTCCTCCCCTGCCCAGGAGCTGTGGTATGATCAGACCATGTCCCTCAGACACGGCCATTACACAGTGCACAGCAGGGGCCCATGCATACGATTATCTCAGCACAGGAACATTGTTTTTAACCAATACCCCAACCACTACATGAGGAGAGCTGGACTGGGCTATAGAAGGTTATCAGCTCAACAGCAGGACCACTATCTGCTCCTTTGTGTGCAGAGGAATAGAAGGAGCACTACAATATGATCTTCAGCTGGCTTCTGATGTTTGTGCTTCTAAGCAAACTGTCAGAAATAGAAATCATGAAGGTGGGATGAGGGCCTGATATCCTGTAGTGGGACCGATGCTCACAGCTCAGTACCATGTATTATTATTATTATTTATTTATAGAGCACCATTGATTCCATGGTGCTGTACATGAGAAGGGGTTATATACAGAATACATACACAAGTAACAATAGACAGACTAGTGTCGCGGGCGGAGGAGGGGACGCCGCGCTCTCACACTGCTCAGGTCCGGCTGCCGCTGCGGCTGCTGCGGCCTGCCGCTGCTCGGTGGCTCGAGAGATGGGCCGGATCCCGGGGACTCGAGCGGCGCTCCTCGCCCGTGAGTGAAAAGGGGAGTTGGTGTTTTGGAATAGTTTATTGTCCGTGACGCCACCCACGGTTGTGGTGATTTGTTAACACCACCGCTGCTCTGTATGGGAAGCCCGGGAGTGATGGTATGGAGCAGCCAGTTGTTGATGTGCCCTCCGTGGGTAGGGGTTGTGGTGCTCCCGGGGCCCGGTGATGGGATTGGGATGGTGGACAGGCGGGGATGGGGCCTGTGGAGGTGCAGGGGAGCAGGGGCAGCGCTGTGCCGCACGGCACGGAGGTACTCACTCAGCCAGTAAACACGACACAGTTCTTGGTAAACAAACGGCTGGTTGGACGGGTCCCTCGAACGGTTACGGTGCTGCGGTTCCCTGCAGTTAGCGGTGACGGTCTCTTCCCTGCACCTATGAAAAGTCTCTTGGTAGCGATGGGTTCCCACCGGTTACCCACTCCTCGGCTTCAAGCTGGGCCGAAGGAGCTCTACTCTTGCCCGCAGGCGCTGGCCCTGGGAAACTGGTGCCTTGGCGGTGGCGGTGTCTCCCCTTATCGGTCGGACTGTTGCCTTCAATCGGGACTTGGTTGTTAGGAGACAGACGTCCCCTTCACTGACGGATTTGGCAAATTATGGCGACTCCTAGCCTTGCCGGGATCTGAAAGGCCCCTGCCCTGGTGCTGACTGTTCTTCGTATACTGCTCCGGTACCGCCGGGTCACCACCCGTCCGCGGTCCTTCCAGCAACCTCCGAGCAGTCCCCCTGCAGACTATCACCGCCGTCTGCTGACCTTGCTGTCACAGTCCGGGGCACACACCCGGACCAACTTCAGGCTTTACTACTCTCACTTTTCTGTCACTTCAGCTTTTCTCCTTAGCTCCACTACTACTTCACTTCCTTCTACTTTCACTTCCTTAACTGTTCTCTGTTTCTCACTCAAGCTCTGCCTGAGGTCAACTGCCTGGTTCTTCCCGCCTCCAGGGCTGTGAACTCCTCGGTGGGCGGAGCCAACCGCCTGGCCCACCCCCTGGTGTGGACATCAGCCCCTGGAGGAAGGCAACAAGGATTTTGGGTTAGCTTGGTGTACCTGCAGGGAATGTGGGGTGCGTGTGGTGTTGTGACCTGTGACCCCTGGCTTGCCCAGGGCGTCACATTCCCCCTTAGCAAAACGCAGACCGTCCTCGGGCTGCCCGTCCAACACTGGTTTTATTTTCCTTTTTGTTTTTCTGAAAAAGATATGAAAAAAAACGGTAACATATATACAAGTTATGACATCATCCCACATCGGGAGGCACATTTCTTAAACGGTTTCAAACGGTGTACGGTTACGGTTTCCGCTCTCTCCCACCCAAGCAACCTGGCCCTGATGCTGCCCCTAAAACCCAGGCAGCACCCCTTGACCCCAGTCCAGCACAAGTCACCCGAGCGGGATCTGCCCTTCCCCTCCAGAGGGTAGCCACCGGTTCCTGTGGTGGCTGGGCCCCAGCCTGCTCTGCTGTGGGCCCTCCCTCCAACCTGCCTCTCCGGAGGCGGCAATTGCGGAAACGGTAACGGTAACATAACTTATTTACATGCCACTAACGTTTGTGGTTGCCCTGCAAGTTCACTGGCTTGTCCATGAGCAGTTCCTCATGCAAACACTTTTCAAACGGTCCCCACGGGGACAACGGTGCCGGCAACGGCCGGTTTCAATCACATGTGAATCAGGTGAACTTCACGGTTTCATTTTACTTATCATCTTTCATTTTCAAACACAAACACTGGTGGTCCCAACGGGGACGGTGCAACGGTGCTCCGCTGCCATTACTCATACTCTTCGGCATCACCTGAGGGAGGGGGCGCGGCGCTCACACGGGACTCCTGGCTGCCCCTTAGCTTAGCGTCCAGCGCGAACCACCCCCTCTCCCCACAGTGCCGGGTGTACTGCACGATGTCGCCCGGCATCAGGTTACGACCGGGATGCTCCTCAGGCAGGTGGGCATTCACATCCCGCCGGGCTATAAACACTTCGGCCTCCAGGCCCGGTTCGTATATAAACCCATAGCCCCGGCGGACATCAAACCGCCTCACCTGCCCGTCGTACAGCGGGCCCCAGACACGGAACGTTGCCTGACGGAGACTCTCTTTTTCCCAGATTGCACGAGCCACCAGCTCCGCTTTCTTCCTCTCCCTCTCACCGATCTCCGGGCCCAACGGTACCGGCTCCCTGTCCCAGTACGGCGCTGCTGCGAGCTCCGGCGCACGGGTCGGGCCCCGCAAGACCTGTTTGACATTGCCCACTGCTGGTACTCTGGGTGACAGGTCCCGCGGTGACGTGGCGTTAGACGCTGCCTTGCATCGGCAACCCGGCGCAACCTCAGCCGAGGTGTGGGGGATGGGCACAGGGGCTTTCCGCAGTTGGGCCTTCGGCACGGAGCGGGTCATCGGCTCCGGCTCGGGGACTTTCTCGGAAGACGCCTCCGGTTCGGTTTTCGGAGCCTTCCAGGGCAACACCTCCGGTCGACTACGGGCTCCGGCTACAGGTCGGCCCGCCTGGGCGGGCATGCTGGGTATCGCTACCGGTTGCGGTGGTAGCGGGCTTAATGGCGGGGTCACGGCTTCCGAGACGGGTGGCGAGGGAGGCAGCGGGGGGAGAGGGATTGGACCGGGTCCCGCAGCCGCGATGACCGGCCCTTCAAGGGCATCGGGGCGTGGGTCACTCACCCTCCCTTCCTCCGCTTCCTCCTCGCGTCTCCGCACGGTCGCTATGACGTCCGCCATGTCGGTCTCCCAGGAGAGTGATGGTATGGAGCAGCCAGTTGTTGATGTGCCCTCCGTGGGTAGGGGTTGTGGTGCTCCCAGGGCCCGGTGATGGGATTGGGATAGTGGACAGGCGGGGATGGGGCCTGTGGAGGTGCAGGGGCGCAGGGGCAGTGCTGTGCCGCATGGCACGGAGGTACTCACTCAGCCAGTAAACACGACACAGTTCTTGGTAAACAAACGGCTGGTTGGACGGGTCCCTCAAACGGTTACGGTGCTGCGGTTCCCTGCAGTTAGCGGTGACGGTCTCTTCCCTGCACCTATGAAAAGTCTCTTGGTAGCGATGGGTTCCCACCGGTTACCCACTCCTCGGCTTCAAGCTGGGCCGAAGGAGCTCTACTCTTGCCCGCAGGCGCTGGCCCTGGGAAACTGGTGCCTTGGCGGTGGCGGTGTCTCCCCTTATCGGTCGGACTGTTGCCTTCAATCGGGACTTGGTTGTTAGGAGACAGACGTCCCCTTCACTGACGGATTTGGCAAATTATGGCGACTCCTAGCCTTGCCGGGATCCGAAAGGCCCCTGCCCTGGTGCTGACTGTTCTTCGTATACTGCTCCGGTACCGCCGGGTCACCACCCGTCCGCGGTCCTTCCAGCAACCTCCGAGCAGTCCCCCTTCAGACTATCACCGCCGTCTGCTGACCTTGCTGTCACAGTCCGGGGAACACACCCGGACCAACTTCAGGCTTTACTACTCTCACTTTTCTGTCACTTCAGCTTTTCTCCTTAGCTCCACTACTACTTCACTTCCTTCTACTTTCACTTCCTTAACTGTTCTCTGTTCCTCACTCAAGCTCTGCCTGAGCTCAACTGCCTGGTTCTTCCCGCCTCCAGGGCTGTGAACTCCTCGGTGGGCGGAGCCAACCGCCTGGCCCACCCCCTGGTGTGGACATCAGCCCCTGGAGGAAGGCAACAAGGATTTTGGGTTAGCTTCGTGTACCTGCAGGGAATGTGGGGTGCGTGTGGTGTTGTGACCTGTGACCCCTGGCTTGCCCAGGGCGTCACACTAGTACAGAGGGAAGAGGGCCCTGCCCTTGCGGGCTTACATTCTATAGGATTTTGGGAGAAGACAGTAGGTGGGGTGTAGGTTGGGCGGCGGCTCCGCTTGGTGGTTGGACGGAGGCTCTGCACGGTGGTCGGGCGGCGGCTCCGCACGATTGATTTACAATTTACAATTGCCAGAGAACATCAGAATTGACGGGACTACCTTTTTTAGTGTGGTAAATGGGTGGGGGGGGTGTGATTTCAACTTTTATTCTTTTTATTTTTTAAAACGTTTTTTCTTCTTTGAACTGTATTCAATTGTCCCCTTTGGGGAATTAAAACTATAGTGGTCTGATAACTTGTTCTATATACAGTAGTACCACAGCATTGCTGTATATAGAAGAAATCACAGTCTCCTATGAGAGCTGGAAATAGGCTGGTTTTCACCGGAGTCTTGTAATGACAGACCCAGGGGTCATCAGATGACCCTTGGCTGTCATGTGAAAACATTAGGTTCCTGCGATCGTGTTCCGGGTGCACCAATGAGGAGCCAGAAGAGTTTGCTACCTTGTCAGTGCTCATTAAATGTTATTGCCAGAGATTGACAACGGCATTTATCAGGTTAACGCTCCGCAGGTGGCTGTTAAAGGCAGATGAAGGCTGAACGATTCAGCCTTCATCTGAGGGAAAGATGCGGGTTCGTTGTGCGAGCCCGCTTCAAAGGCATGGAGATGACGTATGATGTGTATAGCACGCCATTCGTCGTTAAGGGGTTAGGATATAAAATTATGCTTACATGGATTAAACTGTATCTGTCACCAAATTTCACAATACAAAATTCATATATGTATATTAAACAGATTTACAAGAACTCATGAGGCTGGTGTACTAGCGTTGAAAAGTAATGGCAGAATTACTATATACCGGTAATCCTTTATCAAAATTTAAACTTAATCTCTGGAGCACTAATGATTTATGGACATTGCTGGCACATGGCAGCATCAGCACTATCGTGGTCATACATACTTGCTAAAATCAAACAGGAGCTTTTCAAATATGAGAATGGGTCCGGTGCTGCTTAAGATGATGAGCGGTTGTCCAGCGAAGAGACAAAACACCGAGCCGGTCATTGCTGTGCCAAGGAAACTCTCCATCACACCCTGAGAGGAGAAAACACATTCCATCAAAGTTTGCATTTTTTACTACCAACATTACAGGGATTGGTTTAGAAACAACATTTTTTAAATACTGTCTTTGAAAGCAGAGTTGCTAAAGGAGGAGTCACATGTTTAGGAGCAACAAAGTCAAAGGGTTGTCCTATAAAGATAAGTTATCATCTATACAGTCGGGCATACTAACCGCTGATCCATTCTAAGAAGAATAAAATGCAACGATCGGTCAATGGATGCGGGTGCCAGACCCCCACTGATCTGTAAGTTATCATATATATGATTGATAGAGGATAACTTATCTTCACTGGACAACCCCTTTGAGAGTCACCATCTCTCTTTCCATGAAGGACCTGTCCCATTGATTTCAATGTGACCATAAAAGAGAAATGGATACAGGAACTTCTCTTCATGTTATCACCCCCTCTCCAATCAAGGTGGATATGTGCTCCATAATTGACACATGTGAGAAGGCTTTGTTGACCAAAATAGTAAGACTGAGAAATAATGCATGAGTCTCATGATAAATCATCTCCTGCACCTGCTCAACGCTGTGAACATTTACTGCATCTATATTGCAATTTTTGGTCTCGTCATTTCTAGTTATTATGTGAAGGTATCTAAACACTGAAGCAAATTGATTGAATTTGAGTTAAATTTTACGAAACAATTGTGATTTGATTTACACCAATCCACCCCAAAATGTCTGATGCCTTTTTATGTATTTGCAGAAGATTGTATTAGTCACAGAAGGCTGATAAAACCACAACAGATGACCGTGCAGTCTTCCCCACACTGCCTTTCAGCAATCACATGGTATAGCACAGCCAATTAGTAGGGACAATCATAGTGTGACGCCCTGGCAAAACCAGGTAGTCAAACATTAGACCCCCGCATAACACCATCCCTCACCTAGGTCGCATACAGCCGACCTGAAACCTAGTCACCCCCCTCAGGGCAAGACAGGCACACCAGTGGGCGGGACCAGGCGGTTAGGGAACACCCACCTAGGGGTCTACACAGCCCGGGGCGGGAAAATAAGCAGTCGAGTCTAGTCTAGTCTGTAGTTCAAGTTGAGAGGAGTGTGGGTGTGCTAGGTGTAGCTCCAGCAGAGGAGAAGTTCCAGTTGATTGGTGCCAGGGTCGGAGCCCTGGTACCTTGGCTAGGTGGCAGACGGTGGTCTCCGTCAGCAGGAGACGAGAAGACGGCTCAGCAGATCCGAGGAGGACCGGAGCAAGGTGGGAGCCCGCTGGTACCAACACCGGAGACCCGACCGGAAACCGTGCACAGAGGGGGTACTGGAACCCTGAAGCCAGGACCGGAACCAACAGCCTAGCTAATCAACCGATTGAGGGCAGGATTACAGGTCCTATCCCAACCAAAGTCCCAAAAGCAGACAACCACCCACAGATAGGGATAGGGCAACCGCAAGGGCCCATAGATCACATGGGTCAGCGTCAGCGGGCACGGCTTCTCAGGCACACAGAAAGCCGGGAGCGGGCTCCCGTGTTCCATACCGGGAAGTCCAAACACACAACCACAACCAGTGCAGAGGAAGAGACAGCAACCACCAGCCCAGGTGGGGAAGTAGATTACAACCGGCCGCGGCGGCCGGCCACCAGCACCTTTGGGTTACCAAAAGACTTGTGTGATTAATTTACTTGTGAGTAACCAAACATCCCCTGCTATCTCCGGGCGCGCAGGCCCCTGCCATCACCATACCCTGCACAGAGACACTGGGCCCCGGGGCAACCATCCTTACCCACGGAGGGGTTAACATCCGCATGCCATTACATCTCTCCCAGTGTCCCACAACAGCAGCGGTGGTGTCCCACTTCACCACACACCGTGGGTTGCGAACCGAATACGGTCAAGGCCGTACAACTACTTCCCCCCTTTTCATTCGGTGTGTCTGCGTGACCCCCGGGTCCGGAGGATCCCTCGAGCCACGCAGTGGGTCCAGATCCGAGCAGTGCCGGCTGCTGGCACAAGGGCGGCACAATAGCCTTTATAAAAGCCAAGGCAGAGAATGCAGTAACCATTTTAAGGTGAATGTGGAGTGAACTTAGTGAGATGACTTCAGTGCAATAGAAAGAAAAAAAGCCTTAAACATTACACAAATACTCCAGATAGTAATATGTTGTATAACCACAGACTGAGCTGAAATTAGTAGCCTGGGAACAATACAAAGCTTGACTTGATAGAGGTAGAGCAATAGGAGAGGCGCCAGTAGCCAGACTCAGTGGGATTGAACAATGATATGGTGTATCTGGCATCTGTCCTACTGCATTTGAATTACAAATAAACATTGTTTTTTTCATTGTGAATGCATTAGAGAGCAAAAGTAAGGCATCACAATATTATTACAGAAAAAACCTAAATCAATAAATCAGTGTCAGACGCTGTGCTTGCTTATCAAAAGGGACTGTACTGAGTTTTTGCATTTCTTGTGCAATCGTTATTGTGAAAGAGAAACATTTGTTTGTTAAAAATACAAAAAAAAGAAAATATCTCAAAATCCAAACCTTTAACTGTGATTGTCAATCTCACAAAGTGTGTGTGTTGCAAGACAATATACAGTACAGACCAAACGTTTGGACACACCTTCTCATTCAAAGAGTTTTCTTTATTTTCATGACTCTGAAAATTGTAGATTCACATTGAAGGCATGAAAACTATGAATTAACACATGTGCAATGAAATACTTAACAAAAAAGTGTGAAACAACTGAAAATATGTCTTATAATCTAGGTTCTTCAAAGTACACACCTTTTGCTTTGATTATTGCTTGGCATTCTCTTGATGAGGTTCAAGAAGTAGTCACCGGAAATGGTCTTCCAATAGTCTTGAAGGAGTTCCCAGAGATGCTTAGCACTTGTTGGCTCTTTTGCCTTCACTCTGCGCTCCAGCTCACCCCAAACCATCTCGATTGGGTTCAGGTCTGCTGACTGTGGAGGCCAGGTCATCTGGCGTAGCACCCTATCACTCTCCTTCTTAGTCAAATAGCCCTTAAACAGCCTGGAGGTGTGTTTGGGGTCATTGTCCTGTTGAAAAATAAATGATGGTCCAACTAAATGCAAACCGGATAGAATAGCATGCCGCTGCAAGATGCTATGGTAGTCATGCTGGTTCAGTATGCCTTCAATTTTGAATAAATCCCCAACAGTGTCACCAGCAAAGCACCCCCACACCATCACACCTTCTCCTCCATGGTTCACGGTGGAAACCAGGCATGTAGAGTCCATCCGTTCACCTTTTCTGCGTTGCACAAACACACGGTGGTTGGATCCAAAGATCTCAAATTTGGACTCATCAGACCAAAGCACAGATTTCCACTGGTCTAATGTCCATTCCTTGTGTTCTTTAGCCCAAACAAGTCTCTTCTGCTTGTTGCCTGTCCTTAGCAGTGGTTTTCCAGCAATTATTTTACCATGAAGGCCTGCTGCACAAAGTCTCCTCTTAACAGTTGTTCTAGAGATGTGTCTGCTGCTAGAACTCTGTGTGGCATTGATGTGGTCTCTAATCTGAGCTGCTGTTAACCTGCGATTTCTAAGGCTGGTGACTCGGATAAACTTATCCTCCACAGCAGAGGTGACTTTTGGTCTTCCTTTCCTGGGGCGGTCCTCATGTGAGCCAGTTTCTGTGTAGCATTTCATGGTTTTTGCCACTGCACTTGGGGACACTTTCAAAGTTTTCCCAATTTTTCGGACTGACTGACCTTCATTTCTTAAAGTAATGATGGCCACTCGTTTTTCTTTACTTAGCTGCTTTTTTCTTGCCATTATACAAATTCTAACAGTCTATTCAGTAGGACTATCAGCTGTGTATCCACCAGACTTCTGCACAACACAACTGTTGGTCCCAACCCCATTTATAAGGCAAGAAATCCCACTTATTAAACCTGACAGGGAACACCTGTGAAGTGATAACCATTTCCGGTGACTACCTTTTGAAGCTCATCAAGAGAATGCCAAGAGTGTGCAAAGCAGTAATCAAAGCAAAAGGTGGCTACTTTGAAGAACCTAGAATATAAGACATATTTTCAGTTGCTTCACACTTTTTTGATAAGTATATCATTCCACATAAGTTAATTCATAACATCCACACTAATTCGAACCTCCCACTCCCGGATCCAAGACTTCTTCCAAGCTGCACCAACCCTCTGAAACGCTCTACCCCAAGAAGTTAGGACAAATCACAACTTACTCAGCTTCAGACACACCCTAAAAACGCATCTTTTTAGGGCGGCCTATCACACTCCCTAATCAGATTCGATTCACATAGTCCCTCTACAACTTCTCACAACATAACTCCACATCAAACTCCATGGCACCCAAATGCATCTCAAGGCTCTGGCCAACTGGTCCAGGAAACCATTATCTATCCCCCATTTCCGTGAGATGGCTGGATTGTCATTGTAAATAAGCACTTGTACCTTACACCCCCATATCTCATTGTAAATTGTAAGCTCTCACGAGCAGGGTTGTCTTTTTTTTTTCCCTTTAAATATTGTATTTTCTATAACTGTTACTTGTTTGTATATGTTCCTCCTGAATTGTAAAGCGCTGCGGAATATGTTGGCGCTATAGAAATAAAGATTATTATTATTATTATTATTATTATTCTTCATAGTTTTGATGCCTTCAATGTGAATCTACAATTTTCAGAGTCATGAAAATAAAGAAAACTCTTTGAATGAGAAGGTGTGTCCAAACGTTTGGTCTGTACTGTATATTTTTTGCATACCTATTTTATCAGTGAAATTTTACATCTGAGACATGCCACACAAATACTGCATCCTGTTACAAGTGCTGTCTTTTTGGTCATGTATCTATCTAGTATTTTTTATTTTTTCATTTTTGGGATGTGGGTTGAATTTTGTTGAAAAAATAAAACAAATAGTAGACATTGTACTGTGCATATCTATTTTTGTTCACTTGTTTTACTAGTCCAATATGACAACCATAAATGCTACACTTATACTGTGGCCTGCTGCTAAATTTTGCTTTCTGAACATGTATCTTTCTATCTAGCATGTCTTATTATGTCCCCTTTTCGTAAATGGATGAATAGCTGAGATTTTAAACATTGTCAAAAGCTAATTACAATTTTGGACAAAATATGTGGCAACAGAAAAAGTGCCATTGGCAACAGGTGGAGTAGTTTGAAACAAAAACATATGACTGCTAAGAATGGGGTCATCACTAGCAGCAGCAGCAGCAGCACCACTACTGGTACCAGACATCCGTTGGTACTAACAAACACAGGCCAAAACTGATCTCTTTTGCATCTGACAAGTGTATTAGTGAGATTACGTAGAGGGCATTCTTGAATATAGGACATATCGTTTGTGACAGCAAGATGATGTTACCTCTGACAGCAACACCATCAGTTTACATAAATGTCCTTTATGCAATGGTCTGACTGATCAAAAATGACTAACTGGGATAATTTTTAGACCTTTTTTAAATAAAAAAAAGAGTGTGACATTAAATAGACTGTTGGTCCGTATCTATGATGGGGTCACTTTGATATTACTGAGACTGTGTTCATGTTAAAGAGATTGAAAGAAGTTAGATAGTTGGATACAGTTCTATGAGATAACAAAGTGTTATACATATCTTTTCAGAACCTTCGATTTGCAGATAATAGATTCATTGGGAATTTTATTTTTCTGAAAAATTAGCCAAACCTGACGAATTTGAAATTTTAATCATTCAATCATCTCTAGTAGACATAAGTAAAATGGCATTAGTAGCTCGGCACTACCTGGGAATGGATATTTAGGAGGTACCTCTCAGACTCTGCTTGGGTAAAATTTTTTGCCACAAACAATATTTACTTTTTATGCATTCATAACAAAAGACAATGATTTAATGCAAGCCTTAAAAAAAGGTTCTTGGTAACCGAACCATTTGTATCACACCACACTGTGGGCCAATAAAAGTCTTTATTTTCCGCAATCGTTGGAGTGCTGCCTCCCTCATTTTATATATTATATATATATATATATATATATATATATATATATATATATATATATATATATATACACATAAATATATATATCTACAGTATATATATATATATATATATATATATATATAGATATATATATACAGTACAAACCAAAAGTATGGACACACCTTCTCATCTCTAGAACAACTATTAAGAGGAGACTTTGTGCAGCATGCCTACATGGTAAAATAGCTGCTAGGAAACCACTGCTAAGGACAGGCAACGAGCAGAAGAGACTTGTTTGGGCTAAAGAACACAAGGAATGGACATTAGACCAGTGGAAATCTGTGCTTTGGTCTAATGAGTCAAAATTTGAGATCTCTGGATCCAACCACTGTGTCTTTGTAGAAAAGGTGAACAGATGGACTATACATGCCTGGTTCCCACCGTGAAGCATGGAGGAGAAGGTGTGATGGTGTGGAGGTGCTTTGCTGGTGAGACTGTTGGGGATTTATTCAAAATTGACGGCATACAGAACCAGCATGCCTACCACAGCATCTTGCAGCGGTGTGCTATTCCATCCGGTTTGCGTTTAGTTGGACCATCATTTATTTTTCAACAGGAATTTGACCCCAAACACACCTCCAGGCTGGGTAAGGGCTATTTGACTAAGAAGGAGAGTGATGAGGTGCTACGCCAGATGACCTGGCCTCCACAGTCACCAGACCTGAGCCCAATCGAGATGGTTTGGGGTGAGCTGGACCGCAGAATAAAGGCAAAAGGGCCAACAAGTGCTAAGCATCTCTGGGAACTCCTTCAAGACTGTTGGAAGACCATTTCCGGTGACTACCTCTTGAAGCTCATCAAGAGAATGCCAAGAATGTGCAAAGTAGTAATGAAAGCAAAAGGTGGCTACTTTGAAGAACCTAGAATATAAGACATATTTTCAGTTGTTTCACACTTTTTTAAGTATTTCATCCCACATGTGTTAATTCATAGTTTTGATGCCTTCAATGTGAATCTACAATTTTTAGAGTCATGAAAATAAAGAAAACTCTTTGAATGAGGAGGTGTGTCCAAACGTTTGGTCTGTACTATATACAGTTAGGTCCAGAAATATTTGGACAGTGACACAATTTTCGCGAGTTGGGCTCTGCATGCCACCACATTGGATTTTAAATGAAACCTCTACAACAGAATTCAAATGCAGATTGTAACGTTTAATTTGAAGGTTTGAAGAAAAATATCTGATAGAAATTGTAGGAATTGTACACATTTCTTTACAAACACTCCACATTTTAGGAGGTCAAAAGTAATTGGACAAATAAACCAAACCCAAACAAAAAAATTTTATTTTCAATATTTTGTTGCGAATCCTTTGGAGGCAATCACTGCCTTAAGTCTGGAACCCATGGACATCACCAAACGCTGGGTTTCCTCCTTCTTAATGCTTTGCCAGTCCTTTACAGCCGCAGCCTTCAGGTCTTGCTTGTTTGTGGGTCTTTCCGTCTTAAGTCTGGATTTGAGCAAGGGAAATGCATGCTCAATTGGGTTAAGATCTGGTGATTGACTTGGCCATTGCAGAATATTCCGCTTTTTTGCACTCATGAACTCCTTGGTAGCTTTGGCTGTATGCTTGGGGTCATTGTCCATCTGTACTATGAAGCCCCGTCCGATCAACTTTGCGGCATTTGGCTGAATCTGGGCTGAAAGTATATCCCGGTACACTTCAGAATTCATCCGGCTACTCTTGTCTGCTGTTATGTCATCAATAAACACAAGTGACCCAGTGCCATTGAAAGCCATGCATGCCCATGCCATCACGTTGCCTCCACCATGTTTTACAGAGGATGTGGTGTGCCTTGGATCATGTGCCGTTCCCTTTCTTCTCCAAACTTTTTTCTTCCCATCATTCTGGTACAGGTTGATCTTGGTCTCATCTGTCCATAGAATACTTTTCCAAAACTGAGCTGGCTTCATGAGGTGTTTTTCAGCAAATTTAACTCTGGCCTGTCTATTTTTGGAATTGATGAATGGTTTGCATCTAGATGTGAACCCTTTGTATTTACTTTCATGCAGTCTTCTCTTTACTGTTGACTTAGAGACAGATACACCTACTTCACTGAGAGTGTTCTGGACTTCAGTTGATGTTGTGAACGGGTTCTTCTTCACCAAAGAAAGTATACGGCGATCATCCACCACTGTTGTCATCCATGGACGCCCAGACCTTTTTGAGTTCCCAAGCTCACCAGTCAATTCCTTTTTTCTCAGAATGTACCCGACTGTTGATTTTGCTACTCCAAGCATGTCTGCTATCTCTCTGATGGATTTTTTCTTTTTTGTCAGCCTCAGGATGTTCTGCATCACCTCAATTGAGAGTTCCTTAGACTGCATGTTGTCTGGTCACAGCAACAGCTTCCAAATGCAAAACCACACACCTGTAATCAACCCCAGACCTTTTAACTACTTCATTGATTACAGGTTAACGAGGGAGACGCCTTCAGAGTTAATTGCAGCCCTTAGAGTCCCTTGTCCAATTACTTTTGGTCTCTTGAAAAAGAGGAGGCTATGCATTACAGAGCTATGATTCCTAAACCCTTTCTCCGATTTTTATGTGAAAACTCTCATATTGTAGCTGGGAGTGTGCACTTTCAGCCCATATTATATATGTAATTGTATTTTTGAACATGTTTTTGTAAACAGCTAAAATAACAAAACTTGTGTCACTGTCCAAATATTTCTGGACCTAACTGTATATATATATATATATATATATATATAAAACTCAGGTTTTATTAGTCTGTCTCAGAAGTGTAAAAATTGTCTTCCGGTGCAGGGGTTACATGCACATTTAAACCTTGGGCATATTTTACAATATAGCCTACTGAAGTGGACACTTGTGGATTTGTAATAGATGTTCAAGCATTGTGGGCTGTAGTAAGATGAATAGTTACACTTGGAATGTATCTTGTCTATGGGCAACTGTGATCTAACTATCCACAAGATGGCGCCAAATCCTATATTATAGAGTAAGCGCAGTCTACATCTACATGTCCAGTAACAGTATTTGTTCCTTAGTATAGCTATATTCCAGTCTACGTGGTGGTAAAAAAGAAAAAATCCAAATTTTTTGTCCCTGCTGTAACTACTGCCCAATTTTGGCACGGCCTTATAATAGTATTATCTATAGGACTGCAAAAATCATATTTTTACAGCTTTTCTGCATCAAATTGCTATAGATTTATTCCAGGGATTGTCCAAAACTAAAGAAAACTTTTTTAATAATGGCAGTGATAAAATAAAAAAACTTGCCTACAAGACCATTACAAACAAGCAGTGGCTACTGATTCTCTACAGCGATGATCCTCTGGCTTCTTCTTTTAGTGTTGGAGAAACCCTTTAAAGAGGTTGTTTCAACATGAATAATGGTTAAAATTGCAAAGTGCTTGTAAAAACAAGTTGTCTCTCCAGTAAAGGAGACAAACTCTAGCACAGCGCCACCTATTGGAAGTAGAGATCCTAAAAGTCACAAGTGGATTTTCAACAATCCTTTGCAATATGACTCAGGATATATAAGCCAGATCAGAATCCCAATTTGCAGACACGGTGTTTCGGGGTGCTTGCCCCTCGTCAGTGCAAAGTATGGGGGTGTAAAAACAAGAAATGTTGCAATTTTCACTGCTCTCAAGAATGGAGGGATTTTTAGTTCTACAGTGTGCAGCTCATTGTCTAGGTTATCGGCTGCCGTTGCAGTCTATCAGCAGTGGTCAGTCTATATGTAGTACCCCTGAGGCTTCAGTCGCCACAGAGTATTGCACCTAATTTGAGGTGTAATGCTACACCCAGATCCTGAGGAGGTCGGTACCGGTTTCCCCACTTACAGACTCAAATACACAACCAGGTTGCCCTCCGCAATTGGGACTGGGCTAGGATAGGTTAAAGGTTGCCTTCAAACATGGGGGGCATTACCCACTATTGACAGGGACCCGGGGAAGGAGCAGCCACTAGGGGGAGTTAGGTGCCAACACAACAGTCAGGAGTTCTCCAGCAGGAGAGGAAAAAGAGCAGACGTGTCTTAAGGCTGCTTTACTCGCTACGACACCGCTAGCAATCACACCCGCCCCCGTCGTGAGTGCGTCACGGGTAAATTGCTGCCCGTGGTGAACAATATCGCTAGTATGCATCACACGCACATACCTTCCAAATGACGTCGCTGTGGCCGGCGAACAAACTCTTTTTTAAGGGGGCGGTTCGTGCGGTGTCACAGCGACATTACACAGCGGGCCACCAATAGAAGCGGAGGGGCGGAGGGGCGGAGAGCAGCTGCATTAACGTTACTCCCACCTCATTGCCGGAGGACGTAGGAACGCTGTTGTTCGTCGTTCCCAGGGTGTCACACGTAGCGATGTGTGCTGCCTCAGGAACGACGAAGAACCTGCGTCCAAAATGAGCAACGATATTTGGGAAAGGAACGACATGTCAACAATCAATGATTTTTGACGTTTTTCGCATCGTTAGCGGTCGCTCGTAGGTGTCACACGCAACGGCGTCGCTAACGACACCGGATGTGTGTCACGAATTCTGTGACCCCAGCGATATCTCGTTAGCGATGTCGTTGTGTGTAATGGGGCCTTTACTGGTGCTCCGGTGAGACAGAGGAGTTAACAGGGTTGCCAAAGGGAGAGTGAAACTGCTCGCCTCAGAACCGGCGCCATGCAGGGTGCAGGACCCTAGGGAAGATCACACTTCAAGTTGGTTTTCCAGAATGTGTCAGGACAGGGAGGTTACAAGCTTCCCTGGCCACAAAGAGCCCGAAAGCACAGTACCAAGATAGGATCCGGGGCCTTGGACAGCACCAGGCCCCATTGCGGACCCGCGGTACCTGCAGATAGGCACAAGAGTACAACTCGAGACATGCTGAGGTCCACAAGTAGCTTTAAGCCATGGGGATCCAACACACAAGACGCAAGGAGGAAGGGACTCACTGAGCACCTTACCGGACTGACCTCTGAAAGGATTCGGGTTCGACGGAGCCCATCACAGCAGGTGACCTGTATTACCCAGGCATGCGGCATTAAAGACTGAGTAAACCACCTGGAACCACAGGAACTGGTTTGGACTCTTATTTCTCGGTGCTGCTGTCCCGCGCCTCGGCGCCAAATGCCATTACCACTCCTCTCATCATCCTACCCAGGGCCCGCTCCACCTGTGGGGAGCGATACCATCTCTGGCTGCTACTACCATCTTCCCCGGAGGACAGTGACAGCAGCGGCGGCTAAATCCCTGTCCGTATACCACAGGTGGCATCGCGACATTCATCCTACTACTACTGTAGCGCCATTGAGACTGGTCGCTACAGGGTATATCCTTCCCAGTCAGGGAGAGGTTGGTCCGGTAAGTTTACACACACCTGAGACCACCATACAGCAGGGAGAAGCAGTCACTAGGAAAGGGATAACAATGTCTCTACACACACAGTTCCTGGCAGACGCCAGGTTGCCTCCACTAGTTAGAGCAAGAGTGGTTGCCTTAGCAACTTTCAAAGGTGGGGACATGGGCAGTGAGGAGTAGAAAACAAAGTTTGAAATTACCTCAGAACAGCTTGGATACGAGATAGAGGAGATGCACAGTTAGTAGCTCCCTGAGGGATGCTGCCAGGCCCCTAAGGGAGGCAGAAAAGAGCTGTCTGGATGTAACACCATAGAGACAGCACAAGCAACCTAGAGAGATGGGACCCAGCAACTGTAATTGTGGACTAAAAGAGAGCAGTCGCTAGAGCATGGGACTGAGCACAAGAGAGGTACAGAGCCCTAGTTCGGGTGGCCAAGGCGCGAGGCAGAGAGAGAGCCTTGGAGACGGGACAGAGGTTCGACCCATGAGAGGCCCAGGCTGCCTCCCGTACGGGCCAGGACCGAGGGAGAGTACAGAGTTGTGCATGGAAGAGAAAAGCCACAGATTACCAAACCAGATCCAGCCTCTGACCTGCCCGAGAGCGACTAGAGTCTCTGATGGCGAGCACTAATACCCCAGGTGCGATACCAGCTGAGCCAGTAAATAAAGTGACTGGAACCCACACCTGGTGACTCTGTGAGTAACTGCCACCTCCCTACACTCTGGTTTATGAGGGATCGATCCTGTCAAACTAATTTGATCAGCTTCTATGAAGAGGTAAGTTCAAGCCTGGACCAGGGAAATGCAGTGGATGTTGTGTATATGGACTTTTCAAAAGCTTTTGATACGGTGCCACACAAAAGGTTGGTACATAAAATGAGAATAATGGGGATAGGGGAAAATATGTGTAACTGGGTTAAAAACTGGCTCAGTGATAGGAAACAAAGGGTGGTTATTAATGGTACGTACTCGGACTGGGTCTCAGTTCATAGTGGGGTACCACAGGGGTCAGTATTGGGCCCGCTTCTTTTCAACATATTTATAAATGACCTTGTTGGGGGCATGCGGAGTAGAATTTCAATATTTGCAGATGATACTAAACTCTGCAGGGTAATCAATACAGAGGAGGATAATTTTATATTACAGGGAGATTTATGTAAATTGGAGGATTGGGCTGAGAAGTGGCAATTGAAGTTTAATGTAGATAAATGTAAGGTCATGCACTTGGGTAGAGGAAATAACATTTATGATTATGTACTTAATTGTAGAACACTGGGTAAAACAGACACAGAAAAAGACTTGGGTGTATGGGTGGATGGTAAACTTCACTTTAGTGGACAGTGTCAGGCAGCTGCTGCCAGGGCTAATAAAATAATGGGATGTATTAAAAGAGGTATAAGTGTTCATGAAAAAAATATAGTTCTACCTCTGTACAAGTCACTAGTGCGACCGCACGTAGAATACTGTGTACAATTCTGGTCACCGATATATAAGAAGGACATAGCTGAACTGGAGAGGGTGCAAAGAAGAGCGACCAAGATTATTAGAGGAATGGGGGGGCTGCAATACGAAGACAGGTTATTAAACTTGGGGTTATTTAGTCTGGAAAAACGAAGGCTTAGGGGAGATCTAATCACAATGTATAAATATATGAGGGGACAGTACAGAGACCTTTCCAAAGATCTATTTACACCTAGGCCTGCGACTGGAACACGGGGGCATCCGCTACGTCTTGAGGAAAGAAGGTTTAATCATAATCACAGACGAGGATTCTTTACTGTACGAGCAGTGAGACTATGGAATTCTCTGCCGCATGATGTTGTAATGAGTGATTCACTACTAACATTTAAGCAGAGCCTGGATGCCTTTCTTGAAAAATTTAATATAACCAGTTATGTATATTAGATTTTATGACAGGGTATTGATCCAGGGAACTAGTCTGATTGCCGGATGTGGAGTCAGGAAGGAAATTTTTTTCCCCATTGGAACTTGTTTGCCACATTGGGGTTTTTTGCCTTCCTCTGGATCAACATGTTAGGCTACGGGTTGAACTAGATGGACTTAGAGTCTCCCTTCAACCTTAAAACTATGATACTATGGTGCTCCTGTGGACTGCCGCCCCCATTCTCACCATATCCTGGGGGTTCCCCGCTCCGCCCGTGGGGAGCAATACCATCCCAGTTGCACCTAATACCTGCCCCAGAGAGAGACTGTGCAGCGGCGGCTAATTCCTGGCTGCACACCACGGGTGGTGCTGTGTTCATCCCCCCCATCCAGTACTGCCCCTGGAAGAGGACTAGTCACAGGAAGGGTCGGCGGCGGAGGATGCCAAGACCCCAGTCACTGTTGCAACCGATGACATGCTTCCCAGGGGCCCGTCACCCTCCTTCCATCCCCATCTGTACTGGACACTTGTTTGTTTGTTTTTCATGTAGCCGACGGGGTCACGGAACCGGGTCAGGCCAGTCACAGCTACCCCAAAGAACTACTGGCCTGGTGACGGGTACCCTAAGGCCCCGTGAATGCTGCATTACCCCATCATCTTCCCTCCTTATTGGTGTACACCTCAGGGCATGAAGCCAGCCAGCCAGGCCACCGCGACATCCCAGATCATTCTACCAGCCCGGCAATGAGTAATTCAGATACGAGATATTGTGTGCCTGATACTCCTGCCGCCTGGGTGCTACATATATACTGTAAGCAAGGAGTGCATCTCTAGAAGCTCTTTGTTATATAGCTTGGAAGTGCTTCTCTGAGGCTGGTCGAATCACTGGATCCAGCCATGCTTCAGTGACCCCGTTTTTCTGTGGAGCTCCACAATCAAAGCTGCCTCTTCTTGCAGCATTGGAGAGCATGCGGTTTGGGTAGTGGCTCAACCATGCTGCTAGTCCAAACTGTCTAGAAGAGCACTATCCTCCCAGGAATCAAGAAGTCAGGAGGCAGAGGAGTGTTGCACTTAGGTGGGCAGTGCCACATGATGTAAATGTGCTATGTCTTATGTAAATACTGTTAAATAATATAAATGCATATGTTAGTTTTTAAGTGTTTTTTTTAAAGAAGAATAGGTTCCGTATGTAGTAGTTTTAGGGCTGACTGTCAAGTTGCCAAATTCTTCCTCCTAGTGTCAGGTTAGGTTACCAGTAAAGCAAGTTTTAAAACAAGATGTTAGATAAGAAAGGGTTAAGGTAGTAAAAGGGAGGAATGACAGATGGCAGGGCGGATGGCTAGATGAGGGAGCTCCGTAGAAGAGTCAGTCAAGAAGTGGGTTCAAAGTGAGAAGAAGTGGCCTCAGTGCTGGGACCAGTCAGGGAACCCCCCAGGTAACCTGTGGAGGTCCCGACGGGCTTAAAAAGTCACCCATCTTGAGAAGCTGCCGAGGCTGAGAAACGGATGAAGGTGTGTGGTATTAGGAAGAAAGAGGCACAGACCCCAGAGTATTGAGGACAAGGTCTGAGATAGCGGGGGACAGAATGAAGAGTAGTACCCCACAGAGAGTAAAAGGAAGGCCATATCTGCCATAATGGTGTGAAAAATAATAGTAAACAAGACTGTTTTGCCAAGTGAACTCTGATGTTGCATGTGTAGCACCCCTGAGGCTTCAGTCGCTACAGGGTATTGAATCTCATTTCAGGTGCCGTACTCATCCCGGGTAAGGAAGAGGTTAACCACTGGTGTGGATTACATTCCATTCACACACAGCTTAGTAGCCAGCCACTGGAACTGGGTTAGAGGTGCTCACCATGGCAATGGGACTTTCCCAGCCACTGTTGAGTCATCAGGAAGGTGGGGGCAGCATGAGGGAACTGAGAGGACACAGACACATTACCTCATAAGAGTTACAGAGAAGAGTCAGGAACAAGGTCACTGAGAGGAGTGCTTTAGAACGCTCTCAGGACCTGCGGAGGTGTGTGCTTCAGAGCTCCCTCTAGACCGAGTGGATCAGCGCAGTTCAAGGTACGGAGCCCCAGAGTGGCGTACATTTCAAGTTGCGCCACCAGAATCCACCGGACAGGGGGATTTTATGTCCCTCTGGCCATCACAAGAGCACAGTAGCAACATAGAGCCCGGAGCCGTGATCACAGTCAGGCCCCAAACGGACTTGCACTGCCTGCAGACGGGACAGGAACTTTAACACTGAACAGGGGTCCTCAAGCACTTCAGGTCACGGGGATCCACACAGAAAAGCACAAGAAAGAAGGGCCAACAATCCACAACACCGGCGGTGACCTCCGAATTATCCAGGATCGACTGGGGCCCATTATGGCAGAGACCGGCACTCCAAGGGTGACAACCGGACTGTGTGTAAAAGACCTTGAACCACAACCACTGAGTCAGCCCTTCATTGCCGGCGCCGGCGCCCTATGCTCCGGCGTGAACAGTCACTACCACCCCCATCATCCTCCCCTGGGGCCTAGCTCTACCTGTGGGGAGCTGAACCATCCCGGCTGCAACACCATCCGCCCCAGAGGACAGCACCCACAGCGGCGGCTAATCCCTGGCCACACACCACAGGTGGCGTCACAAGACAACAACCCCTTCATTTTCTTCATCCTACCATTTTTCTCCACCATCCATCGCTTTGTGGACACCCCGATGTCAAGAAACCAGACAGGACCACCCGTGACAATCCCCTGACCCTCACTGGCTTGGTGACAAGTATTCCCTAGACCCCGTGGGGTGCTCCACATGTCTTACTATCCAACGGCATCGACAAGCGGCAGCAAGGGTGATAAGCACCCACCATGTCTGCTCACGGAGTTTCCTTTGGGAATGAGAGCGGTGCCTGGGCAACCCAGGGCCGGTCTATTCCTTCACACTCCTGAAGTTTGATCTCAAGGATATCCCTTTAAGGCCACATGTTCCATAATTTTCCTATATTTTGTCACAGATTATGTAGATGTTGTTTTTCATGCAAAGTGAAAATTAGTGTTTCCTTGTACAGAAATATACCTGGTTACCCATTATGCAGTGAACCCAAAATAGTTGCAATTCATTGGAAAGGGGAAGCGGTGCAGGTCAGACCAGCTATGTCCACAGGCTGTGGTGCTATTTTTGGTACTATCGAGAGACAAAGAGCTTTTTTTGTGGTTTTAGCAAAAAAGCGCATGTGAAAGCAAGCCAAATGTCTGCCAAAGCTGCCAAATCTGATGACATTCATAACATTTAAAGGCACATTTTACACCATTCTGGGCTCGCGTCCTCTCCCATACCTGATAGTTATCTGTAGCATCACCCAGCAGCCCACCAAATGTGATGGCGTTTGTTATGCAACCGAGGTAGATGAAAAGAATGGCGGAAATGGACTGAATGTGGAAGGCTTCATAGAAATCACTTAGGAACCATGGCAGTTTTCTTTTAATATCAAGGTAAAGTCCTCCACAGAATCTGCAGGGGAAAATACTGATATTAGCTGAGGAGACCATGAAATGTGTGATCTATGTACAGTTTTAACTGGATAATCACTTTTAGTCATAAATAGATTATTTCTTTCATCGTCTTTTATTAGAGTAATAAAAAAAGATGCCGTCATTTTTAGCTTCAATGTTCTGTGCTGAATAATGTAATATTTTAACATTATTATTAAAATAGATCTATATTGGCAAAATTGTAATTCAGATACATATCGAAAAAAAAATCCTTTATTTTCCCACCATAATATTTGTGGTATCTTAACTCAAGAGATTATATAATCAAAAACAAACAGGAAACAGTATATTTTACCGATTTATAAATCGAGCGACACCCCAACACCCTCCCAAATAATTAAATATATTGCACTAATGGAACCAATATATATGAGAAACCTCTGTATAAATTTTATTAAATCCCCAACTAATCAATTGATTTATAAATTTTATTCCCACTTTTCAATAAATATTCTGTAGAAATATGAGATAACATAAACATATAAATAATTAATTATAAATAGGAATAAATATTTTTACAATAATATATAAAGGGAATAAATATTCAAAATATCAATAGGTAGAAATTGGCTATTATAAATATATGAGGAGGTCGGCCAGTTAATATATATAATAATTATGGTAAAAAAACATTCAAACAATTTGAGTGCAAAACCTATAGATATAAAATAGGTAACATAAATGTGCCTATTAAGACTAAAGATATATCCAAGTTGCACCCAATTCCAACATAAGCCGGCTACCTACAATCAGAGGCTCAAATCTCTCAGCATATGAATCAATCTGTGCAATACTTACATAGTACAAAGTCAAAGAAACCCACCAAACAACACAAAAGGAGGAGTTTGGTGGGTTTCTTTGACTTTTTACTATGTAAGTATTGCACAAATTGATTCACATGCTGAGAGATTTGAGCCTCTGATTGTAGGTAGCCGGTTATGTTGGAATTGGGTGCAACTTGGGTATACCTTTAGCCTTAATAGGCACATTTATGTTACCTATTTTACATCTATAGGATTTGCACTCAAATTGTTTGAATTTTTTTTACCATAATTATTATATATATTAACTGGCCGACCTCCTCATATTTTTATACAGTGGAACCTTGGTTAACGAGAACAATCCGTTCTGGGACTGTGCTTGTTTACCAAGTTACTCGTTCAGTAAAGCAAGATTTCCTATAGGAAATCATTGCAATGCAGACAATTCGTTCCACAACTTGTGAAATGTCCCATCCTGGTCCCCTTCTGTGCCATTGCACACACGTACAAACACACACAAACACACACACACACATACACACACACACACACACACACATATATTATGCTCACCTTACCTTCCGTTCCATAAATGGCCTCCTGGAACTTGCAGTTCGCCGGTACAGGATGTGTATCGGTTAACCATCGCGACGAGGGGGTGAACTTCCACTGCCAGAGCGCTGACGTCAAAGGCAGGAGCCGCTTGCCTCTGATTGGCCAGCGCGCTGCCTTTGAGTATTGACTGAGAGTGGAAGTTCCTCCCTCATCGCGATGGTTACCCGATACACATCCTGTAGCGGCGAACTACAGGAACCATGAGGCCGGCGATGGAACGGAAGGTAAGGTATATGTGTGTTTGCGTGCGTGTTTGTGCGTGATTGTGTGTGTTTGCGTGGACTGCAAGAGTGGATTAGATCGTGGTAGAAGTACGGAACCGGAAGTGTGTGCGGTGAGTATTTTGCTCGTACGGCAAAGCTTGCACGTAAACTGAGGTACAAATTTACAGCAAGCTTTGCTCGTTAAGCAAAATACTCGCTAACTGGGTTACTCGTTAAGCGAGGTTCCACTGTAGTAGCCAATTTCTACCTATTGATATTTTGAACATTTATTCCCTTTATATATTATTGTAAAAATATTTATTCCTATTTATAATTAATTATATATTTATCTCATATTTTACAGAATATTTATTGAAAAGTGGGAATAAAATTTATAAATCAATTGATTAGTTGGGGATTTAATAAAAATTTATACTGAGGTTCCTCATATATATTAGTTCCATTATTGCAATATATTTAACTATTGGGGAGGGTGTTGGGGTGTCGCTCGATTTATACATTTTGATATATTCTTAAGTCTAATTATTTTTAGTAGGGTATATACCCTCACCTGTCTTATCAATAAGATTATGGTCAAAAATTCCTCCTTTATGTGTTTTTTTCAAGTGATTTTCTTTTGGTGTTTTTAATAGATTTTGAATAAATAAATGTTTAAGATTATTTGCAAAATAAAAAATAAATAATTGGTACAATATACTCTGCTTCCTGTTTGTTTTTGAAAATTGTAATTCAGCCAACTCCCTTTGGAAGAAAACCAACCCAACAGAATGGTGTCAGGTTGCTTTACTGTTGACGTGACTCATTGTAGCGGTCAGCTGTTCTTCTCTGTTAGATTGGTTTGTCAGTCTCTGCAAGAAGAAAAGTTTTCCCCTGAGACGTTCTCTGGACAATCATTCTTTCAGATGTCTCAGTCTGAAGGGTTCATCAGAAAAAATAACTTCAAGAAGTACATGGATTGGACTGCAGTGGACTGTGGTGAAGTCATTTTCTCAGGTGAAACCTACTTCAGACGGAGACATCTGGAAGAATGATTGTATGGAGAAGAAAAGGTGAGAGCCACCATGAGTCTTGTGTCATGCCAACGGTAAAGCATCCTGAGACCAAGTCATGTGTGGGGTTGGTTTTCATCCATCGGATTAACGGATTTTGCCTAAGAAATCTCACATAACTAAAGAAAGATATCTAAACCTCCTCCAAGAGCATCGTCTCCCAACAAGTCAGAAGCAATATGGTGATGGGCAATGCTCTTTGCAACGTGATGAAAACCATGCCACAATTCAAAAATGATGACTAAGTGGCTAGCTGAACCAAATATTGAAAGCTTGGGCCAGGAAATTCCACAGATCTCAATTTGATAGAGAAACTGTGGTCAATCCTCAAAAAGCAAGAGGGCAAACAAAAGCACAGAAGTTGTGATAAACTTCAAGCACTGATTACACAAGAGTGTGTTGTCACCAGTCTGAATTTGGCCCAAGAGCTGATATCCAGTTGCCAGAGTGAATTGCAGGCATATTGGTCAACATGGTAAATATTGCATTTTCGCATAAACTCGATGAACATGTTATAAAAAGTGTAAAAACTTATAAAATGCTGGATGGTTTGTAATTCAGTAACCATAGAAAGATCTGACTAAAAGATCTAAAAACAATGAAGCAACAAACTCTGTGAAAACTAAAAACTTTTCTATTTTGTGGTGTTTGTCTATAGTCCCCTGGTGATCATGTGGGATTTTTAATTATAAAGAAGGTCTGCTGGATTTTACTCTTTTATATTTAAGTTTGAAAACTGCACTGAGTGCAGAATTATTAGGCAAGTTGTATTTTAGAGGATTTTTTTTTTATTATTGATCAACAACTATGTTCTCAATCAACCCAAAAGACTCATAAATATCAAATCTTAATATTTTTGGAAGTTGGAGTGGTTTTTTTTTTTAGATTTGGCTATCTTAGGAGGATATCTGTTTGTGCAGGTAACAATTACTGTGCAGAATTATTAGGCAACTTAATAAAAAACAAATATATTTTCATCTCACTTGTTTATTTTCACCAGGTAAACCAATATAACTGCACAAAATTTAGAAATAAACATTTCTGACATGCAAAAACAAAACCCCAAAAAATGAATGACCAATATAGCCACCTTTCTTTATGATGACACTCAACAGCCTACCATCCATAGATTCTGTCAGTTGCTTGATCTGTTTACGATCAACATTGCGTGCAGCAGCCACCACAGCCTCCCAGACACTGTTCCGAGAGGTGTACTGTTTTCCCTCCCTGTAGATCTTACATTTTATGAGGGACCACAGGTTCTCTATGGGGTTCAGATCAGGTGAACAAGGGGGCCATGTCATTATTTTTTCATCTTTTACACGTTTCCTGACCAGCCACGCTGTGGAGTAGTTGGATGCATGTGATGGAGCATTGTCCTGCATGAAAATCATGTTTTTCTTGAATGATACCGACTTCTTCCTGTACCACTGCTTGAAGAAGTTGTCTTCAAGAAACTGACAGTAGGTCTGGGAGTTGAGCTTCACTCCATCCTCAACCCGAAAAGGACCCACAAGTTCATCTTTGATGATACCAGCCCATACCAGTACCCCACCTCCACCTTGCTGGCGTCTGAGTCGGAGTGGAGCTCTCTGCTTTTTAATGATCCAGCCTCTGGCCTAACCATCTGGCCCATCAAGAGTCACTCTCATTTCATCAGTCCATAAAAACTTTGAAAAATCAGTCTTAAGATATTTCTTAGCCCAGTCTTGACATTTTATCTTATGTTTCTTGTTCAAAGCTGGTCAGTTTTCAGCCTTCCTTATCTTGACCATGTCCCTGAGTGTGGCACACCTTGTGCTTTTTGATACTCCAGTAACGTTGCAGCTCTGAAATATAGGCAAACTGGTGGCAAATGGCATCTTGGCAGCTTCATGCTTGATTTTCCTCAATTCATGGGCAGTTATTTTGCGCCTTTTTTGCCCAACACGCTTCTTGCGACCCTGTTGGCTATTTGCCATGAAATGCTTGATTGTTCGGTGATCACACTTCAAATGTTTGGCAATTTCAAGACTGCTGCATCCCTCTGCAAGGCATCTCACAATTTTGGACTTTTCAGAGCCCGTCCAATCTCTCTTCTGACCCATTTTGCCAAAGGAAAGGAAGTTGCTTAATAATTAAGCACACCTTATATAGGGTGTTGATGTCATTACACCACACCCCTCCTCATCAGAGATGCACATCACCTGATTTACTTAATTGGTAGTTGGCTCTGAAGCCTATACAGCTTGGAGTAGGACAACATGTAAAAAAAGTATCATGTGATCAAAACACTTATTTGCCTAATAATTCTGCACACAGTGTATGAAAAACTAGAAATTATTTTGAAGAACGCTCGCTATGAATTATCACTCCATTAAAATGTATTTGTTCGGTCCATACCTGCCGGTCCACGAAAGTTCTTCTCCAATCTCATGTGAGGTAGGCATTTCTCCATCCTCACTCCCACCTCCACCACTTCCCCCACCTCCTCCTCCAGCTGACCCATTCATTTGTCCGGCTTCATTCACTGAGAAGACTGATTTTCTGCAGAAAACAAACATTAATTTGTTGACTTTTACAAATTCTATAATATTGGAGAAAACTTTAGCATGAACCTTGGAACAGTTATGGTTGGGCAGTGAGTGGTAGGCTGGCTCTTTGTGACTGCAGGATAGCGAGGGACAGGGAGCTCCTATGCTACGTAACCCTATGCTATCCCTAACCTCAGGGTTACCACTAATGGTGGAGATGCCTGAGTTCCCTAGCTCGCTATTTTCCTGAACAGATTTAATCTGTTACTCTTCCCCCAAGGAAAAGTAGGGGCAGAATTGTGATGGTAACACAAATTAAGACAGAAAGGGGAAAACCCAAACTCAGAAACACTGCAAACTCACAGGAACAAACAGTAAGAGGCTAAGGAGAAAAGCAAGAGCAAGAAGATAGCAACACAAAGACAAAAAGGGCTAACACCACAACCACTCACAGCAATAATGCATAACAACCACCAGTAAGTCTGGATAACAATACCTTATCAGACCAGCATAGATAAACTATATCTGGCATTAATTAAACAATCCAGCCAGTTTATATAGAAGAGGAGCGAATGTGAGTGGCTTCCCCACAGCATGTGATCAAAGAGACTAACAAGCTGCCCAGTAGAGATTAACTCCTGTTAGCCTGTCTAAGCCTGTGGGACAATGTACACTTCTCCCTGCACTGATCACAGACCTCAGAGAAGTTAGCAGTAGTTTCCACAAATCCTGACACCGCCATGACAGTTAGTGATGTCTGCAAAAATTTCCTTGTGACACTTTTTTTATGGAGACCACCTGAAAAAGGAGTCTTGCTGGTAAAGGTGGTGTCACACACAGCGACGACGACAACGACGTCGCTGCTACGTGACCATTTTCTGTGACGTTGCAGCGACGTCCCGTCGCTGTCGCTGTGTGTGACATCCAGCAACGAGCTGGCCCCTGCTGTGAGGTCGTTGCTCGTTGCTGAATGTCCTGCTTCATTTTTTCGTCGTCGCTCTCCCGCTGTGACACACACATCGCTGTGTGTGACAGCGAGAGAGCGACGAAATGAAGCGAGCAGGGAGCAGGAGCCGGCGTCTGGCAGCTGCGGAAAGCTGTAACCACTGTAAACATCGGGTAACCAAGGGAAGACCTTTCCCTGGTTACCCGATATTTACCTTCGTTACCAGCCTCCGCCGCTCTTGCTGCTAGTGCCGGCTCCTGGTTTGTGCACATGTAGCGACGTTATGATCGCTGCTGCGTCGCTGTGTTTGACAGCTAAGCAGCGATCATAACAGCGACTTACAAGGTCGCTGTTATGTCACAGAAAATGGTGACGTAACAGCGATGTCGTTGTCGCTGTCGCTATGTGTGACACCAGCTTAATGCTCTCTCCTGCAGGGAAAGAATTACTGATACAGTGATCTTTGTATGTACATTTTATATACTGTACCTACCTTTGATCTGCTGAGGGGATCTTTTTGGGAGGCTCTATTCTGATGGTTGGATCCCATTCTCCAGGTGGAAGGACAATGACTTCATCCAAGAACTCATCTATTCCTGCAATCAGATCCTCACGGTCTCTGGCTTTGTAAGCGACATCACTGAACAACTAAAATTAAGCAGATTGTAGGATTAAACAATAGAGCAGACGTTTTTCTAAATTCCCACAGCCCAAATACTATATACAAAGAGCTACAACTGAAGCAAAATTATTGTTAATAAGGGAAGAAAGATTCCCCCTAAAGTGTAAGTGATGGGATTAGGCCACGTGCACACGTTGAGTATTTGGTGAGTTTTTTACCTCAGTATTTGTAGCCAAAACCAGGAGTGGAACGATCTGAGGAAAAGTATAACAGAAACACGGGCACCACTTCTGTATTTATCACCCACTCCTGGTTTTGGCCACAAATACTGAGGTAAAAAACTCACCAAATACTCAATATGTGCACGTGGCCTTAGAGTTCACTCTTTAAACAGACAGTACGGGGCTGATTCATCTGGCTGTTTACACTTGCTTTCTGGAGTAAAACTGCTTGAAATAATGTAACATTTTTGAACTCACAGTTGGCAAAAATGTGTGACTTTTGTCCTTTTTACACCTGTCTACACCAACTACCTCAAGGAGGTATAAATAATAAAACAAATTGCACACCAATCACAGACTGGAGTACATTTCTTGCAGTGGAACATAGCAGGTGAAATATGTGCCTAGTTCATTGAGAGGTACCCACTAAAGCGCGCTGTTCATCAGGACTAGAAAACAAAATGTCGGTGTTGTTGAATCGGGACTACTGTATGTCCACTAGTATACAGTATCTATCGCATTTGTGGAATTTATTACTTACATCATCCACCATTAAGGTTGCAATTGCTCTGCCAATTTCAATGTAGGACTTGATTTTACCCATTGGACCCAGTAAAACAAAAATGAACCTAAGAAATGGGATGAATAATATGATTAGTAACAGAAATACCTGCTTTATAAATCACATGTTTACACCTATTGTAGAAGAAGGGATGCTTACAATAAATGTATCTGATTTAAAAATGTATAATTTTCAAACTTTGTGTTACTTTTCAGACCAAAAGCCATCGCCATCACTACTACCCTCATGATCCTTCCCAGGGCCCGCTCTGCCTGTGGGGAGCGACACCATCTCTGCTGCTATTACCATCAGCCCCAGAGGACAGCGACAGCAGCGGCGGCTAATCTCTGGCCACGTACCACTATTGGCGTCACGACAATCTTCCTACTACAATCCCCATCATCTCTCCTCCTTATTGGTGTACACCTCGGGGCACTAGGCCAGGCAGGCCACTGCGACATCTTGGATCTTCACACCAGCCCGGTGACGAGTAACTCAGGTACAAGAACCCGTGCATGATTCCTCCTGCCCCCTGGATGCTATATCAGCAGAATGTATACAAAGACTGGGCATACCAATGGAGGTCCAGCGCTGGATAGTCAAGAAAACTATCAGGTGTGCAGAGTTTCTTTCTTCTTTTTTTTTTAGTTGTATTAAATAGATAGCTATTTGTCAAACAATTTGACTTACCCCAGTAAAGAGGACCTGTCTCTTGCCATAAATATGTATTATTATTATTATTATTATTAGTATTATTCTTAGATTTTATTTTCTATGCCTCTGATTTCATAGATAGAAATTTTGTGTAAAAAAAAATGTAGCATGCGCTATAGAATAATATATTACTTTGGTGTTGTCCCCGTTATGTCTAGAGAAGAATTCTTCTGAAAAATGCCTAAGCTATGTGCATATGGCAATGCACAAAGCTTGTGGGGTCATATTGTCCGGTTTGTTAAAGGGGTTGTGAAGTGAAGATAAGTTATCATCTATCCAAGGGATGGGTGACAGTTTATAGATCCTGGGAGCTGGGACCCATAGTGATCGTCAGAATAAACCACTTTTGTCTCCATTAGAAAGGCATGGCACATATTACCCGACCGTCACTCCATTTATTCTCAATAAGGCTGACGTAAAAAGTTAAGCACAGAATTTAGCAGCCCGAAAGAGAATGAATTGAGGCAATGTCAGGCATGAGTACTGCTACTCTATCCTAACGGGGATAAATGAGCTCCATTCTACCAATAATGAGACCTCAACAATCTAGAAGATATCATTCATTCTATGCATAGATGATAACTTATCTACACTGGACAACCCATGTAAGAGGAGGTAATGGTGGGCAGTACTGTTATTTTATGTGCCAAAAGGTTGGGTAACCAAATAACTTATTTCTAATCAGAGAAGGGGTTAAGATTCAGTAGGCAAAGTCCTCTACAGTCCCTGACAAAAGTCCTGTCGCTTATCAATGTTATGTAAATAAAAGCTTATAACTTGACTTTAAATTCATCCATTGGTTTTCTAACTTTCTCTTTTGAAAGCTGAAACCCTCCCAAATTTGCCACAAAAACTTTTGTCTTGCCAAAATCTGACCTTTCTGTGTTCATTAAATGATCAATATTTCAGCTTTGCAGCAACTTTATTTTCATAACCTAAACCAAATTTGAGAGGCTTTCAGCTTTCAAAAGAGTAATTTATGAAACTAATGGATGAATTTAAAGTCAGGTAATAAGATTTTATTTACATAACATGGATAAGCGACAGAACGTCTCTCAGAGACTGTAAGTTTTGCAATGTAATCATTATGGAGGTATTTTATGGCACTTTCCTGCTGTTCTTGTCTTCCCCTCTCATAGTCCCTAGGACTTGTTAACTGTAGTTTTTCATTTTATTTTTAATTTATGAGAGATATAAGTCAATATAAATGTTATCCATTACCTGGTGGGCACTGGGACCTCTGTCACACCTCCGAGCATTAAAGACTGGACCAGTCGTACAAAGGCTACAAATGGTTTGTCTAAGAAGTCTACTTCTCCAATAAAAACATTGGAAGCTTCTGCATCCCGTGGAATTTTCTTCATAAACTTATTCCTCAGCTGCAAGAACAAAAAGGGACAGGATCATCATCAAATTTATAACTCAAGGGTTGCTCAAGTTTAAAAATCCAAGTTATTAAAGGGGATTCCACTGTTCAGAACTCTCATCCTTTGATCAGAATGGTGACTGGTCCCATATAGTGGCTTGCTAAGGTGATTACTGATGATTAGTGTTGAGCGGACCCGGATCTGCAAAATCCGGATCCGCACGGTTCGAGGGTCCGATCCGAGTCTGACCACTATCCGGGATTCGGGGTGCACAATCCGCATCCGTTTTTTTTTTTTTTTTCTCTCTCTCTTTCTCTCTCTCTATCTTCTAATTGTCCCTCTTTGGGTGCCCTCTCACTGGCACACAATTGTAAATGCCTTATTAACAATGACAAAAAAATAGGATTTGTCCTGTCTCAACAAAAACTTTACAGGTGGCATGGATGACTTGGAGGTAACACAATTAGGCAAATTCACATGCACCCCACCTCCCCACTGTCAGCCATGTTGGTGGCCTGCCTGCACTGAGACCAGAAGATACGACTCCCCATTGTTTGTTCACCAGCCACTTAGGTCTAAGATTGGCTGAAGTGGTCAGGTGACTATAAGAGCATCAGAAGCACATCCAATGATTCACAGTCACCTCAATGCTGCAGCCAATCATGAGATATGGAATCATAGATTCTGGTCCCCGGTGTGAAAGCAGATGAATATGCCTGAACTTGGCATTCTTAAGCCATTCATGACCAGACCATCCTATTAAAGAAGGACCTGTCATCAGGTCAAAAGTGGCCAGTTTTTGCTCTTATTTCATTCCCACTACTTTCCTGAGTGTTCGGCTGTTTTTTGTTTTTTAATTTGCAATACAGTATCAGAGATATGGACTTTTCTTTAATCCAATGGCAATTTTTAAAGTCTTTATAAAGAGAGGGTAATGACGGTCATGATGCACAGCAGCCTAAAGACATACCCCAAAGAATCCTATTAGCCATGCCCCCTGGCTAAAGAACGTAAAAATTAGCATTTTATAAAAAGGCCCATATCTCTGAAACCTTATGGCAGATTTAACACAAAACTAAAAATTGAACATTCAGGGGAGGAGTGGGGATAAAATAACAGCACAAACTGGACACTTTTGACCAGGTGACAGGTCCTTTTTAACTATGCATGCACATTTCAGTTAATTCATTTTTTTATCAGATACCCTTCCCTTTGAGATAATTGAACAGTGAAAATAAAGTAAAGCTTAAAAGGGTAACAATATTTTGATTTTTGATTTTTAGGCTCCATATCTCACCATCCACTACAGCTTTGAGTATGAGACTACCTTCATTTTATAGACAATCGTCTTGGCTATCTCATACATAAATTTGACTTGTAGTATTAAGCAAATGATTAGTTATGCAGATTATTGTCATGTCACTGCATTGTTATCGTTTTGCTCCTAAAAATCTAAATTGAAATTTTTATTATTTTGTTAGTATTTTGCAAATCCACTTTTGGCTTTCAACACTTCCTGAATCCTTCTGGGCATGTTCTTGGTCAGATTCAAGCATGTCTAGACCGAAATCTTATTCAAGGTCTCCTCTACATGTTCCCCATGTTGGTGCATACTGGTTGACTCACTTGGGTATGTATACAGCTTTTTCTTCAACTCTACCCACAAGTCTTCGATTAAGTTGAGGTCTGAGGACTGTGGAAGCCAATCCATCACCTCTAGTTTATTGTCAGTGAACCATTTCTTTGCCAATCTTGACGTATGCTTCACATCATTGTCCTGCTGGAACACTATGTCATCCTTTTCATACTCATAGTACTTGAGTGTACAAACTAACTCATCTTGCAGGATACTCACATATAGTTCAGCAATGAGACCGCCATCAATCCTGGTTAAGTATCTAATGTTTTTAGCTGTGAAGTAACCCCATACCATCAGACTTCCTCCAACTAACCTGACAGTTCCTTCAATTTCTCTATCAACTAGCCACTTTTTCTCTTGTTTCTTCCATACAGACCCAATTGCACCTATGAGATCCTAGTCTATTGACTTTCATCTCATCGCTCCTAATTAGAGATGAGCGAACCTTTGGAAGTTCGGTTCGCTGGCAGCAAACAAGCCAGCTCCACAGGTTCGAGCTTGACCTAAACCCCGGGTCAAGTCACTGAATGGCAGTTTGAGTCTCCACCCACATACAGCCAGACATAAGCACATCACTTCAGGGGAAGGTGGCCGAGCTTTTACAATATTTTTTATTTTGCACACTACATCCGATCACGCTATTGTTACCCCTAGTGCGACCCATTCAAACACTGCAAGCATCTTGCACAGGGCTGAGCACCAAACATACCTAAGCATTGTTTTGCTTACACGAGTTTTGTTTGCACGAAAGGTATCCGAACCCCGAACCCGAAGCTTGATTTTTAAATTTTGTGTTCGGATAGAAAACCGAACCTCAGGTTCACTCATCTCTACCCCTAATTACCAATTTCCAATCTTCTCCTATCCACCTTTCATACTTTTTTACAAACTCGAGCCGACGCTTCTTATGAAGATATTGAAGTCAAAGGTTCGTCAACTTTTTTTCGGGTCACCATGCCTGACTGGTGTAATGGGCGTAACATGATGCTTGCATGGATGTCTGTGACCTCACTATTACAAAGTATACGACCCATCTCCACTGCTGTGTTGGCCACACCAGAACTGATAGACCTTGTCATGAGGCGAATTGTTGATGTTTTGCTTGGACATCCACCTCTTGGCTTTTGAATGGATGGATGGACTTTATTTCATATTCTTCCAACTGTCATGGCTCTCACATGATGCAGTTTGGCAATTTTCTTGGCCAAGAGATTGCTATCGATGAGCTGGATGATGTTGTATCTCTTTTCTTGGGAAATCTTCTTCATGGTGGCTCCTCGATTTAAACCACTGACCTTTTACTTGGGAATCAATCTAATAACACATTCAGCTGTTAGGGAATGTGAGAACTGGTTGTAATTTGCAGTATACAGGAAGAAAAAGATTTTTTAAAACACCAAGAGCATAAGAGTAACAATTCAGTGACATGACAAGAATCTGCATAACTAGTCATACGCTAAATGTTAAATATGCAAGTTAAATTTATGTATGAGATAGCCAAGATGATTGTATATAAAATGAAGGTAGTCTCATGCTCAAAGCTGTAGAGGATGGTGAGATATGGTTACTGAAAGTCAAAAGTTCAAAACTTTGTTGTTACCCTTCAGTCCATCAGTGTATACAAAAGTTGAAGTGTAAAGGTAGTGAACTATGATCTCTCGATCTGGCCATCCTATATTTTGTGAGTATGTATGTACAGTATTCAGTATAAATACAGCATACATACAGTAGATCCCATATGTCTACATATAGTTAAAATTGATTGTTCAGATTCTATAATTGCTCAATTATTAAGCCAAGGTGTGTAATCAGTAAGGAAATAATCACAGCTCAATACCTGGTCAGAACTTGGGGTCTCAGAGATGTCATTCATACTTCTGCTTTGTGCATGACCTAGGATGTAAAACACACAGAGATGGATAAGAACCTGAAATACCATCTTAGTTCCATATTTCAGCATCACAACCTTTTTATTTTTTGAACACTATTACTTTCCATAGTAAAAAAAAAAAATCATAGCAGATTAAGATAGACATGTCCATCAACCAGTTGATGAAGGGAAGGAGGAAATTTTGTTTTTCTTCTTTAATCAGGAAGGAAAAAAAACCGTAACGATTTGGCTCATGCCTAAAGAAAAATTGCCTTCTGATACCAAGAGAAGATTGAAGTAGATCAACAACCATACTAGATGGTGTTAAAGGGAACCTGTTATCAGGTTTTTTACTTATAAACTGCGACCACCACCAGTGAGCCCTTATATATGGCATTAAAGACCTTTATTATACTTACCGGCGGTGCAGTTGGGTCGAATGGGCAATGCTGGTCTCGGTCCAGCACCTCCTCCATCTTGTGCAGTCACAGTTCTCCTTCCCAGGAGCATGTGGATGACGCGTCCTACATCATCCACACAGAGGCCACTACTGTGCTCCTGCACAGGCGCACTTTGATCTGCCCTGCTGAGGGCAGAGCAAAGTACTGTAATGCGCAGGCACGAGGAAAGGACAAAGACCGCTCGCGCATGCGCACTACAATATTTTGATCTGCCCTGACTCAGGCAGAACAAAGTGTGCATGTGCTGGAGCGCAATGGAGGCCTCTCTGTGGATAACATAGGAAGTGTCATCCAAACGGGGCTGAGAAAGACAGCGCCTGCACTAGATGGAGGAGGTGCCGGACCTGAGAGCAGTGACGCCCATTAGAACCAACCAGACACGCATGTGAGTATAATAATGTCTTTTTTATGTTCTATAGAGTGGCCTGGGCTCTTATATACAGTATTTCGGAATGCTGTACATAAGGGTTCACTGGTACTGGCCACAGCTTAGAAGGGAAAACCCTGATGACAAGGTCACTTTAACCTAGAAATGAAAAGATCTGATTGTAATAACGCAAAACTAAATTCAGATAGGAGATACAGTAAAAAAAAGTGTACAAAGTAAATACAAGTAAATGTAAAGAAAAAGAAAATGGAAAATTAGTTTTCAACACATCAGTCACGCAATCAGAAGCATTTATCTCAAGAAGAACACAATATTTGCTGAAGATGATAAAGTCATGTTGTGCATTATTGTCCGCTAGAAAATTGTGCCTTTAGAACCCCTCAGCGGTTTAATGTGCTCTGGCCAGAACACAACCCTATACTTTACATACACCACATATAAAACCCTCTAAAGGAAGAAACCTACGCAATCTTCCATAGTTACAATTCTGTCTCATTCTCAGATCCTCTGTAGAGCGGTGGAGGTGATTACCGGCCGGGACACTTGGGGCAGGAATTCGATCTATGGGAGATGAAAAGAAATTTATACAGATGAAATCTGTGACAAAATATACACATTTACAATATATTCTAAACGAGAATCGTAAAAGCAGAAATGTGTTTTTATAGTCTCTTTAGGTTTTTGTTATAACATCGCAGAAAAACTTGAGAAGAAGAAAAAGTCTGTATCTCCAAATGTAGTATTTGGTTGGAGTTAAAGGGACCTTCCACCTACCTGGTTTGATACCAAGGCCCTACCATACTCCTACCGATTTATTTTCCCTCTATATTTAATAATATTACACTTTCTATATTAACATTATTAGAAATATTGCTATGAGAAAGAAGGGGAAGGAGGTCCAGGAAGGTGTATTCAAGCAGTACCAATTTGTTACTTCTCTTCCACCTTTAAAATTCGGCAATATTAGCTGCCTTCCAGGATCTTTTTTACCTGGTATATCTGAAAGCTCAGGAGTGGAAAAAATAAATCCTACCATGAGAACGTAAAGATAATTTGTCCTTATAAATGATCAATAAAAAAAGACCAATAAGTCACAGCACTCACCCATGTAAACACTTCAGCAAACTTTATTTTGAGCAAATAAAATTACAGTGTGATAGTATATGAAAGACTACAAAGCACTGACTAGGAAATGATCCACTGTTTAAATCAAGTTTTTTTGTTACATGTATTTTTATATAACAATCATAATTAAAAAAAAAAAAAAAAAATAGTAAACTTGAAATTTTTCATTGGCCACTTAGACTATTTTAGAATCATATGTTCTGTTCTTTCATCAAGAGTTTTCAACAAGCACATTATCATCAGAGGCCGGATTTCAAAAACAGTTAAACAGGTATTCCCATGTGAATAAATTGCTTTAGTTAATTAAAAAGCGTGAAAATAAGAAAGTTTGCAATTTACTTGCTTTTTCTATCTAAATAATTCTATTCCCTCTTATTTTGATACACTGCCAAGATAAGCACATGGCTAGAGGCTTAATCTGCCCTGGGAATCACACAAAGGTGAAAAAGTACGCCAGTTTATTTTTTAATTGATATACCACTATTGGGACACAGGCAGCGTGTGTGATTCCAACCAATCACAGACACAGGGTATGCAACCAGCTGCAACCAGTGTTTGTTCACACTTTAGGCATTCGTAATTAGAGCAGAGGTGGTGGTGACCCCGACTAGTGGAGTTGAGGGTTAATATAGGGGAAGATACAGTGGAACTGGGGGTGTCCAAAAAATTAAATTACCCTCCGTCGACAGGAAGGGGGAGACAGGATGCATTAGTTAGGCTCTGCCCCCAACCTGCCTGACCAGAATTGTCATCAGGTCTGTACCCAGTTCCCTTACCTCTCACTGTTGAGGTTCTGTTGTGCGTTCACTTCCACTTCCACTCAATTTTTAGTGTCCATGTGTCTATATGTTTGCATGGTGAATTTTTTTTTAATCTAATTTATTTATTCAATAAAGATATATTTTTAAAGAGGTCTTTTGATTTTGGTGTCTTACTTAATTACCTCAATATAATATTCCTCCCGGTTTTCTGAAAGAGGAAGAGTATCAACCAGATGACTTGATACAATCAAGATAACAGTGAAGAAGACCCTGGCAGCTCTATCTATGCTTGCTCAAGATTGATCAATAGGATCTAGAGAGACTGCAGACACAACTATACTGTACCCTCAGCTAAAATGGGGACTTGTTCTTAGTCCGTGGTTTGGGATGGGCAGAAACTTTGGGAGAAAAGATTGGCTTTCATGTTTTTTGTTCCCGGTCTAAATGTCAGTACAAAATCAAACCTAGAGAAGAACAAAGCCCATGTAACTTGCCTAGGATGTAGTCTTTTGGCTGACTCAGATTTTTGTGGCCAGTAATAACCGTGACCTTACTTTTGGTACTTTTTAGGAAGTGGCGCCATTCCTCAAAGCCCTATTTGATTGCCAACAATTTCGCAATTGGTAATATCATAGTTCATTTCATTTCATCTGACTAACATTTTTGTGAAAGAATGTATGCAGGTGGAGTTGAGTGAAAAATGGAGCATCTTGGAAATTGTTTTAATACATTTTTGATAGTATTTGCAAAGCCAAAGAAATGCTCCAAGGCCTTCAGTGACCTGGGCTGTACTTACACCTTAAAACCTTGGAACTTAGGTCCATTCAGAAACCATTTGTAGATGATGAACCCAAGGAAATTTACTTCTTCAACCATGAATACACATTTTTCAAGCTTGGAAAATAACAAATTGTCTAAGTCTTTGAAGTAAAGTACCGTACATACCTGTTGGATATGTGGCATAATATCAGGTGGATATATCAAGATGTCATCCAAATAGACAGCCACATATTGTCCATTTATATCTCTGGATATGTCAGTAACAACATTTTGAAAAACAGCTGGTACATTACTTAGCAAAAAAAACCTTATTACAAGATACTCATACAGTAGTGACCCTCCACTCATCTACTTCTCTCAAATGGATCAGGGTATATGCACCCCTAAGGTCAAGTTTAGTAAACCAACGGGCTCCCAACAGTTGGTTATAGAGATCAGGGATGTGTGGCAGAGGATACTGATTCTTCACAGTAATTTTGTTAAGTTCCCGATAGTCAATACATGGTCTGAAACCACCATCGACTGGTGATGTGGAAGGTCTGATGAATTCTTTTTGCATACTGTCTGCTATACAATCATTCATGGCCTAATGTTCTGGACCAGAAAGATTATATATTTTACTATTGGGGAGACAGGAGTTTGGTACCAAGTCAATGGGACATTAATAATCCCTGCCACAGAAGTGGACACCGCGTCATACCCAGCTACGCCTCTCGCCACTCTACTATACTTTCTGAGGACCCTCTAAATGTACACTGATGAAGGTCTTTTGACCGAACTATCTGTGCTTGTGCTGGTCCTACAAGTTCTTCACAATAAAAAACACTGTTCACATTGATCTTGAATGCCAAGTTTCTACATGGTATGTCTTTAGACAGATTCACAGACATATATTTCACCTGACACTCACAGCTACAACGTACAATACCACTTTAGTGCTAGTCAATGCCCGAGTTATGTTTTGGTAACCAAGGCATGCTCAATACTATGACTGCGGACATGTTTTCATGGACAAACAATAACATGGATTAAAACTGTAAAGTACCAGCAAGCAGGGACACCAACTTAGTGATGTACTTCACCACACCCTGGGTGAGAGGTGTATCATCAACACCAGTGACTTTCATAGGAAAACATAACTTTAAGTAGGGTAAAACAAGATACTTTGCCACCTTGGCATCAATAAAATTGGCTGAAAAACCGCAAACAAGAAAGTCCTTAAGCCGCACAGAATTTTTTTTAGATGATATAAAAACTGGGAGCATTGGTTTTATGGAATCATAGAGAAATACCTGGCATGTCTGTGGGAGACATTATTCTTGGCAGGCAAGTGTGACGCCCCTGGACTATCAGGTCGTCACAGGGTATTGCACAATCTACCCTCCCATGCAGTATCCACCTCCCTCTTGGTTATGGGTCCCTAACCAAATGGTGTTGCCTACAACAGCAAATCAAATTCTAGATAGACCCTGCGCCACACCCACCAGACACATCAGTAACCGGCTTGAGTGGAATAGAGTCACCCACCTAGGGGGTCAGGGAGGGAAGGTGATGAGTATAGTGAGTCGGTTAGTGTTTCAGTTAGTGAGTGATGGTGAGAGAGTAGCCCTCAAGTTGTGAGGAGCTCTGAGGAGGTCGGGAGCGGTGACTCCCATAAGGAAACTGTCTAAGTTGCAGATGATGGTCTGGGCCTAGAGGAGTCGGACCTCCGGTCGCAGGGGATCGTGGCAAGGGGCACGACCCCCGGTTCCGGAGACCCTCCAGCCACTGAGAACCCGGATCCGAGCAGCTTGGCTGCTTCCATGAGGGCGGCACACAAGCATCTGACATTCAGTATCTCCACAGTTACTACTAGAATTTTGCTGCTTGGCCCATTGCTGTCTATGGCATATGTAGTGTGACACCCTGACAAAACCAAGTAGTCACACAAATAGGCCCCCACATAACACCGCTCCTACACAGGGTTAAAGCACCCGACCTGAAATCCTAGCCACCCCCTCAGGGAAGGACAGGCACACCAGTGGGCGAGACCAGGCGGAAAGGAAACGCCCATCTAGGGGTCTGGAGAGCCCGGGGCGGGAAAAACAGAAGTTGGAGTTGAAGTGGAGTTGAGTAGAGTGGAGTGAAGTGGAGAGGAGTTAGGAGAAGCTGACAGGTGTCAGGGTCGGAGCCCTGACACATTGGCTAGGTGGCAGATGGTGGTCACCGCCAGCAGGAGACGGGAAGACAGCTCGGCAGATCCGAGGTGGACTGGGGCAGTGTTGTAGCCCACCGGTACCGACACTGGAGAACTGACCCGGAAACCGTACACAAAAGGGGGTTCTCGGACCCTGAAGCCAGGACCGGCACCGACGGCCTAGCTAATCAACCGATTGAGGGCAGGATTCCAGGTCCTGTTCCAACCTAAGTCCCGAAAAGTAGACAACCAATCACAGAGAGGGATAGTGCATCCGCCAGGGCCCGGTAGATCCCACGGGTTAGCATCTGATGGGCACGGCTCCCAACCGGAGGACCGGGAGCGGACTCCACACCGGGAAGTCTATATAAGAAAACACAAAGTGCAGAGGAAAGGGGTAGTGACCATCAGCCCGGGTGTGGCACCAGATACACCTGTCTATGGCAGCTGGTCACCATCACCTTGGTTTACCAAAAGACTCGTGTGATTGATTCAACAGTGAGTAACTTTCCCGGTCTGACTGGGTGCACCGGCCCCCTGCCATTATCATCCCCTGCACAGAGACACTGGGCCCCGGGGCATCCATCCCTGCCCACGGAGGAGTTAACATCCAGCTGCCAGCCCGTCGCCCCTGGGAGCCGCACAACAGCAGCGGTGGTGCTACATCTCACCACACACCGTGGGTGGCGTCATTGACAGTTTTAATAACCCCTGTACAATACACCCCCCTCTTTTTATTTGAAGTGTCCGCGTGACCCCCGGGTCCGGTAGAGTCCCTCGAGCCATACCGCAGATCCGGATCCGAGCAGCACGGCTGCTGGCACGGGGGCGGCACAGTAGCACCCACAGGGCAAGGGGTTAATTAGTTACTCGTCGTCGGGCCGGTGATGTCGGGTCTGGGGATGTCAGGGGTGGCCATGCCCGGCTTTGTGGCCCCGAAGTGTACAATAAAAGAGGGGGTAGTGATAGTGGAGGTTTGTCTCATGACGCCACCTGCGGTACGCAGCCAGGGAAGAGCCACCACTGCTGTCGCTGTCCTCCAGGGTGGATGGTTGTAGCAGGACCGGGCCCTGAGGAGGATAATGAGGGGAGTAGTGATGGTTGGCACCGAAGCGTGGGGCGCCGGCAAGGACAGGCGGACACAGTCTCTGCGGTTTTCAGGTTTCTTTACTCACAGTTCCAGTTCGCGTGTAACTGGCTATTGAGTCATATTGTTAGGATTATGGCCAAGTAAATGGAATCAGGAGATGGAAACTGCACTATCATGTCTTTAATAGCGTCTAAAAGTCCAGCCCGAAACTGATGGCGAAGCGCCTGGTCATTCCACTGTGAGTCAGTAGCCCAGAGCTAAAACTCCGTACAGTAATCTTCCACAAGACGTTGCCCCTGAAGGAGTGAGCTTAATTTACTGTCAGCTAACACTACTCGGTCAGGGTCGTCGTATATGAGCCCTAAAGCTTAAAAAATGAATCAATTGTGGAGAGCTCTAGAGAGTCTGTGGGTATAGAAAAGGCCCAAGCATGGGAGTCACCCTGCAGCAGGTGAATGATGAGTCCCACACAGTGGCTTTCATAACCAGACAAAAGTGGGGGAAGCCTGAAATACAGGTGACAACTTTCCCTAAAGGCTGCTTTACACGCTGCGACATCGCTAGCCGTTGCTAGCGATGTCGAGCATGATAGCACCCGCCCCCATTGTACGACCGATATGTGGTGATCGCTGCCGTAGCGAACATTATCGCTACGGCAGCGTCACACGCACATACCTGCTCGGCGACGTCGCTGTGACCGGCGAACCGCCTCCTTTCTAAGGGGGCGGTTTGTTCAGCGTCACAGCAACGTTACTAAGCGGCCGCCCAATCAAAGCGGAGGGGCGGAGATGAGCGGGACGAACATCCCACCCACCTCCTTCCTTCCTCATTGCTGGCGGGACGCAGGTAAGGAGAGATTCCTCGTTCCTGCGGTGTCACACATAGCGATGTGTGCTGCCACAGAAACGAGGAACAACATAGTTTCTGCAGCAGCAACGATATTCGGGCATGTCACCGATTATCGATTTTGAACGTTTTTGCAACGATTCAAAATCGCTAATAGGTATCACATGCAACGACATCGCTAAAGCGGCCGGATGTGTGTCACAAATTCCGTTACCCTACCGACATCGCTTTAGCGATCTCGTAGCATGTAAAGCCACCTTTAGAGAGAAAAAAGCCAACTATCACCTGAAAATTTGTTGGGGAGGTTAACTTTGGGTTCAGGAATAACCAAGAGAGGTGCTGCAGGGGCTTGGATTTGAGTGGTTTCATGTTGGCAAATTCTCTTTGCAAGCCTGTTGACTAAATTGGCCAGGTCTAGCATTTGATCCACCACAGTTTGGAGCTGATGCATAATTATTTTTGGCTAGACGATTTGTCATGCCCCCACATTAAGTAGTCATTTGGCAGCTCCAAAATGCTACCACAGATAAGGTTGGTGCAAGCTACTCCGTTTCCCAGGATCCAGGGGTTGCCTTAGCCTTCATCCTTTAACCCTTGTACAGGGATCTGGACTTAAACAGAGGTCCCTGTGTAACGGCCACAGAATCAGCTGCTGTTCACTGGTGCAAAGCTGGCAAGAAGAATAGTAAGGAAACCGGGTCAGATCCAGTAAGTCACATCAGGAACAGAATCAACAACAAGTGGGTAGAATAATGTAAAGCCGAGGTCAATGAACAGGAAAATCAAGTCAAAATACTGGAGCTGAGGACAGAGGCACAAACCAGGATAGAATATCTATTGACTGGCAGTGGGTACTGGCCTTCTGGGGTTTATATAGAACAGCTCCACCCAGTGCTGAAAGAAGGCAAAAATCAAGACAAGATTAACTCTGCAGCTTCAAGAGTGGACAGAGCTACAAGTCCCAGGAATAAAATAGGACAACAGTGTGGCGGCAACCAGCAACTGAAGCCAAAACCGGCACAGATGTTACAGACACCTTTCATATAGGCCATCAGTTGAACCAGCTGATATTATTTTTCACTAAGTGGCAGGATTGCTTTTTAATTTCACATTATTAAATGTATGGACATCTAAGGTTTGATTTATTTGCCTGTGTGTATAGGATGGGTTGTTAATATTATCTTTTGAGAGATTCATGTCAATAGCACCTTTAATTTAATGAAGTATGTATAGCGCATGAAAATGCTGGCCCCTACCCCCGAGGAAAAACAATTTAGCAGTTAACTCAATAACACATGCAATCATTGTATACAGCTGGAGACGAGACATTGTAGACATAAAGTAAAAGTCAGGATGTAGCCCTGACCTCCTAGGACAAAAATTCTCAAAATTGGATCTGTCACCTTGGACCCGGGACGGTTGGGTGCTATGCTCTAATACACTACTATGGGATGATAAAATAGAATATCTTCCATGTACCAATCTCTAGTTTTATATTAAACTAGCTGTAACACCCGGGATAATAACTAAGTCTCTCTCTCCCACTCTCCCATTCTACCGCTCTCCGCTCTCACACTCTCCCTCTCTCCCTTTCTCCCACACTCCCGCTCTCCCACTCTTCCTCTCTCTGTCTCTCTCCCACTCACCTTCTCACCACCGAAATCATATTAACTGACACATGAGCCTATCATACATACACTCAGCTTTATATATTAGATAGCCTAATGCGGGCGTCACACGAGACGATATATCGTGCGATATGTCGGTGGGGTCACGTCGTAAGTGACGCACATCCGGCATCGCTTTATATATCGTAGTGTGTGACAGCTATGAACGAGCAGAAATACTCACCTTCTCGTTCATCGCTGACACGTTGCTCATTTTCTAAAAATTGCACGTCATGTTGTTCATCGTTCCCGGGGCAGCACACATCGCTCCGTGTGACACCCCGGGAACGATGAACACAGCTTACCTCTGTATCGCCAGCAATGCGGCGGGAAGGAGGTGGGCGGGATGTTTATGTCCCGCTCATCTCCGCCCCTCCGCTTCTATTGGCCGGCCGCAGTGTGGCGTCGCTGTGATGCCGAATGTCCCTCCCCCTTCAGGAAGTGGATGTTCGCTGCCTACAGCGATGTCGCTCAGGTAAGTATGTGTTACTAACTAATTGCCTGTGATGCACAAACGACGGGGGCGGGTACGATCGCTCGTGCGATATCACGATAGATCGTATCGTGTGACACCCGCATTACTCAAGCTCAACAAACGTAAATCTCATTTTATTAAAGTTTGGCATCCTTTGATCTACAGAACTTTACTGCATGTAATATTCTTGCTACTTTTACTCACACATATCTTTTCTATACAGATAAAAAAAAGTAAAAAAAAATAAAACATAAAAAGATATAATAAAAAAAACTAAAATGAGAAAAAACAATCTTTCAAATAGTATTTATGAACAAATTATTCAACCTACTTGTAGAGGTGGAAACAGATTTTCCAATGTCCACCAAAGATCGGTGAATGGGTTTTTTGGTTTGGTGTCTATGTTTCCTCATGAGAACAAAGCTAACTTTCTCTCTAAGGTCAGGCTTGAGTATCCCATCTTCTACCTGCTTTTCAATGATGTCATCTGTAGAAATAAAAAATGTCATGTTCACAGCACTGAAAGAGAGATGACATGGAACATCGTATTTGTGTTGCAATATTAAGAAAATATTTTGTACCTATAATCTGAGGAAGAGAATAACCATCTAAATCCAGCAACACAGTTCCCGTCTGCAGACATGTCCGCAACTCAAATAGGCTGTGCAGGGTCAATGTTGACACATGTGGCTTACTCCACCTCTCTCCACCTTCTTCTACTTTCTCTTCAAATTTTATCCATCTATGAAAAAAAGAAACAATGTGGAACTTTTCATTAAGTTATTACCAGGAATATTGAGATCAGAGGTAGGTGGCGTGTTTACTGTCTACTACACTGAAAAGCAAAAGGGTAACAATGTTTTGATCATTGGAATTTCAGGATCCATTACCTGATGACGGATTCTTTTTAACTATGCATACATATTCAGTTCATTAATTTTTTTTTATCAGATACCCTTCCCCTTGAGATAATTGAACAGTGAAAATAAAGTACACTGAAGAGCAAAAGGGTAACAATGTTTTGAACTTTTGACTTTCAGACTCCATATCTCACCATCCACTACAGCTTTCTTTGAGCGTGAGACTACCTTCATTTTATAGACAATCATCTTGTTTATCTCATACATAAATTTGACTTGCAACTCTTTTGCATATGATTAGTTATGCAGATTCTTGTCAGGTCACTGCATTGTTACTATTTTGCTCCTAGAAATCTAAATTTAAATTTAAATCTAAAGGTCTGGGGACTGTGGTGGCAAATCCAGCTCCTCTACTTCATTGCCATTGGACCATTTTTTCACTAATCTTGGCGTATGCTTCGGATCGTTGTCCTGCTGGAACACTATGCCGTCCTTTTCATACCCATAGTACTCGAGTGTACGAAGTAACTCCTCTTGTAGGAGACTCACATATAGCTCATCATTGAGACCATCGATCCTGGTCAAGCATCCAACGTGTTTGGCTGTAAAATATCCCCATATCATCAGACTTCCGCCTCTGAACTTGACAGTTCCTTCAATTTTCAATCCTTTAGCCCCTTTTCCCCTTGTTTCTTCCAGACCCATTTGCACCCATCATAGCCTAATTTATTGAGTTTAGTCTCATCGTTCCAAATCACCCGTTTCCAATCTTTTACTGTCCACTTTTTGTACTTTTTTGCAAACTCAAGCCAATGCTTCTTATAATGATATTGAAGTTGAGACTTGTGTAACGTGAATGGCACGGTGCTTGCATGGATGTCTGTGATCTCTGTATTACGAAGTATACAAGATACCTCTACTACTGTGGTTGTCAAGCCAGAATTGATAGACCTTGTAATGAGCTGACTTGTTTACATATTTTACCTGGACGTCCACCTGGACGGAATTTATTTCATATTTTTGCAACTGTAATTCCAACATGATGCAGTTTGGCAATTTTCTTGGCCATGAGATCACTATCGATGATGCTGTTCCTCTTTTCTTGGAAAATCTTCTTCATGGCTGCTCCTCGATTTGAACCAGTGACATTTCTCTTGGGAATCAACCTAATAACACACTGAGCTGTTAGGGAATGTGAGAACACGTTGTAATTTGTAGTATACAGGAAGAAAAAGATTTTTCAAACACCGGGAGCAAAACTGTAACAATGCAGTAACATGACAAGAATCTGCAGAACTAATCATGTCCTAAAAAGTTGCAAGTCAGATTTATGTAAAAGATAGCCAACATGATTGTCTACAAAATGAAGGTGGTCTCACGCTCACAGCTATAGTGGATGATGAGATATGGAGTGTAAAAGTTCAAAGCACTGCTAGTGTAATTCCAATGACTTCACCTTCGTCTTTAAAGTATAGCAGGTCAACTAGACACTACAAAAGTTATGATCTCTAAGATGCATTTCATACAGTAGTAAACCTTATTTGCAGCCTAACATTGCAATAAGATGTTCAAACATTTTGTCATACCATTACCGGAATAGTATACATTAACATGTCTATTTGAGATGTTTATTGGAATATGTTAAAAAACCTTTCCTCCAAACCTCCCGTTATTAATCATGTATGCGGCAGAAAGCTGACGTCTCTGTGGGGTATAGCAGGCCCTGTAGTATAAATCAATGGCTTAGATTACAATATTCTCGGTTTTCAATGTTCTTGGATCAGGGCCATCAGTACAGTCAATATGCAATGCCAGGGGCAGTGTCGATCCGCGGTGCATGTGACGGTCAGGGAGTTCCAGCCATCATAAGCATTTCTCTAATAAATTCATCTAAATTAGCACATTACATTGGGGTAAATATAACCAATCAGTTGGTCCTGCGTTACTGAACAAATTAATATTCCAATTTGAGGGTCTACTGAATTGAAAGAATCCCTATTTCAAAGCAGTGCATCCTTTCCTCCATCCTGAAAAGTATGGTATGATGATCATGATTGTTTGTTCTCCACCTTTCAACGCTTTTTTTGCCGAAACGTGGAGATGTTTAAGGTCACTCTCTTGGCCTCCATCTAGTGAATGGTGGCTTTTGAAACTTGTACGACTGCAGCTTTTTCCGTTGTATACATTGAACTAATTGCACAGACGAAGTTTTGACTTTTTCTAAGCCTGGTAAATTACAAAAAACAAGAAACTAAAGAATGTACAGATCTTACATTTCTGCCCGCTAAGCTAATCCTGCTCAGTTTGTTTTCCTGTTCCTTCATTTACTAAAAGTTGCATGACTTGTATTATGGATTACAGCTAAAACAAGGGGAGGCTTTAAGAAACTTTCTTAAGAGTTTGGTTTTCTCGGAAAAAAATTATTGTTAAGCAGATGTACAATCAAACAGGCTTCGTAATCCTAATCTTCCTAAACCTTTCAGGAACTTTCAGGCCTGCTATTTTTATGCCATCCTCATCAATACAAGGGAGTACGAGCTCAACAATAAACAAGGAGGACGAGTGTAGAAGTTACAAAGTTCCTATTCGTATATTAAGGGTAAAAAGACCAAGACCCCCACCAGACTAAAGGCAAAAAGAGATTTGTGGAATATCAAAAGGTACATTGTTCAGATTTTAATTCTTTATTTTAACTGGGGGTTAATCACTTGTGCAAAGTTTTCCACTAGATTGCATGTGATTTTTAGAGGTTTAAGCAATAAAATACAGTACCTTTGAAATAAACAGAAGAATACAGCAGCACTCTGTAAGTGCTAAGATATATGCAAACATAGAATATATGACAAACAGTATGAACTAGAGAAAAAGAGACAATCGCCTCACCGTTTATAAATGTCATAAGTGTCTCTCGGTTGGGGGAAACCCCGAGTGAATCTGATGTCAGAAGGTCACAGCACCTTTCCACTAGCAGGCTCGCTACTGTTATTTGATAACAGCTGATTCCTTGTGGTGCTGTAAGGGTTAAGCACCCTTTCCTGCCTGGCTGCTGGCTGTAGCTGCCAATCTTAGGTGTTGCTCTTTGGGATCACTCCCCTTCCCTATTTAAGTCATGTCATCTGATCACATGATGACTGTGATAGAAACTGAATCCCTCATTTCTATGTGGGACACTTTGGAAGAAGCGAGCTCTGGAAGAAGTCTGTCGTGTTGTGTGCAGCAGTGGTGTTTGCTGCACTGAAGCCACCTGGAGTGTTTTTTTCTTGCATATCTATTTCCCCTGTTTGTATTTCTACCCTTGTGTTTCTGTATTGTAGTGGCGATGATAGAGATCTTGTCAGCCTAATCACTAGACAGGGTGAGTGTATGTGTGACGCCCTGGCCTATCAGGTCGTCACAGGGTGTTGTGCAGTCTGCCCTTATGCACAGTATCCACCTCCTTGGTTACGGGTCCCTGACCATTTGGTGTTGCTAAGAGCTAAGCTCTTTCTAGATGAAAAATGCAGATTTTTTTTATATGCACTTCTGAACGCAGCCTTGAAGAATACCTATGATTTAAATTATTTTTTTAATTAAAGGGATTATCTAACATGTGTAGGAGGTCAAGGCTCCAGGTCATGAGATCCCCCCCAATCTCTTAAAAAGAAGCTCTATAGCATGCTACTTAGCAGGCGGAAGCTCTGAGCGTCAACAGAAAGTCTAGGAACTGAGACTGGACTATAATCAGAGAACTACGAAGCCTCTTATTAAGTAATCAGTGGAGGTCATATCAATGAGAGGTGGCCCTGGGCTGCATGGGTGCCATGCTCCTTCGCCGTGTGCAGAAGCTGCTTCGAGCAGGGTGCATGACACTTATTTGCTGCTTCGGGCCAGTGTCTATCACCCCTGCTGCCAGTTGTCAACCCCTGACAGCTAGTTAGACACACAACATCAGAGTTCGCTTGGACAAACAGTTTTGTTTACTTTATTCTTTACACATTATAACAAACATGGCCTTCTTTTCTCTCTCTGTGGGGTATTATTCTTCAGTCTATCCCCCATTTTCTCAGACCTTGTCCTCAATACTTCAGGGTATGCACCTCCTTCCCACTTTATTCCTCACACCTTTGCTTTGGCGGCTTCTCTCTCTAAGCCCACCGGAGTGTGCTATAGGCTTCGGTCCTCCAGAGGTTTCCTCAGGGTTTCCTGACTGGCCCTAGCATAGAGGCCATGTCCTCTCACTTTCAAACCCACTTCTTGACTCCCGTTCCACTGGAACACCCTCGCTTAGCCATCTACCCTGACACTCCTCCCTTTTTCCACCTTAACCCTATCTTATCTCAAACTCACTCTACCACTGACGTAACTCAACTGCTAGATGGCAAAATTTGGCAACCTAGTATACAGTTCTAACTCTGCTACATACAGAGCCTGTCCTCTAAAAGCCACTTAAATACTAACTTGTATTTGTATTATGGGGCACTGCCCACCTACTACAACTTCACAAGACCCCATCGATCTGCTACACATGTTGAGTAGAACTTATCATTTAAAAAAATTAAATAATAGGTACTCCAATGCTGAGTTATCAAAATTCTGAGTGGATGATCTTTATTTTTCCAAATTTCCATGCCTACGAAAAGTCTACTAAACAGCCTTACCTTGCCCATCCGACCACCACCCTCACCCATTTCCCAAGTTCTTACATAAAATAAACACAAAGACTGCGTGATGTTGAATATAAAAGGCCACAGCAGCCTCGTTTATTAAACAACAACAAAAACACCAAACAATAAATAACATTTTAATACCCATATCCATGAAAAGCATTCAAAAGGAGGAGGGGTAAATGGAGGTTCCCAAAACAGCTCGATTGCAACATCAGCTCCACCACGTGCCCTCAGCCGCACCACACCGACTCGAGGGCACGTAGCCGAGTGTCCTGCTGAGACTCCACGCAGCAAGGACCCATGTTAAAACCAAACAATTGCACCACCAGGGGTAACTCGTTCCTGCATTGGTTTCCTCCCCTCGCTCTTTTGTACAAACATTCACCTTCAAATACCCCCTCCTTTCTCCTACTGCGACGAAGGTTACTTGCATCCTTTTCTCCACGTCGGCTGACCGAAACTGAAACAGGGCGGGTGGGCGGGGAGGATTCTGGTCACCTTCCAGGTAGGAATGACCAACCCCAGTAGGCTCTAACCTATATACTGCTCCACAAACACCACCCCCTAACTAATCACAGGGCCCCAAATCCCAACTGACCCTACAGCTCCACCCTACTTTTTTTCACGCACAAAAATGCAAGCTACAATTTACCCCTTAACTGAACCTAAGGCCTAGCCTCCCTCCTCAGCCATGCTGCCCTCTTTTGAGCCCCTTTGGGGCGGCAGCTCGGGCTGTTCCTTTATCTATATGCACATGGCGAGATTATGGTAATACATGGTTTTAGAAGCTTATTCCAATTTTATAGCCAGATGATAATTGGTTTTGCTAACTTGCTCGGGTTGATGCCAAACCTGTTCATCAACTATTGCTTAATCCTACCCTCACAGATGGAGGAGATGGAATTAGCTATTAACCCTACAGGTGATCTTTACCTTTGTGAAAAAGTGAAGCCATAGACTTATGGGAAATACAATCATTTGAATGTGGCTCAATAGATACGTTTGTTTTTGTCAGGGCAGTGGGTGGGATTGTTGGTGGACTATGTGAGCACAATAAGGCCCTATGTGGATATGAGGCCTACAGAGAAAATTCCTTGTGGATTTTAGCTTCTGACTTGTTAATCTCCTCTCTTTAATAAGTTTCATTTCTCCGGGCTCATGTAATACTTTCATTAGAGTTTAAAGCGGGATTTGTTTCTGCTCTCGTAATAAGAATGCATGTGGTTGTTTCATTAGAGTGCTAATTTGTTTCAGGTTGACACATATTACTTATCGATGTCACTCCTTCCCTGATTACACACCTAGTAATTAAAACAACCCCACTGGCTGAATTAAAAGCGGTAAACCTCTTGTTTCTACAGATTTTTGCTCACAAAGGCCAAAAATTATGACTAGGAGGGCAGCAATAGTAATATGCACCCATGTTAGTGTGACGCCCTGGACCCCAGGGGTCACAGAATAACATCACACACACACACACCCCTTCCCTGGTAGGGAACATCCGTCAAACAAAACCCTTGTTGCCTTCTCTAGGGTCTGATGTCCACACCAGGTGGGGCGAAGCCAGGCGGTTGGCCCCACCCAACGAGGAGTTCACAGGCCTGGAGGCAGAAAAAGCAGACAGTTGTAGTTGAGTCAAGTTTTGGAGGTGAAGTGGAGTGTGGAGGAGTTGAGAGGAGTGGAAGTAGAGACTGTATGTGTCTGGGTTGGAGCCCAGGCACAGTCAGCAAGGTCGGCAGATGGTGGTGGCCATCTGCAGGAGTTAGTGGACGTCTGCGGAACCGTAAGACCGGGGTTGGGCGGTGGCCCGCCGGTACCGAACCGGGGAGCGGAGGGAAGCTAAGCACCAAGGCAGGGTACTCAGACCCTGACTCGGCTCGGAAGCCGCCGTAACGGTCAAATTCTCTGATTGCGGTCTGGACCTCAGGGGTTCATTCCCACCCAAGTCCCGTCAGAAGGCAACAGCCCAACCCGTCCGGATAAGAGCCACCGCCAATGGCCAGAGATCCAAGGGCCAGTGCCTGCGGGCAAAATGGGCTCTCCCGACACGTACAAGCCGGGGAGCGGACCACCCGTGGGAATCCATAGGGGTCAAACACTTACACATAGGTGCAGGGAAAGACAGCCGCCATCAACCCGTCCGGGGAGAGTGAAGACGCCGCAGCCGACTGCGGGCCCCGTCCATCCAGCCGTTTGGTTTACCAGAGACTCTATTATTGACTACCTGAGTGAGTACACCAGTGCCATCCGGCACAGCGCTGCACCGTATCACTGCCCCGCTTCCGTGCTGCCTCCCCGCATCGGCACCTGCACCTAGCCCCTACCCACCAACATCCATCCCACCAACCGGGGCCACGGGACCAACTGCCCCTACCCACGGAGGGGCCAATACCTCACCTGCTCCCCACCATCGCTCCCGGGAACCCCCGTCACTAGCTGCGGTGGTACCCACCATCACCACAACCCCATGGGTGGCGTCACAACCGACATCCCACCACCAAACCTACCCCCCCTTCACTCGTGGGCGAGGAGGCGCTGCTCGAGTCCCCGGGTCCGGCCCCGTGCTCGAGCCACCGAGGAGCAGAAGCCCCGGAACCGAGCGCCAGAGATTCCCCCAGGCGAGCGGCGTTCCCAAAAACCCCTCTCCGCCCGCGACATTAGCACGATGAGCCCCTCTCTGTTTCCCATGAAGGACTTACCAATTGCTTTTGGAATAACTGTTTATATGACATCATTGCAGCAACAATATCAATCCCATGGCGCGGTCAGAAGTAAAAACTTCATCAGGACCATTACAAATTAATGAGTGAGAGAGAGACTCAGAGACTTCAAAAGAACAATGCCCTTGGGGGTGCAAAGTACACAATGATGGCAACTGGCAAAAATCTTATTGGGCAACATATTTTTACAATGGTGTCTGTCTTTTATGACACAAAAGACAGTGCTAGAAAAGAAGGTACAGATAGCATCCAAAGTTGTAAACTTTGCCAAAGAGATACTGCTAGGGACTTTCCATTGTGAGTCCCAATGGGGACCGTGATGATGATGTCTGTAAAGTAAGGTGGAATTAATGGCACCTTCACACAGCACGTTTTGCACGGTCCGTTTTGGACATTCGTATGATCATCCATGTGTCCATGTGTGTCATCCATGTGACATCCATGTGCTGTCCGTATGTCTGTGGCACATAGCCGTGTGACATTCGTGTGACCAGAGCAGGAAAAAAAACGCATGATACTGAAATGAATGTTTTTTCTGTGTAAAAGATTTGCATATGCTAGATAAATGCTAGATAGATAGATAAATAGATAATAGATATAGTAGATAGAGATAGATAAAGATAGATAATAAATATATAGAGAGATAGCTAGATGGCTTGTACAGCTGTTTAGCAGCGTTAATAAATAATTTCTGAAAAAAGAGATCTAAGGTTCCCCTAATTTCCATAACCAGCACAGGTACAGCAGCAGCTGTGGGCTGCAATCCTCAGTTATCAGATGTACCTTGGCTGTATTGGAAAAACTGAGGTTATCCCACACTGATTTTTTTAATTATTTGAAAATAAAATTGAAAAAATGGCATAGAGTCCCCCTCATTTTTTCAAAACCAGCTAAGGGACAGTAAATAACTAGGGGCTGTTATTGTTAGGGTGGGAAGGGCCATGGTTATTATCTATTAGATGCGCCAAATCTGGCGATGTACTCAGCTCTTCCGATTGCCCTGGTGCAGCGGCAAACGGGGCAATATATGGGGTTGATGCAAGCTGGGAATTGCCAGCTGAAATCAAGCCCTGGTATTAGTAATGGTTGGGTGTCTAGCAGACACTCCCATTACTAAACCAGTAGAAATATAAAAAAAAATATTTTGTTTCAACAAACACCCCCAGATTAATGCACTCATTTACCAATTTATTAAAAATGTATTTAAAAAAAAAAATGACAACGTTCCTCAAAAGCAAACCTTACTGCCATACACCGCAATGTCAGTGCGTGGCCTCTGGTTTATGCTGGGAGAGTGCAGGAAGGTGAGAAGAATCTTTTTTTTTTTTAACCCATCTGTGAATGGGCAGGGTAATTGACATGGGGACCCAGGATGGGGCAGCATATTTGCCCAGGATGGAGGACATAAGGATCTAGGATGGGGCAAGATAGGGGTCCGGGATGGAGAAAAATAGGGACCAGAAATGGAGGAATATAGGAGCCTAGCATGGGGGAACATAGGGGCCTAGGAAGGGAAACATTATTAAAGGGGGCCGTGATGGGGGACATAATTAAATAAAAGGGCCCAGGATGGGGACATAAGTAAATTAAGTGGCACAGAAGGAGGACCGTGGGAACCTTTCTGCTGTGACCGCAACTAACCTGAGTGACGTCATCACAGATCGCGGCTCATTCACTGCCTGCAGTTACAGCATGCTGGGTAAAGTGTCGGGCTTGTCGCATCTAAAGGATGCGACAATCCCGAGCAGCTGCGGGCTGCTATTCTTAGGCTGGGGGGCGACCTAATAACCATAGGCCACCCCAGTAGTAGAATATCAGCCCCCAGCTGTCGGGCTTTTTCTTGGCTGGGTATCAAAATTGGGGGACCACATGTCGTTTTTTTAAATTATTTATTTAAATAATTAAAAAAGAAAAAAAAATACAGCCAAGATGAGCGCACAGCTGGGGGCTGCAGCCTGTAGCCGTGGGCTTTATCTGAGCTAGGTATCATAATAAGGTGGAACCCTACACCAATTTTTTTATTTATATATTTTTACTGTACGATATAGATGCACACGGTCCCTATGATTGGAAGCAGTTAGCTGACATACTGCCACTCAGGGTGTGGGCGCTAGCAACCAATCACAGACTTCGGTGGGTGGGGAAAGCAGTGCATATTCAATGAAGGTTAATTATCGGCCCCAGAAGTGAATGCTCGGCCTGGAGGCAGTCTACTGCCATGACAGATGCTCTGTAAGTAAAGTGCCTGCGCTTCTATCCCCCTTTCTACCAACATTTTTAATCACAGACCAGAACCAGATTTTAAAAATCAGATAACAGGTCCCTGTTATCTGTGAGTCCGCCCATCACTAGTTAAGTACATTTAAATTTCCACTTCATATACAATATTGTAGCTGAACTATTATAAAGGTATACATTTAGAGATACCACAATTAATACAGCATTATTCTTATGCAAAATTGTAGCTGTGTGTGTATATACCTTTAATGGTGTAATCTTATTTCAGTATTCTGGTATTATAATTTAACTATTATGGGGGTATAAGTATCACAAATTATGTGATACTACTGCTGTCAAAAAGTATTTATTTGATCTAATATCTAAGTAAAGGATTAGAAATTGTGTATATCCCTTTAATAGCTATATTAAGCCTGGCCGAATATCTTAGTAAAGATTCATATAGCTGCTAATCAAAAATAGTGGAACTAAGTATGTAATGAAGCACAGTTCAAAGACCTACTAAAGTATAAGTGTATATAGTGAAACAGCCTGGTCTCCAATAAAGTTAAAGATTTCCTTTGACTACGTCTATGATTGTGAGGTGGTAACGCGAAAGAAACGCCTCACTTTGACATGTTTCACCATGCCCCCGGTTTTATCAGGACATAACAGAGAGGTAATGTAGCGCCTGGTCCCGGTCCCAGCTCGGTTTCTCCACATGTCCCCTCTCCTAGGTCCGGGCGGGTGCGCCCTCTCTCTCACCTGCCTGGTCCCAGCGCGATATTCCCACACATTGACGCTCCCAGGCTCTGGTGAGGGCGCCCTCCCTCTGACTTGCTTTGCTCCATTCACTCCTCTCGGCCCCGGAGTCTGCCGTGACCTCCTCCTGCTTCCAGGCGGCCGCGTGCAACTCTTCTGTGAACGCGCGCAGTCACACTCCCTTTCTTTAAGGGCCAGCATTCCATAACCCATAAGCTATCCCAAGGTCACCTATTACCTTAAAGGTATTTAAGACTGCCACCCCTTACAGGAGGCGTCTGAGCAACATTGCCTATTAGTGCATTGCTAATTCTCAGATCCCTGTGCGCTACTGTGTCTAGTTCTGCTATTGTGTCCTAATACAAGTCTTGTGTTTCTAATCTGTCTTGTCCTAGAGCCTGCTCTCTACTACCTCCTCTGTGCTGCCACGTCTGAGCCACCACCTACATGCTTCCACGTCTGAGCCACTACACCACTACACACCACCACTGGTTCCTGGCAGTCGTGCATTTAGGCCCCCCAGTTGCTGTGCCAGACAGCCCCATTATAGGAGTTTGCTTCTGGTTGCTCCTTCCAGGGAGTCAGTGTACAGGCCAGTGGGTCCACTCCCGGACGATCGTCGCACCTCGGCGATCGTAACATGTAATAACTGATGGAGTGATAACTATAAAGATCATGACTAGTGATGGGTGGACTCGGTCTGTAAAAGTCCAGATCCGGGCGGGTTCAAAAGTACCCGAGCACCAACTCCGGGCTTGGAGTTCACCTCAGGGAAATCAGGGAAATCATCTGGGTCCGGCAACTTGGGTAATTAAAAAAAAAATAAAGGAAGCATAAAGAAAAAAAGGTGAAAGTAGGCGCATTATACTTTACCGAGTCGCTCGCACAGCTGTACACTACTTTCGGGGCCACTCATTATCCTTCATACATATTCATTGCTTCCCCCACCCACCAGCAGTCCCCACGTCTTTGATTGGTTGTAGTCAGATGAGCCCTGCTTGCAATCACAAATGCTGTCAGTGTATATATATTGGTGTAAAAATAAATAAATTGAAAAATTGGCAAGGGTTCCCCCATATTATGATACCCAGCACAGATAAAGCATATGACTACAGGTTGCAGCCCCCAGCCATGCGCTTATCTTGGCTGTGTATCAAAATAAGAGGGACCGCATGTGGCTTATTAAAATTATTTAAATAAATAATTAAAAAAAAAAATGTGTGCGGTCCCCCCAATTTTGATACCAAGCCATGATAAAGCCAACAGCTGCAGGCTGGAATTCTCAGGCTGGGGAGAACCATGCTTATTGGGCCCCTTCAGTCTAAAAATAGCAACCTGCAGCTGCCCAGGATTGTTGCATCCATTAGATGTGACAATCCTGAAACTTTACCCAGGTCATCCCAATTGTCCTGGTGCGGTGTCCATCGGGTAATAAGGGGTTAATAACAGCTCACAGCTGTCACTATGCCCCAGATTAGTATTAGGAGGCGTCTCTGAGACCACTCTGTAAGTGAAAAGAAGGAAACACAAACAACGAAAAAATCCTGTATTTGAAATAAAATACAAAGAAATCATTCTCTTTCACCCCTTTATTAACCCTCAAAACACTCCTGCAGGTCTGACATAATCCATACGAGGTCCCATGACAATTCAAGCTCTGCTACATCTGAAGTCAAAGCGTGCAGGCATAGAACATGACTGCCTGCTGTGAGCTTCAGGCAGAGAGTGAGCTGCAGCGATAAGCGGTGATGTCACTCAGGTTATTTTCGGTAACAGCTGGAGGTTCCCACGGTCCTCCACCTGTGACCACAAATATCCTGAGTGACGTCACCGCTCATCGCGCTGTTCACTCAGTCTCTGAGTGAAGAGGGTGGGTTTTTTTGGTATTTTATTTCAAATAAAGGATTTTTTGGTGTTTGCGTTTATGTCTTTTCACTTACAGATTAGTTATGGGGGGGTCTTATAGATGCCGACAATTATTAATCTGGTCTTAGTGGTAGCTGGGATCTGTTATTAACCCCTTATTAACCCAATTTCCACTGCTCCAGAGCAATCAGGATGATCTGGGTAAAATTCCAGGATTGTCGCATCTAATGGATGCGTGGCTTCATGCTGCTATTTTTAGGCCTGGAGGGGCCCAATAGCATTGGTCTCCCCAACTTCAGAGTACTAGCCCCCAGCTGTCAGCTTTATCATGGCTGGGTATCAACATTTGGGGGACCGCATGCCGTTTTTTAAAATTATTTGTTTACATAATTAAAAAGAGCCGCATGCAGCCCATCTTAGTTTGAAACACAGTCAATATAAGCAAACGGCTGGGGGCAGCAGCCTTGTAGCCGTATGCTTTATCTGTGCTGGGTATCATAATATGGGAGGACTCTACGCTAATTTTTCATTTATTTTTACACCAAAAAAGACACCTGCACAGGGTCACTGATTGAAAGCAGCCAGACACACTGTCACACAGGGTGGGGGCATGTCTGACTGCAACCAATCAAAGACACTGGCACTGCTGGTGGGCGGGGGAAGCAGTGCATATGTATGAGGGCAATGAGTGGCCCCGGAAGTAGCGATACAGCTGCGCGGGGAATTCGGTAAGTATAACGCGCTTGCTCTAATCTCCCTATCCTTTCTACCACCATTTTAAAGCGCCAAATTCTGATTTGTGTAGACTTATATGGGGAACAGCATTCTGCCAGATATCCAAGATCAATTCTGAGCCTGAACTATGTTTTTTTTTAAATCCAGTTGGAGCCGCCAATCCCAGGTACCTGCGTGTCCGCCCATCAATAATCATGACTTTTCAATTTCTACAAAAATTGCTCATGGTCGTTATGGTGGAATGGGACATCATCATAGTCTTGCTCTATTCGTCACTGTTGCAGATAAAAATCAAAGAAAGAATACTATATAAAAGGCAGAACTTCAGAACCATGTCTCCCAACTCTTAAAGAAAAGAATAAGGACAGGTGGGGAGAGGAGGCCATATAGCAGTACAGCACAGGTTACCAGGTACTTGGTGTAACCTAAAATTGTCTCCCTGCTATACACCAAGAAATTGTAGCATGAGGATAAGACAAGCAAGCAACAAGGAATGCTACTGACATGCTAACACTGGTGCACAATCTGGAGTAAGGGGAGTAGTGGGACATACAGCAGACCTTTCTGGACAGTAACTGTAATCTATAACTGTTCGACTGGATCAAAGGGGCATAAAGGTGGATTGGAGAAAACAAGCAAAGGTGAAAATTCAGGCCAGACAACTTAGATAGCTGTTGGCTCAATGCTTGTTTGGACGACAGCTTTTCCTTGTGATACCTACCACCCCCACACATGCACATACTAGACTGAGAAGTGCCGCCCCCGCGTCAGCAGCCGGGCAGCTCAGATCCGAATCCGCAGTGGCTCGAGGGGCGTCCAGACCCGAGGGTCGTGCGGCCACTCGAATTAAGGGGATATTTACAGGGGATGGTGTATTTACAGTTCGTGACGCCACCGTGGTGTGTGGTAAGGTGGAGTACCACCACTGCAGCTGGGGAGCACCCGGTGGCGATGGATTGGGCAGCCAGGTGTTTAACCCCTCCATGGGTAGGGGGGAATGCCCCGGGACTTGGTGATGGTGACAGGCATGTGCCGTTGGGGAGGTAAGGGTCACTTGCGTACTCACTCAGTCCAATAATGCTGACACCGACAACTTAGTAAACCAAAGTTCTGGACACCGCTGCCGCTGAGGGGGAGCACGTTTGGGTCCCGTTTCTGCTGGTGTTGCCTGATGATGTGTTACCTTTCCCTTGGCACCTTGTTCTCTTCTTAGTTGGGCCCCTATAGCTTGAAACTAGTCGAGTCCCACTCCCCAGTGTGGCTAACTGAGGGAGCTTGCTCTCAGGGTTCACACTTGGGATTTCCTGGACCGTTTTAGTGGAAAGTCCTATCCCACTCGTTGCGCTAGTACCCCGATTTTGGAGCGGGTAGAGAGCAGATCTTCAAGGCTCCGTTCTCGTCGGGTGAATTGTCAGGTGGCCTGAAGCTACTGCCTGACCTAGGGTCCACGTACCTCGTCGTGCCCTGGTCCCAGCCGGTGATGGTACAAGGACGCCGGCTGTCCTCCACGACAATACTATGCCCCTTGTCACGATCCCCTGCGACCGGGGTCCAGCTCCTACCAGGCTCAGACCAACGTCTACTACCTAGTATTTCCAAGGAGCCCAGCTCCTGACCTCCTCTCGCCTTCACTTCCAACACTGCACTGGCCTACTCCTGACACTCATTATCTCCCCTTAACCAACCCCCCAAGTGAGCGACCCTATTCCACTCAGGCCGTCCACTGGTGTGTCTGGTGGGTGTGGTCCAGAGTGTTCCTAGGATTTTGATTAGCTGGTTTTGGTAACACCATTGGTTAGGGAGCCGTAACCAAGGAGGAGGTGGATATTGCACAGAATGGCAGATTGCACAATACCCTGTGACGACCTGATATGCCACACACTATATTGTCCATATGTTCCCAGTGGGAGAATAGGGCTTATGTCTCAAAAGAAGAAAGGATCTGGCATACTGAAAGCCAACATACCCTATCTGATCTGCCATCCTAGAACATGCCTATACACATAAGATGGGCAAACGGTCCAACCAAAAGAGGTTGCTGATGTATAATGGTACCCAACATCCAGGCCAAATTCCCCAGAAGTGCCCCTATGTTTACGTGGAATGATGAAGGCCTCAGAATATATACGAATATGTACTGTATATTATCATACTTCTAATATGTCCACATTGTTGTAATGGCAGCCCAAGACCCAGTGAATGCTCTAACTTTGGTGACATAGATATACTGTAGAGAGAACTACCTTGCCGTTTCCTTCCACTCCAGCTCATCGCCATCATGCTGCAGAGTGTCCATCTCTGTAAATAACGTGGGATTTGGCGCCTCATCATCTTCTCCCAGAATATATCGCAGACGTTCAGCCGCCGGGGACACTAGGGGTGCAATGCACTGATCATTAGTCGATAACATCCATGGACGTGTTCTGCAACTTATCAGTCATATCAATGTGATTTAAACACATAAGAGGAATATTATACAAAAAAAATATCATTTATCTTATTTGGATAATGGATGAGGGCTGTCTGCAGGGCAGATTGACTCATTCTATTATCTACCAGAGAGATTCCAAAAGTTTTCACTATGCTGAAACCCATGATTTTACAGTTATATGAACTCTTTTTTTACGGGGAATCAAATGAAGTGTCATTTATTAAAGAACAACAGCCAAAATAAGTTACCATATCTCAAGTCCCTTCCCTGATGAAGGGACCTGAGATGTCTCGAAAGCTTCCTTTGTAACACCATTTTATTTTATTTTAATTAGCCATTAAAAGGAATCACAACTACAAAATTATATTTTTGTTTCTCTCACTGAGAGCAATCAATCATTAACCAACATTACCCACATAAGTTACTATACCTCTCCACCATTATGAATCTGAAAGGCGGATAATAGTACATCTAAGCATTTTTCAGTGCCCTTTTTTAGATGCCATAGCTTATCTTACCTTCTCTACCCATAGTGTATAAGGAAGAATCATCCACAGTGCCCCATATACTGTAAATTACCGGATAAGACTGCTATCAACAGTGTGCAGTGGTATTGCCTCTATGAGATGGTAAAATGTACTGTGTCGTGTTATGGAATGTCAACTTGAACTTGCCAGGCCCAAAAAGTGCGGGATAGGGAGAAAAAGAGGAAGAAGAGTTTTAGGCGGGTACAGGAGCAGTCTGGTTGCCTGAGAGAGGGAGAAGCATGTTTACTGTGTTCTTTCCTTGAGTGGCGGTTTGGGAAGAGGAACGGTGGTGGCTGCGAGGGCTACTGTGAGACAAACCATGGGAGAACTCTGAAGACCGACAAGCGAGTACTTGACTGGGATATTTCAGAGGATGGTGATTCTGATGAAGAAGAAGAGTTCCCTTGGCCCTGTAAGAAGACGTGTGCACCAACAAGGATCTCATTGAACTCCTGAGAATGGACCAGTTCCTTCTTGACTGGACCGTGAGTCTGTACCGTTGTGCGTGTAGCACCCAGGGATATGGGATACTCGGTTCCGGGCAGTGTCTCTCTTGGGAATGTCATGGTGGTGGCCATTACCCGGTTCCGTGCCCTTGGTCCTTTTTGTAATGGGGATATTTATAGGGGAGAATAAGATAATGTTCACATGTGATGCCACTTGCGGTGTTGCGGCTAAGTGTAGGGAGCCGCCGCTGCAGAATGTCTCCACTGGGGCTGGTGGTATTGGCAGCTAGAATGGTGGACCCTCCACAAGTAGGGTTTTGCCCCAGAGGGTGTATGGTGCAGTGGGCGTCGGAAGAAGGTAGTCCACACAGGTGTTTATTGCAACTGGTAGATGTTGGGTGATTGCCCGTGGCCAACTGGTTTCACTTCCAGGTCCCCTTCGTCCCAGTGCCAGTTTGGTTCTCTGGTACCTTCTTCCCCTGCACCTGTCTATGGTAAGTGGGTCCCCGTGGTATAGAACAACTGGGGGTCCCCGTTCTGTGGTTTGTCCACTTCTGTCCACCTGACGGTAGTGTGAACCCTGTGGGGATGGAGTCTCTGATCCTTTCCCCGGTTCTCCCTTTGCTACTGAATCTTCAGATTCTTTAGGGTCAGCAATGTCCTTGATGGTCAACTTGCTGTGCATGAGTTAACAGGTCGGCCTAGAGCTCTTTCCTGTCCTAGGGTCCTGTATCCCGTCGGTGCGTAGTTCCGGGAGTACTTCACCGTACTCCACCGGCAACCACTTCTCCTGGGTACCAGGTCACTGTCAACCCGAGTCAGGCTGTCACTTCGCTTCCACCTTCACTCCTCGTCTGTCAACTCTCAACTGACTACTCTCCACAGTCTGCCCCTTCAACCTGGTCAACTAGTAGACTGGATTGGCTCCACCTCTAGGTGGCCATCCATTGGTCCCACCTTAGCTGGGTACCATTGTATGGGGGGATTGTTGGGGAAAACTGGGATTACCTGGGTTTTTGTTGATACCGACACTGGGGTTCTGGGTCCCTAAGGGGGTAGGCCCTGCATCCTTGTGGGGATGCAGAGCCTGTTAGCACCCTGATGGTCTCAGGGGCGCTACATGCGCACTTGGCAGGGTGTGGTGTAGGCCTCCGTAGCTGGGGCGTGATAGCCGCACGGCCCGAGTAGTGAGGGACAGCTAGGTCGCTTTTGCAGGGTAGTGATTAACCATTAGTGCTGTAAAGTATGTTGATGTAGTATTCATTGTAAGAGTTTGGGTATTTGGCGTACCCCAGCTCGGAGTTTTTGTGTGCTAAGGTTTTACTGTTGTCAGTATAATTACACTGTTCATTTGCAAAACCTTTAATTCCTGTCTATCAATAAACCTATCCTTGGTTGTGCAATCTCGACTTGAGTACCGTATTTGAATCCTGCACAGTAGTGGTTCCTAAGCTACCCCATATACAGTCATATGAAAAAGTTTGGGCACCCCTATTAATGTTAACCTTTTTTCTTTATAACAATTTGGGTTTTTGCAACAGCTATTTCAGTTTCATATATCTAATAACTGATGAACTGAGTAATATTTGTGGATTGAAATAAGGTTTATTGTACTAACAGAAAATGTGCAATCCGCATTTAAACAAAATTTGACCGGTGCAAAAGTATGGGCACCCTTATCAATTTCTTCATTTGAACACTCCTAACTACTTTTTACTGACTTACTAAACCACTAAATTGGTTTTGTAACCTCATTGAGTTTTGAACTTCATAAGCAGGTGTATCCAATCATGAGAAAAGTTATTTAAGGTGGCCATTTGCAAGTTGTTCTCCTGTTTGAATCTCCTATGAAGAGTGGCATCATGGGCTCCTCAAAACAACTCTCAAATGATCTGAAAACAAAGATTATTCAACATAGTTGTTCAGGGGAAGGATACAAAAAGTTGTCTCAGAGATTTAAACTGTCAGTTGCTAATGTGAGGAACATAGTAAGGAAATGGAAGAACACAGGTACAGTTCTTGTTAAGCCCAGAAGTGGCAGGCCAAGAAAAATATCAGAAAGGCAGAGAAGAAGAATGGTGACAACAGTCAAGGACAATCCACAGACCACCTCTAAAGACCTGCAGCATCATCTTGCTGCAGATGGTGTCAACGTGCATCGGTCAACAATACAGTGCACGTTGCACAAGGAGAAGCTGTATGGGAGAGTTATGCGAAAGAAGCCGTTTCTGCAAGCACACAACAAACAGAGTCGCCTGAGGTATGCAAAAGCACATTTGGACAAGCCAGTTACATTTTGGAAGAAGGTCCTGTGGACTGATGAAACAAAGATTGAGTTGTTTGGTCATGCAAAAAGGCGTTATGCATGGAGGCAAAAAAACACGGCATTCCAAGACTTGCTACCCAGAGTAAAATTTGGTGGAGGTTCCATCATGCTTTGGGGCTGTGTGGCCAATGCCAGCACCGGGAATCTTGTTAAAGTTGAAGGTCGCATGGATTCAACTCAGTATCAGCAGATTCTTGACAATAATGTGCAAGAATCAGTGATGAAGTTGAAGTTACGCAGGGGATGGATATTTCAGCAAGACAATGATCCAAAAAACCGCTCCAAATCTACTCAGGCATTCATGCAGAGGAAGAATTACAATATTCTGGAATGGCCATCCCAGTCCCCAGACCTGAATATCATTGAAAATCTGTGGGATGATTTGAAGCGGGCTGTCCATGCTCAGCGACCATCAAACTTAACTGAACTGGAATTTTTTGTAAACAGGAATGGTCAAATATACCTTCATCCAGGATCCAGGAACTCATTAAAACCTACAGGAAGCGACTAGAGGCTGTTATTTTTGCAAAAGGAGGATCTACAAAATATTAATGTCACTTTTATGTTGAGGTGCCCATACTTTTGCACCGGTCAAATTTTGTTTAAATGCGGATTGCACATTTTCTGTTAGTACAATAAACCTCATTTCAACCCAGAAATATTACTCAGTCCATCAGTTATTAGATATATGAAACTGAAATAGCTGTTGCAAAATCCCAAGTTGTTATAAAGAAAAAAGGTTAAGGTACCCAAACTTTTTCATATGACTGTAAATAACCCAATAACACTGCTAGCAACAGTGCGCCATTACTGTTCAGGCACAGTCCCCCATAACAGCACCCTCATATTGTGCCAATGTACAGTGGCTACGGAAAGTATTCAGACCCTTTAAATCTTTCACTCTTTGTTTCATTGCAGCCATTTGGGAAATTCAAAAAAGTTTTTTTTTCTCAATTTACATTCTGCACCCCATCTTGACAGAAAAAAACAGAAATGTAGACATTTTTGCAAATTTGTTTAACAAGAAAAACGGAAATATCTCATGGTCATAAGTATTCAGAACCTTTGCTCAGACACTCATATTTAAGTCACATGCTGTCCATTTCCTTGTGATCCTCCTTGAGATGGCTTTAATCCTTCATTGAAGTCCAGCTGTGTTGTTTAATTAAACTGATAGGACTTGATTTGAAAAGGCACCCACCTGTCTATATAAACCCTCACAGCTCACAGTGCATGTCAGACCAAATGAGAATCATGAGGTCAAAGGAACTGCCCAAGCAACTCAGAGACAGAATTGTGGAAAGGCACATATCTGGCCAAGGTTAGAAAAAAATTTCTGTAGTACTCAAGGTGCCTAAGAGAACAGTGGCCTCCATAATCCTTAAATGAGAGAAGAGCCTTGTTGAGAGAGGTAAAGAAGAACCCCAAGATCACTGTGGCTGAGCTTCAGAGATGTAGTAGGGAGATGAGAGAAAGCTCCATAAAGTCAACTATCACTGCAGCCCTTCACCAGTCGGGCCTTTACGGCAGAGTGGTTTGATAGAAGCCTCTCCTCAGTGCAAGACATATGAAAACCCAGATAGAGTTTGCAAAAAAACACATGAAGGATTCCCAGACTATGATAAATAAGATTCTCTGGTCTGATGAGACAAAAATAGAAGTTTTTGGTGATAATTCTAAGTGATATGTGTGAAGAAAAACAGGCACTGCTCATCACCTGTCCAATACAATCCCAACAATGAAACATGGTGGTGGCAGCATCATGCTATGGGGGTGGTTTTCAGCTGCAGGGACAGGACGACTGTTTGCAATTGAAGGAAAGATGCATGCGGCCACGTACAGAGATATCCTGGAAGAAAACGTCTTCCAGAGTGCTTTTGACCTCAGACTTGGCCGAAGGTTCACCTTCTAACAAGACAATAACCATAAGCACACAGCTAAAATAACAAAGGAGTGACTTCAGAACAACTCTGTGACCATTCTTGACTTGCCCAGCCAGATGCCTGACCTAAACCCAATTGAACATCTCTAGAGAGACCTGAAAATGGCTGTCCACCAACATTCATCATCCATCCAACCTGATGAAACTGGAGAGGATCTGCAAGGAAGAATAGCAGAGGATCCCCAAATCCAGGTGTGAAAAACTTGTTGCCTCAGTCCCAAGAAGACTCATGGCTGTACTAGTTCAAAAGGGTGCTTCTACTCAATACTGAGAAAAGTGTCTGAATAATTAGGACCATGTGATATTTCAGTTTTTCTTGTTTAAAAAATTTGCAAAAATTTCTGTTTTTTTTTCTGACAAGATGGGGTGCAGAGTGTACATTAATGAGAAAACAATGAACTTTTTTTAATTTAAAAAAAATGGCTGCAATGAAACAAAGAGTGAAAAATGTAAAGGGGTCTGAATATTGTAAGTACCCACTATATTGTGCTACTACTATGTGATCAAGAATGGATATTTTGTTGGGCCCTCACCCACTAAATGAATATTTGGTACTTACTTACCTCAGTACTGAAAGATCTTTTTAGTGGGCAAGGCCTCTAACAAAATAACGGGTCCAAAGGGTGCAGCAGTCTGGAAAATCCCATTTGGAGTCAACTTTAGACCAGTCACTTACAACAAAGGTCAGTTCCTCATGGGAGGATTTGTGTCGCCCAGGGATAAGGGGTACTCAGATCCGGGTCAAGGGGTCACTTTTGTAGGTGTACAGTGGCGTGACCCGGTCTGTGATCCCAGGCTCCACAATAAAAAGGGGATTAAGTAGGGGAAATTGTCCGTGACGCCACCCGTGGGTTACGGTGATAAGGTGGTGGCACCGCCGCTGCCTCTGGGGACCGTGCCCGGGACTGATGGTGTGGGGCAGCAAGGTGGGATCCCCTCCACAGGTAGGGAAGTTGTGGTCCCGGGGCCCAATTAGGAGTGGTGGTTTGGGGAGTGATGGGTGCAGTCCTCGGCTTGGATCGGGAGGTGCAGGCGTACTCACAGTATAAAGCAATAACTGACACGAGTCCAGGAATTAATCAAGTTGCTGGTAACTGGTGCCCACGGCCGGTTGCTGTGAGGACGGGTCCCACACCCGTGTGTGTAATTCAGGTGCTCTTTTCCTGCCCGAGGTCTGCGTCTGCTTTGCACACTGGTCCGGACTGGTTCCGACAGCTGGCACCAGGGGGGCCCACTACCCTCTCCCGGTCCACTTCGGGTCCCACAAGCGGCTGGCCCATTCCTGAGGCCCTGACTACCACTTTCCCCAGCCCCACACAGGGGCTGCTTCCAGACTCCTCTCCTCCTGCAGACTGACTTCAGCTCACACTCTGCTCTGCTCTTTCTAAGCTCCTCCCACCCCTCCCTTTTCCTGGGGAGGGGGTGAGTGGAACCTGATTGGATGGTGTGTTTCTGTGTGTGGGAAACTCCCCAAGGGAGTGTGAGATCTGCACCAAAAACATGGATGCAGACCTCTGTGACACCCTGGTTTTGCCAGTGCGGCACAGATTCACCAAAACCTTTTATACCTTAATGATGAATACATCCTATGCAGAGTCTTAGAGGGTCTACAGAGGACCTGGCATGAACACTGTTATGGCATGAAGATGCTAACATAAATAGCATACGTTAGTGATGTGTTCTCTTACAGGTTTTGCATGGGGCCCCATAAGCTCAAAGTCACACCTCTGAGCCCGTGTGTAATGTTTGCATGAGAGTTTATGATGCAATTAAGTGAATGTGCTCGTGTTCTGTACACATGAAAGGATCATGGCCTCTGGTTGGTCCAAGAAACTCTACGTCTATATACTGTACATAAATGTCTCATAAAAAGCTGAGAGGAGAAATTCAAATAAGTGAACATTATTTTCTGTATTCTATCTGTAAGATTCTTACAGTGTATCTGAATTAATGAATTGTGTAATCTCAGGATTTACAACATTCCTTGAATTATCCAGATTGTCAGAGTTTAAGCGTCCAGCGCCTTATTGTGAGCTGCAGAATGTGGATCCACTTTTGTTGGCACGTCACAGAATGTAGTATTATCATGAGTACCTGGCTGATCCGCATGGCTGTGTATGGCACTTCATTGCTCATACACGGAGGACGCCGCTGGTTCATGTGTATTATATGTGCAACTAATTTTACCATATTGTAATTTTCTGAATTTCTTAAATCAGGAATTATTATATTTTCTTTAACTTTCCTTCTGCTTATCATAAGTTGTACATGCGCAGGAAAAAAGTACAAAACTTGTTAGATTAAAGCTCAGGCAGCAGTGTAAGGGCATAGAGATTTTTATAATGCCTTTTTCAGCATTACGTTTTAACCCCTTCACCCCGAGCAATTTTCCAGTTTTCATTTTTTTTTTGCTCCTCTTCTTCCAAGAGCCGTAACTTTTTTATTTTTCTGTCAATCTTGCTATGTGAAAGCTTGTTTTTTACGGGACGAGTTGTATTTTTAAATGAAATGATAACTTTTACCAAATACCATACTCAAAAATTTCAAGTGAGGAAAAATTGCACAAAAAGTGTGATTGCAAGATTGTTTTTGGGATATTATATTCACCATATTCACTATATGGTAAAACTGATGTGTTGTTGTGATGTCTGAGGTCGGTATGAGTTTGTAAACACCAAACATGTATAGGTTTACTTGTATCTAAGTGGTTAAAAAAATTCTGAAGTTTGTCCAAAAAAGTGGCACACTTTTTGTGCCATTTTCCATGACATGTAGTGTTTCCATTTTTTAAGATCTGGGGCTCAGTGACAGCTTGTTTTTTGCATCTAAAGCTGACATTTTAATGTACCATTTTTGTGCAGATGCTACGTTTTGATCGCCTTTATTGCATCTTGTACAAAAGTTGCGGCGACCAAAAAATGTAATTTTGTCTTTTGGAATTTTTTTGCCATTCCGCCATTTACTGATCAGATTAATTGATTTTATATTTTGCTAGATCGGGTGATTCTGAACGTGGCGATACCAAATGTGTGTATATATTTTTTTTTTTTTTATCTCTTTAATTTTCAATGGGGCGAATGGGGGGTTTTGAACTTTTAGGTTTTTTATTTTTTAACATTGTTTAAAACTTTTTTTTTACTTTTTTTATTTTACTAGTCCCCCTAGGGGACTATAACGATCAGCAGTCTGATCGCTCATTTATTTCTATTGATTACAGTTACACAACTATGATCACCAGAAATGCTCACCTCTTGTTACCAACAGCACTTGACCGGGTGAAACAGGAAGTAAGTCATGATACCTACAGGAGTCATCACATGACCCTGTGCAACCATGGCAACCATCGTCTCACAGTGATCACGTCACTGCACTGCCGATAGAGGCAGGTGAGTGAAGATTTACCGCGGCAGGGATTTAAATCACAATGTCACATTTTGACAGCACAATTTAAGGGTTTAACAGGCATGGGTGTGTTGCGCCCCTGGGCAGCCGGGCTGCTCGGATCTGGGCGGTCCGTGGCTCGAGGGGTCCCGGATCCGGGGGCACTGTCGATCAGTTTTAAATAAGAAGGGAAAAATAAAATAATTAGTCCGACTACGCCACTCGCGGTGTGCGGCCAGGGATAGTATGGCCGCCGCTCCCGGTCCTCTCTGGAAATGATGGATGGGGCAGCGTGGATGGTGAAGCCCTCCGCGAGTAGGGCTTTTCCCCCCGCAGTAGGTCCCTGTGCTACCATGGCAACCACCGAAAGTCACGTGATCACTCACGTGACTTCCGGTGGGGGCGGCAGTAAGTTGAAATCTTCACCGTGCGTATATACATCTCGCTGCCAGACTTTGGCAGCGAGATGTAAGGGGTTACTGTTACGGGTGGAATGCGATTCCACTCGTAACATGCAGGAACACATGTCAGCTGTTGAAAACAGCTGATATGTGTGCCGATCGGCGCCGCCTCCCTGCGGCAGGGGGCGGGGCTTAATGGGACACGCTCCATGACGGATTTATCTGTCCATGGTCGTGAAGGTGTTAAACAGGTTAACATTTTAAAACATTTTTAAACATTTCTTCCCTTGCGGGAGGCACAGTTTCTTAAACGTTGCAACCTGGTTTCACCTTCCTTACCACCCGCCACGCAGAGTCTCTGGCACCACTGCTCAGTAGTTTCCCACCCAAAGTCCCTGGTGTCCTTTTGTTCCTGGATGAGCAAACAAAGTGGTAAAGTCCTGGGAGAGCGTCACTGGTTCCTGTGGTGAAGGGGTCCTGGCCTGCTCTGCCACGGACCCTTCCTGCACCTGCCACTCTCCTGGGAACAGTCCTGTACAGCAGGCTGCAAGATTAACCAGGTTTAGCACACAAAAGTTCAACTTATTTACATCTCCACAGTTCTTGGCTATGCTAGTCCAATAGCCTGAGTCCAGTTTTGAAAACCAAAAGCAAAACATTTTCAATTGGCAAATTTGAACTTTTCAACATTAATCAGAACGGTCAAGGCATTTTCAAAATATTTAACTGAGAATGTTCACAGTCAACTGAGATAACTGGGCTCAGCTACCTTACTTTGGTGTTGCTGAAGGGTGTGCGGGGCTGAGTACTTCTTTAACAACCAGAGCTGGTCATGGCTCCATATCAAGAGCGTACCAACCCCACTCCCCATAGTGTCTGGTATATGACACCATATTGCCCACTTTCAAGTCCCGGTCGGGGTTACCCCTAGGAAGGTGGGCCCTCACGTCCCGCCGGGATACAAACACACCCGCACTCAGGCCCGGTTCGGAGATAAATCCCCAACCCTTTTTCTGGTGGAACCAATCTACGACTCCGATGTAGCGGGCCCCACTGGCCTCCAAGTGGCCAGCCGGAGGGTCTGCTTCTCCCGCAGATCACGAGCCTCCATTTGGGCCCTCCGGGCCTCCCTTTCCTCTTGCTCCTGGGACAACTTTAAGGCCATGGCCTGGCATGCCTCCTTGACCTCCAGTGACGGGGCAGCACCCAAGCCAGCTGCCTGGACAATCCAAGGCTAGGAACGGGTCGGGATCCTGGGCAGGGCAGGTTGGCTCACCTCCGGGAGTTCCATTGCCAGGGCCCCAGCAACGGCAACTGGAAGGGCCTCCAAGACGGGATCGGCAGCATCTTTTTCCTCCATGACGGTAGGCGATGTCATTGCAGGTGGGGCATCAGGCGTCTTTACTGTGTACTCGGCTGGCGACGGCAGCGGTGCGGCCTGGTCTGATCTGGCCATTGGGACTGGGGTTTCAGCCTGGTCCGCGGCTGGAGTCGGTATCAGGACACTGCTGGTGGTTGGCTCTAACTGGTGCTCTCCGGTGGTGCAGTACTCTTGTTCCACCTCCACCCTAAGCGGCAACAGCAAGGGTGTCTGGGTGGCCACCTCCCGACCCAGCACTGGTCGCGCGAGCCAGCACTGGTCGCGCGACCCAGCTTTCATGGGCCCGCACCGCCACAGCTAAGTCCAGCAGCTCCGCATGCCACTCCATCATTTGCCAGAGTGACTGCGCCAGCGCCTGGATGCAGAACTGGGTCAGTTCCCAGTCCAGCCAGGCGGCAGTGTCTGGCTCCAAGTACCTGGACTCCTGCTCCCCTGGGGCAGACATCCTTTCTCCCCGGCATCCAGAAACTTGTTTTTGCAAAGTTCCGGTGTCTCTGCCTTGGGCCATCCTCTTACATCTTGGACACACCCTGGGGTGGGGAGTTCCGGTTTTGCGCCTTTTACTGATGGCTCAGCAGTTTTACAGTCCAGAAAATGGAGGCAAGTTCAAATTTTGACGGTAAAGTCCAAAAAGGCGCTCTTGTCACTAGTTATGGCGTGTCTAGTCTGAATTCTGACGACTACGCCAGTTTTTAAAAGCTGTCGCGCCCCCGGGCAGCCGGGCTGTTTGGATACGGGCGGTCCGTGGCTCAAGGGGTCCCGAATCCGGGGCACCGTCGATCAGTTTTAAATAAGAAGGGAAAAATAAAATAAATAGTCCGACTACTCCACTGGCGGTGCGCGGCCAGGGATGTATGGCCACCACTGCCTGTCCTCTCTGGGGATGATGGATGGGGCAGCGTGGATGGTGAAGCCCTCCGTGAGTCCAGACAGGGAAGTGCAGTTTGGTCGCTTTACTTACAGCTGGGTTCGCACCCTGGAGGTGTGCTGGATCCCAGGTGCACCTGAATCCTGTGTCCCTGTGCCAGCCGACCTGGGGCCACTCGCCCACCGATGCACTCGTGTGTGTGTGGGTCCTCTCTGGCGTGGAGCACTTGGGGGTCCTCCTGGTGTCTGGGTCCTGCCGCAGGCAGCTTGGACTATTTAAGGGAATATGTCCTGGTCCAGTTAAGTAGGCACAGTTATGTAGGACCCAAGCTGTTACAGTGATGTTACTTTGTTTTGTGACACCTGGTTACCGTAGGGGCATCACAGGTGGATTGGGGATGTTTGTGCCTGCAAGGCACACATGTTAGCTGTTCATATCAGCAGACATGTGCACCGATCACCGGCAGCTGCCCACAGTAGCTGCAGGTGATTACAACTATATGGCTTAGGATGTAAAGTTATGACCCGCGGTCGTTAAGGGAGCAAATGGAGCAAGTACTGTTAAAATTTTAACAGTCAACAGTGTGAGGAATTTGATCTTCATGAAAATGATTTCCCTGAATTTGCTACTCTATTTCAACTGTTCAATGAGGGAGAATTTGAAGAAGGGTACAATACAGATACAAAGAAAAGGAGTACAAACCACCACCCCTTTTGATGAAACCACTTAATTTGATATTTTTGTTGAAATGGCCACTGCAAGATTTGAGGAATTGGAAATATGTAAGGGTGAGGATCTATGGTTGTGTGCCCTCCCTGAAGATACCAATGATCTTAACATAAGAGTTTACTATGTGGTATTGTGTAAGGTGTGACAAGTTGTGAGTTACAATTATGTTATTGTAACGTATAATTTGTCAAAGAGTCAAGTTGTTGTCAACTGCAGTGTAGAAACGGAGCACACGAGGTCATAGGTTCCCCATGGTTAGGATTAGATTGCCCTGGGTGAGTGAAGGTTAAGCTTAGACAGACAGAGAGGGGAAGCAGAGTGTGAGCTGATATTGGAAGATCTAGTTCCTATACTGAGTAGTATAACGATGTGGGAAGAACGGTGGTTAGGTGCATACAGAGCTAGTGAGCTGCTGGAAAGTACTAGGAAGCATGAATCACGAGAAACATTAGTAGCGACAGAAGTGAATATAGGAGCAAGTGGGCACAACCTGTTGATGAGTAGTTTTCAACAGATGTGAGTCCAGTGTTGGCCAGGAGTGAAAGGGGACCCTGGAAGAGAAGGTATTTGCTTAGGTAGAGACATGGGAAGAAGGTAAAGGCCTTTGCATGGGATCACTGTCTGAGGTAGTGGGCCAGGGACCCAGTAATACACATTTACCTGTGGGTCCTGGGGCCATAGTGAGAGGACTAATCTAAAGGTACCGTCACACTAAGCAACTTACCAGCGATCCCAACTACGATAGGGATCGCTGGTAAGTTGCTAGGAGGTTGCTGGTGAGCTGTCACACTGCGACGCTCCAGCGATCCCACCAGCAACCTGACCTGGCAGGGATCGCTGGAGCGTGGCTACACGAGTTGCTGGTGAGCTCACCAGCAACCAGTGACCAGCCCCCAGCGCCGCGTGGAAGATGCTGCGCTTGGTAACTAAAGTAAATATCGGTAACCAACCCGATATTTACCTTGGTTACCACTGCACGGAGCTACACGTGCAGAGAGCAGGGAGCAGCGCACACTGAGCGCTGGCTCCTTGCTCTCCTAGTACAGCACACATCGGGTTAATTACCCGATGTATGCTGCAGCTAAATGTGCACAGAGCAGGGAGCAGCGCACACTGCTTAGCGCTGGCTCCCTGCTCTCCTACTTACAGCACACATCGGGTTAATTACCTGATGTGTGCTGCAGCTAAATGTGCACAGAGCAGGGAGCAGCGCACAATGCTTAGCGCTGGCTCCTTGCTCTCCTAGCTGCAGGACACATCAGGTTAATTAACCCGATGTGTCCTGCAGCTACATGTGCACAGAGCAGGAGCCGGCAGCACAGGCAGTGAGAGAGGCTGGTATCGAAGGTAAATATCGGGTAACCAAGGACAGGGCTTCTTGGTTACCCGATGTTTACATTGGTTACCAGCCTCTGCAGAAGCCGGCTCCTGCTGCCTGCACATTTAGTTGTTGCTGTCTCGCTGTCACACACAGCGATCTGTGCTTCACAGCGGGACAGCAACAACTAAAAAATGGCCCAGGACATTCAGCAACAACCAACGACCTCACAGCAGGGGCCAGGTTGTTGCTGGATGTCACACACAGCAACATCGCTAGCAACGTCACAAAAGTTGTTCGTTAGCAGCGATGTTGCTAGCGATGTTGCTTAGTGTGACGGGGCCTTTAGTTGCCTGGGTGCGGGAGCCATAGCGTTGTACATTGACCCTTGTCGTCCATCACGAAGAAATGGAAGGAGGTGCCCCAGTTGTTCCATCCATTTACTGTAGACAAGTAATATGCCATTGCAAGAAACTGTTAAGAATGTACCTCTGTGCTTTACAGAAGTTTAGACAAAGTGTGCTGCCTGCTGTCCTATTCACCAAAGTTGTATGCTCAGTAATATATGTTACTAATAACTCGCCTGGTGCCTTTATCTTGAAGATGGAGGGACTTAAGGAGGAACAACAACCTTGTGGTCAGTAGGCAAAGGTGTTTAAGTTAATGGCATCATCCCAGCCACCCACACATCAACCCCGTATTTCTGTAATGTGTGGGTGAGGAAGTGAAGCCCGTGCCCATGACCATCGCCCCAGTCATGCTTACAAATTTAATCCCATGAATCAACCTGGAGGAGAAAACTTTGTCCAAACCTCACTCGGGCCATGCAAGCTTTCAGATAAGACCATTAGTATAAGTGCAGATGACAAAGGTGGGAACTTTGTCCTCCTTGTTAATGATCAATATAAAAATATGTTTAAATATTTTGAAAGACATTACATATTAAAAAAATTGGACTCTAATCCACTTGCTTAGTTCAGAGAAGAATTGAAGAGTTTCTTGGGAGAAGCAAAAATGGCCTCATTGATTTAAAGGAATTTGCTTATTTTCTAGTTGACTATTCACAGACTTCTACCTTCTACAGCCTCCCCAAAATATATAAAGTAATTAACAATCTATTATTATCTCAATAGATAGATAGATAGATAAATACTAAGGGATTTTGTTACCAATTTTCCTTTATGTGTTAGGGATACTGTGGAAAAACTGGAAGGTATTGAAATAACATCTTATACCCTTCTTGCTAGTCTAGATGTGAAAGCATTATAAAGTTCCTTCCCTCATAGTGAATGGATGTGAAGCAGTGCATCATTATTTAGAAATGATAGAAACTCAATTTGCGGAACAGAACAGATTTGTTATATGAAAGGAAAAATAGTCAGCTCACCCATCCAAGAAGAGCGGCTTAATCGGAAACTGGCAGTGCTCTCAGCATATAAAATAGGGAGCAGTTTTGGTATCCACATCTTCAAAAACTCTTTTATTGAAAAATTCATTAAAAAGTCGCAATAACTAAAACTTCAGGGAATATAAGACTTGTTCACATGCAGTGTTGAGTTACAAACAAATGTGTTTTGAACTGGTTTCCTTAGTCAGTGTTTAAAGATACAATGACTAAGGACACCAGTCCGAAAAGCGCTCATTTGTAACTCAGCTCTGCATATGAACCAGTCTTATATGCTCTAAAGTTTTTGGTCTTGGGACTTTTTAATTAATTTTTAAATAAGAATGTTTTTATAAAAGTGTGGATATTGGAACTACTTCCCTAAGTACTTTGTAAGCAGACAATGATTTACAGAATCTGCTGCCGGATTGACACATGATTATATATAGGGAGGGTCAGAAACTTGAAAATCACCTTGTCTATAGTCAATTTGTTGAATCCAAAACAGAGGCCACTTGGTTAAAATGTAAGCCAACAGGTATATATTTAAATGTGGGGGATGTAAGGCATGTGTTTACATTGAGAAAAGCAAATCACTCAAAAGTGCCTCTACTACTAAGACCTACTTCAATTCTGAATTCACCAATTATAAAACAAGAGGTGTCCTCTATATGGCTATCTGTGAATGTCCTCGAAATGATGTAGGAGAGACAAAAAGAGAATTTCCAAGAAGCATTCTCGAAAACATTGGCTATATAAGAAGAAAATAAGATACCATCTATCCAGACACATGCAGGAGATACATTAGGCCAATCCCTTCAATGTTAATTTCCCAGACATTAGAGGTTGTGTGGATCCCATCCAGAGGGTTCGATTGGGATAGGATATTATTACAGAAAGAACGACGATAGATTCACCGTTTACAATCTTTCCAACCTTGTGGTATTAATGAGTCATTACCCTGAACATGTTTTATTGAGGAATGAATTGGACTTAAATCTATCAGGAATAATAACTACCCGTCTGAACTAATTGAACTAATATAGTATGAACCCATCTTTATCCTGCTTAAATTCTATTTAATATTTTGTATTGAAACAACCCTCATATGTTCATTATTGTTCCTTTTCCTTTTTCTCCCTTTATAGTTAAACTTTGTGACTAATTGCTCCTGAATAGGATTCTAATTCTGTCTAGAGAATAGTGAGATAGCAATTGTGGATCAAGACATTGTCTTTTACTTTAAGTTATATGAGGATCATTATATGGGATTTGCCATGATTTTTGATTGTACTTCTATATTTATGACTGATAATTTTATTGTCCCTGAAAATGACATTGCTATATCCAAGAGATGGGAGGAATAGCAAGCGTTCCAGCAATCTGACTGGCTCTACATGCTGTTGGGCAGGTCTCGCTATTTACTTAGAGCGAGTCCCGAATAATACGCCCTCCATGATTGCCTCCAGGGGACGCCGTGACATGATCGCAGCTGATTGGATGATACAGGTGAGCCTCCTATTTTACTCTGCACATTGATTAGCCAATTATATATTATGCAGTCGAGCCTCCTCTCTGATTGTATCACATGGTGTTTGGCTCTAAACTCGCTGAGTGTAATGGTAGCATCAGACGCTGTTCAGACTACAGACTCCGACACTCCACAATATGCTTCCTCTGGTGCATCTGAGTTATACAGGTAGGCTGGGACATCGACCAGCTGTGTGCCCATTAGTGATTGGACTAGCAAAAGTTAATTTCTGCTAGCCTGCTGCTTACCTTTTGGATCACATGTTACGGAAGACCTATCACAGTTTCTCCTCGCCTTTTTAAGATGGAAGAATCTGTCTGGCCATGCTGACTATAGCTTTCGCTAAACCGGTCCGTGTACTGTTGTGTTCCAGCAACTCGTGATTTGCTGCATGTTGCTTGGTGTTTTGTGGACTTCCTCTTGTCATCTGGTTATTTTCTCCAAGCTCTTTATTTTCCTCCGTATCATTTGTTGTCTGATTACTCTGCGTGAACGTGCTGCCTGCGAGAGTTTTGATTTCCCCAGTTTGTCCATATTTTTGGGTTCTGCCACTTTGGTCACAGTCCACTCCTGGGGTTAAGAAGATGGGGTATTAGAGCAGGGCTGGCCAGGAGCAGGGCAAGGAAGGCGGCCCAGACATTGTCACCATTAGATGTATCTCAGGGAATAGAGACAGCTAGGGCCCCCCGGTCCTCTGTTATCCCCTCACACCCCGTGACATTTTGACGGTCATGTGGCTTCCTGAAGGGAGAGGGGGTTGGGATCTTTTAGTCTATATAAGGATACTGGTTTGGTCACAGAACGCGGCCAGAAACCTGGTCAATATGTTATCACGGATCATTATGTACTTTATTTGTACAAGAATTACCTAAGTGTGAAATCATCCAGCTGAATGTTGTTTTATTTGCTTGCCACTTGTGTATAACCTGTAATGTATAATTTTCCTCTCTCATCTCTACTGTTGTGTTTTGTTCATTAAGTAATTTATATTCTTGTTTATGTTTTGCTTCTATGATACCGTAATTTCCCTTGGAATCACTAAAGTGTATTGTATTGTATTGTATTGTATTTCTCTTGTTTATGTACTGCTAGACCCCGATGATTCAAAGCAGAAATCAATTCATGAAGAAATGTGTAGTACTGATATAAACAATGATAGGTGTTGAGCTTTATGCTCCAGTACTAACAATGATAGGGTGGTCCTTTGCTAACAATCCCAGGTGTTAGTAAAAGTCTAATTTTCCTGCTAACAATGATAAGAATAAGTCGCTTGACAATAAGTGCAATCCATTAGTGTGTATAGAGATTGTGTCCCAACTGAGACTGTCTGAGTAAATGAATAAATATAAAATAAAATCTATCATTTGTATTAAAAATAAGGAACAAATACCAGTGGATCTCAACATCCAAATATCGGGCAATTGTAATTGTGAGATCATTTTCACAGTGGTCATTCCTTATTATAGGACTCACCTCTTGTCTCAAGGCTTTTGGTACTAGGAGACTTTTATATTACATTTTGTAATTAATGGTTATTTAAAATTAATTATTAAAAGTCATATTTTAATTGTATCTCCAATTGGATTAGACAGTGAACCAGACAACTATTAACATAATTACACGTCTGGTGAAGGGCAGAGTTCTCTTCATTATGAATGCTGGGATATTTTTTCTTCCTTGTCACTTTTACAAACATAAAATACCAAGAATAGCCGTGAAGCTGGTAAAAGCAGTTATGTAATCTACTCTCCTTTAAATTTCCCCACAACATTACAAACACATGCCTAATATTGTAAACCCAAGATGAAAATAATATGGACATAGACCCTGCTGTACCTAAATAAAACATAGTGCATATAAACATAGGGTACTTAGTAAACACTATTTTAGTTCAAAAAAGTATAAAGCCATCCCACCGCGACAAGTGTACCCAAATCGGGACGGTACCAAATACTCTCTAGTCTTACAACCTCACCATGTGTCAGAACAGACCTCAATCTGAATAAGGGCAGAGAATGACTGGGTCCCGACTATAGGCACACACTCATGGGACGCAATGGATGAAATGCCAGCTCAGTAAAAAAGGGGACCATACCTTATTAGTACTGAGTACAAGACAAAGAAAAATAAAAAAAAATGAGCCAGAGTATGAGTTGGTATACATGTTTGTTATAAGCGCATGTTCACACTGACCATAAGACAAAGAAAACTCAAGATGAAAATAATATGGACGCATACCTTGCTGTAACTAAATAAAATCATAGTGCATATAAATATAGGGTACTTACTAAACATTTTTTTTGATCAAAAAGTGTAAACCCATCCCACCGCGACAAGGTGTCTTATGGCCACCATGTGAACATGCATGTGTACCATGTGAACATGTATGTGTACAAACTCACACTCTGGCTAATTTTTTTTGGTTTCTCTTAAATGTCTTGTACTCAGTACAAATAGGGTGCGGCTCCTTCTTAGTGAGCAGGGCATTTTATCTAGTGCTTCCCATGGTTATGTGTCCATAGTCAAGACCCAGTCACTCTCTGCCCTTATTCAGATTGAAGTCTGTTCTGACATATGGTAAGGCTTTAATACTAGAGAGTGTTAGGTACCGTCCCAATTTGGATAAACCTTGTCGCGGTGGGATGGCTTTACACTTTTTTATCAAAAATAGTGTTTACTACGTACTCTTTGTTTATATTCACTATGCTTTTATTTAGTTACACCAGGGTCTACGTCCATATTATTTTCCTCTTGGGTGTTCTTTCGCTTATGGCCAGTGTGAACACGCGCTTGTAACATGGATGTGTACCAACTCCCGCTCCGGCTCATTTTTTTGGTATATCTATTATTAGGTAGGTTCCTCCAGTGCCATCACACCACCTATGACCCAATGAGTCATTTCAGTAATCTATAGATTGTCAGTGAAACCGGACCGTATGGCTAATCTTTTCCTCTTTAGAGATGAGCAAAAAGATTATTTTTGGTCATCTCACTTGTTGCAAATCATTTTGTTAATTTTTACGCCTTATGTGTCTTAGACTCTCATTACCGTGTTGAAGGTTCTCAGGTTGTCTTTCTTTAGACCACTATTGGTAACTGTGACGCCCTGGCAAAACCAGGTAGTCACACATTAGGCCCCCGCATAACACCTTCCTTCACAGGGTTACATAGAGCCGACCTTAAACCCTAGTCACCCCCCTCAGGGCAAGACAGGCACACCAGTGGGTGGGACCAGGCGGTTAGGGAACGCCCACCTAGGGGTCTAGACAGCCCGGGGCGGGAAAACAAGCAGTTCAAGTCTAGAGTTCAAGTTGAGAGGAGTGGAGGCTGGGGCTAGGTGTAGCTCCAGCGGAGGAGAAGTCCAAGTTGAACGGTACCAGGGTTGGAGCCCTAGTACCTTGGCTAGGTGGCAGATGGTGGTCTCCGTCAGCAGGCGACGGGAAGATGGCAGCCGTAGATCCGAGGTGGACCGGGACAGGGTTGTAGCCCGCTGGTACCGACACCAGAGACCCGACCCGGAAACCGTGCACAGAGGGGGTACTCGGAACCTAAATCCAGGACAGGAACCAACGGCCTAGCTAATCAACCGATTGAGGGCAGGATTATAGGTCCTATCCCAACCAAAGTCCCAATAGCAGACAACCACCGACAGAGAGGGATAGGGCAACATAGATCCCACGGGTCAGCGTCAGCGGGCACGGCTCCTCAGATACACAAAAAGCCGGAAGCGGACTCCCGTGTTCCATACCGGGAAGTCTAAACAAACAGCAGAACTAGTGCAGAGGAAAAGACAGCGACGACTAGCCCGGGTGGGGGACCAAAGTACAACCGGCCGCGGCGCTTGGCCACCAGCACCTTGGTTTACCAAAAGACTCATGTGATTCATTTAATTGTAAGTAACCAAACATCCCCTGGTACGTCCGGGCGCGCAATCCCTTGCTATCGCCATACCCTACACAGAGACACTGGGTCCCGGGGCAACCATCCCTACTCATGGAGGGGTTAACATCCAGCTGCCACTACATCTCCACGGGTGTCCCACAGCAGCAGCGGTGGTGTCCCACTTCACCACACATCGTGGGTGGTGTCACGAACTGAATACGGCCAAGCCCGTACAACTACGCCCCCCTTTTCATTTGGCATGTCCGCGTGACCCCTGGGTCCGGAGGATCCCTCGAGTAACACAGTGGGTCCGGATCTGAGCAGCCCGGCTGCTACAGGCATGGAGGCGGCACTCCCCCACTAACTACATACCAGAAAAACCCCAGAAGCCTGTAATGTTGGAAATGCTCAATCATCTAACACTAATTATTTCGTCTAAGTCTCCCACATCCTTAAGCTTTCCCATTTTTCTTGCTTTCATGATAACACAAAACTCATTCATTCCCACTTAAATAAAACTGACACAGACAACTGAGTATGGTTGGAAAAATTATCCGTGTTTTTTTTTTTATTAAGGGTTACCAAGAACAGATCACAGATAATAAAAATCATAACCATAAAAATACTTCAACTTGTAAATAAATTACCATATTACCAGATAAATACCAAAATACACCCATGGCCTCTGGGTGATTTTACCACACTAAGACACTAATGACAACATTAATGTCCCCCCACACAACCACAAAGCCATTTTTCCACCATACTCTGAAGCCCTAGGTTAAAAATATCGATACCTATGTCAGATAAGTGTACGCCATCTGCCCTTTAAAGGTCACGCTCAATACCTTCTAAATCCAGGTGCCTAAAAGAAAATTCCCCAAAGAAATTAAATTTTTTTCCAAAACTCTATTAACTCTACTCCTGATTTTCTCCAGAAAAGAAAACAGACCTGAATTCCACACCAACCTGGGGATGATCTCAGAAAAAACAAATGCAGCTGCAGGAAAAAGATTTTTAACAAAAATAATGTCCCTCTTTGCCTGAAAAATAAAATCAAGCATTTTTACTTTGCCCAAATCATTACCTCCTAAGTAAATTATCAACAAGTCCGGTGACGGGATAAACCTGGCCCTCTTCTTCAATTCAGCCAGGAGGTGCTCCAATTTCATACCTCTGTAACTAACCCAAAAAATATTTACCTGATCATGAGGAAAACAAAAATTCTCTGTGTACATCCACACAGAAGCCCGCTTCTGGGCCCAAAAAATAAATGAGTGGCCAACAATCCACATGATCAGGGGTTCTGAAAATAAAAGTAATTAATTATGCAACAGATTAGGCGTTACATAAGACTTACAGTTAGGTCCAGAAATATTTGGACAGTGACACAATTTACGCGAGTTGGGCTCTGCATGCCACCACATTGGATTTGAAATGAAACCTCTACAACAGAATTCAAGTGCAGATTGTAACGTTTAATTTGAAGGTTTGAACAAAAATATCTGATAGAAATTGTAGGAATTGTCACATTTCTTTACAAACACTCCACATTTTAGGAGGTCAAAAGTAATTGGACAAATAAACCAAACTCAAACAAAATATTTTTATTTTCAATATTTTGTTGCGAATCCTTTGGAGGCAATCACTGCCTTAAGTCTGGAACCCATGGACATCACCAAACGCTGGGTTTCCTCCTTCTTAATGCTTTGCCAGGCCTTTACAGCCGCAGCCTTCAGGTCTTGCTTCTTTGTGGGTCTTTCCGTCTTAAGTCTGGATTTGAGCAAGTGAAATGCATGCTCAATTGGGTTAAGATCTGGTGATTGACTTGGCCATTGCAGAATGTTCCACTTTTTTGCACTCATGAACTCCTGGGTAGCTTTGGCTGTATTCTTGGGGTCATTGTCCATCTGTACTATGAAGCGCCGTCCGATCAACTTTGCGGCATTTGGCTGAATCTGGGCTGAAAGTATATCCCGGTACACTTCAGAATTCATCAGGCTTCTCTTGTCTGCTGTTATGTCATCAATAAACACAAGTGACCCAGTGCCATTGAAAGCTATGCATGCCCATGCCATCACGTTGCCTCCACCATGTTTTACAGAGGATGTGGTGTGCCTTGGATCATGTGCCGTTCCCTTTCTTCTCCAAACTTTTTTCTTCCCATCATTCTGGTACAGGTTGATCTTTGTCTCATCTGTCCATAGAATACTTTTCCAGAACTGAGCTGGCTTCATGAGGTGTTTTTCAGCAAATTTAACTCTGGCCTGTCTATTTTTGGAATTGATGAATGGTTTGCATCTAGATGTGAACCCTTTGTATTTACTTTCATGGAGTCTTCTCTTTACTGTTGACTTAGAGACAGATACACCTACTTCACTGAGAGTGTTCTGGACTTCAGTTGATGTTGTGAACGGGTTCTTCTTCACCAAAGAAAGTATGCGGCGATCATCCACCACTGTTGTCATCCGTGGACGCCCAGGCCTTTTTGAGTTCCCAAGCTCACCAGTCAATTCCTTTTTTCTCAGAATGTACCCGACTGTTGATTTTGCTACTCCAAGCATGTCTGCTATCTCTCTGATGGATTTTTTCTTTTTTTTCAGCCTCAGGATGTTTTGCTTCACCTCAATTGAGAGTTCCTTAGACTGCATGTTGTCTGGTCACAGCAACAGCTTCCAAATGCAAAACCACACACCTGTAATCAACCCCAGACCTTTTAACTACTTCATTGATTACAGGTTAACGAGGGAGACGCCTTCAGAGTTAATTGCAGCCCTTAGAGTCCCTTGTCCAATTACTTTTGGTCCCTTGCAAAAGAGGAGGCTATGCATTACAGAGCTATGATTCCTAAACCCTTTCTCCGATTTGGATGTGAAAACTCTCATATTGCAGCTGGGAGTGTGCACTTTCAGCCCATATTATATATATAATTGTATTTCTGAACATGTTTTTGTAAACAGCTAAATAATAAAACTTGTGTCACTGTCCAAATATTTCTGGACCTAACTGTATACCTCCCGGAAGACCATCTCCCCAACTTCATAATTCTATTCTCCTTAAACCAAGGCTAGCCGCTTCTGTAGCAGCGCCAATTCTGAACGAGTGAAAAGAAATCTTTAAATTACTCTTACCAAGACTAGCCAAACAATGCTTCAAAATCAAATTAAATTGAAATTTAGTAGCAGGCTCGCCAGACAGATGTACAAATAAAGAACCCACCAGAGGAGGACGAAATGAGAGCCACTGCCTCAGGTTAAAAACCGGACAAAGCCGAGAACCATTGATGGATGAGACTTAATCGTTTACCCTTCCAAAGCAGATCAGTCTTAGAACTAACAAATACAAATCAGACAATGAGAGCTAAACACACTCACATCGCTAAATATTAAACCACCAGCCACCTTCTTGCTAGGGGAAACTAAGTCAGAAATACGGAGAGCTGCAAAGAATGCAAGAACAAATGCAGACCTAAACAAGAATGATTCAAAATCATTAGCCCAAACAGAACCCAACACCACCCACAACTCTTCTAACAATGCAACCGAAATAGGACGTCTATCATCCAACTGCGTTGATCTTCTCTTAAGCCCTTTCAATATCTGCCTAATAGGATAAATGAAAAAAGTGATTCAAAACCACACAATTTTAGAAAAAATGAAATGCCCGATAAGGCTTTATGCAAAGCTGAATGACTAATACCATAGGATAACTCAAACTGAACATAACCCCAAACAGCAGATAAATTACTGGAATAACAATTGAAACCCCTTAACCCGCAAAACTGCCGCCATCTGTCCCATGCAACAGTATAGGCTGCCCATGTAATTTGGGCTAAAGAATTTCTAATATACTAGGGGATTAAATCCCCACAATTTCCCACAAGTGCCTTGGGCTGGCTAACTCTACTCCTCCCGTTTACGCTCCGTTCCTCCAACTGGACTGCTGCTGCAAAAAAGACAAAGATGAAAAAACATCTGTCTCTTGAACCCATGCCGCTTTTAACAAAATATTAAACACTGGAATACCAACTGTCTTAACACCGTCGCAGCTCAAAAGCATTTTAAAGATAAGGTATTGATACTGAAAACAACCCCTTAACAGGACCTAAGGCTAATTCGCTTATTAGCAAGCACACAACCCCAAATAAAGACAGCCCCAAAAACCTCAAACATATCTAACACTACCTTCTTGTTGTTCAAACATGAAGTGCACACTTATCCGGCTAAGTCCCAGCTGTCCAAGTACTGCCCAAATAAACTAAAAACCCAGTTACAAGCCGTAAGTATGTTAAGAAGCAAATCGTCAGAAAAGCAAAAACCGATCTTGGAAACAACTAATTCCGTGAAACTCACGCAAAAATCTCTGCCAGACCAACATATCCTCTCTCATCTCAACCGACACCCGAACGTGCACACCTAGTGAATTTAAACCTTTCGTACTATCGTACAGCTGCCAACAAAACACCCTCCCCATGAGAATGATTCTCAGTACAAAGTTCAAAGACCCCAACAGAGATTATAACTCTCGATGGGTAACTTTCTTTTTAACAGCTGTATTGTCAATCAGTCCTTGTAAACGGAGCAATTTATCCCCTGGAAGGCTGCATTCCATAGCTAAAAAGCCTATTGTGATTCCTAAAAATTTCAATTTCTCGCAAGGAGACACCGTTTTTTTTTAGCACCCATTGGGACCCCAAAGTAGTTAATGAACCACAAAAAATTCTGCATTAATTCCATGCACAAATTGGAACCCCCGAGGCCAAAGAACAAAAAATCATCGAGATATGCAGGACCCCACCTGTCAGCACTGAATACTGCACTACCCAATGTAAAAAAGAAGAAAAGCATTCAAAATAAAAACATGACAAAGCAAAACCCATCGGGAGGCATCTATCAAAATAAAATTGCTTTTTAAAATAAAAACCTAAATAGTTAAATCTCGAACGGTGCACTGATAGAAGCCAAAAGGCCGATTTAATATCAGATTGACCAAATTGTCTAAGGGTGGCTTTACACGCTATGAGATCGCTAGCCGATGCTAGTGATGGCGAGCGTGATAGCACCCGCCCCTATCGTTATGCCGATATGTGAAGATCGCTGCCGTAGCGAACATTATCACTACGGCAGCGTCACACGTACTTACCTGCTCGTGACGTCGCTGTGACCGGCAAACCGCCTCCTTTCTAAGGGGGCGGTTCGCTCGGCATCACAGCGACGTCACTAAGCGGCCACCCAATCAAAGCGGAGGGGCGGAGATGAGCGGGACGAACATTCCGCCCACCTTCTTCCGTCCTCATTGCTGGCGTGTGGCAGGTAAGGAGAGGTTCCTCATTCCTTCTGCGTCACACGTAGCGATGTGTGTTGCTGCAGGGATGAGGATCAACTTTGCCCAAGCGACAACAGCAATAATTGGGAGAGGACCCCCATGTCAACGAGGAGCGATTTTGGACGTTTTTGCAACGATCCAAAATCGCTCCTAGGAGTCACACACAACGAGATTGCTACAGCGGCCGGATGTGCGTCACAAAATCCGTGACCCCAACGAGATCGCTGTAGCGATCTCGTAGCGTGTAAAGCCCACTTAAGGAGCTCTACCGCCATCTCAAAAGATGCATAGCTAACCGATGCAATATTATTGTCGACCTCATTGTAAAGAGACCCATCTTTAGGGTAAGACAGGTGGTGAATCACCCTAAAAATACTGGCCTCTTTCTTCAAAACTAATCCTAGAGGGGAAATGCGAAAACTGACAAAAAGGAGAGCAGAAAAAGGACCAGATAATCTGCCTAACAGCAACTCTTTTTGAATGTGGTTATAGACGAAAAGCCTTTGTGGCCTAACAGAAGATAGATTCTGAACCATCTTACCCCCATGACCTGTAAAAGGAGTAACCAAAAACCCATGTTAAAAACCATTAGTTACTATGCTGGCTTTCGCCCTGTCTGGGTACCGTTCTAGCCACGGGAGCACTTTTCCCAAAATCACAGGAGTCTGCGCCTTTGAGAAAAAGCTCCTGTGGATTGTTAGTTTGCTGACCAGCTGACATATTACGCTTAAAGCATCTAAAAAGCGGATGCGAGCCACCACAGGACGAGCATTCGTACCTGAACCTGCAGTTGTTAAGCCACTTACAAGTAGATTCATTGAAAGCGAAACAAACTCCTTTCTTTAACTGTTGATTAGGAGCCTGCATTCGTTACATTATTCCTCTGTGGCAAAATAAGGTTCAATCACAAACTCACGTCCTTCTCACCCCATTTCATCGTAGGATGAACAGCCATTTTCTGGCAGAACGATTTATCATAGGCAAGTCAAGCCATCCCACCAAAATTGCAATAGGCTTCCAATATGGAATCAATGTGTTGGAAAAGCCCACTACAATCACCCGGAAATTTTTGCCTAGCACCGATGTATTGATTGAAAAAGCCTGAAGCCAATTGTAAAAGAACTTGAAAATTTTCCTCTTATCTTCATCAGCTTCACCCTTGTTTCAGGCCCACCAATCCGCGTCAGAGCATGTTTGAGGGATACCCCATAAGCTAACATCCTGCAAGCATTCTGACTGTAAAGATGGCTGGGGATGGCTGAGCCTTCTATCTGCATAAATTCAGCACAAACGCTATCTATAAATTAAGTCGCTAACAATTTCCATATTCCCTACAGCAGGGTCAGGAACAGTGGTATAGGATAGCTCACCAATCCTGAGAGAACGATCAGCCCTCCTGCTGTGTGGCTCCAGGGGCTCAGGGACGGTGACCGGGGGGTTTGCAGCAGCAAGCCCTGGACATCCACTGACCTCGCTGCTCTCACTCATGGAATCTTCAGAGGACCAGGCCTGTAGCACCGCCGCTGCACTGGAGCTCTTTTGCAGCAGCGACGGTACACTACAGCCCAAGGACAGATCCTCACTTGCTGAAGGCCAGAAAATTCCTGCATCAGCCTGGGCGAAAGAAGCCGGTCGCATGACTTCCAGGCATGTGGGCGCATCTACATGACACGACCGCCGGGAATCCTGTGATCGTGTTGCGAGATCTCGCATTGCTGCTGGCACTGACCGTGATGATCTGCAATCTCCTCGGGCCTCGCTTCACAATGCTGTGGAAGACTTCTTCTGGCTGCCGGAACATATGCCTGGATCTTCTCTCCAATGCTGGCGGTGAGTAGGCCTCCCTCCTCTTCCTCGTCCTCCGGACTGCAACAAGGACTTCATCTGAAGTGGTGACAGGAGCCGAGACAGCGGGTTCAGATAAATTGCCCAGTTCACGGCCACCGGATACTTCAGCGGTACCATCGCCAAGGCAGGACCTCATCCATTGCACCCCGTCGTCCTCACCGGCCCTCCTGATCAATTACTGTAGAAGAACCTCCATGACAATTCTGTCTGTCAGCTGTGACTGACACAGCTGACTAGAACCCGGATTTATATACACAAATATTATGCCGCACAAATATCCATAACCAATCACCTTTTAAATAATAACTGCGCTGTAAGCTGATTGGCAGAAGGCTAGCTTACCTGCGTTACCAGGTAGAATCAAAATTACAAGAAAATATAGGACTTGTGTCATCATGACAATCCCTAAGCTAAGCGCTATGGGATTATACATGACATGGGTTTCAAGAGCTGACTCTTTACTTGCTGGGTAATAAATCCCTCCCCAGATGGATTTTTTTTTACATTTGCCCCTCATGGCAATGAACCCAAATAGTGCCTTAAACTCTACAATGATGAAAAGACTTCATCTAACTGTAATGATCATTTACGATTGTCTAAATCTGTAAATTACTGTAGAATTACACGATTGTTAAACTTTTTGATTTGTCTGTCAATTGAACCACCCACCTAGATTTAGGTGCCTCATCTCTGTTCTATATCCCTGTTAATAAAACTTCCAGGGTGCTTTTAATTAGTGCCAGATCCTATCTGCCCATAGATTTGTAGACTTTAGTCCAGGAGAGGCATGACACGAGGACAGGATCCCATCAAAGAAGGGTCACCTTGTTGCGGTGGATGGGCTCACATGAATTGGCCAATTTATGAACTAAGTTCCTTCATTTTTCTAAGTATATTCTATATAGCATTAATGCAGTTTTGATTTCATATATTCTGTTTGCATATACAGTGCCTTGCAAAAGTATTCTTAAATTTTTCAACCTTTTCCCACATTTCAGACTTCAAACATAAAGATAAAAATGTTAATGTTATGGTGAAGAATCAACAAGTTTAACCTCTACGGTTGGTAAAATCCTTGAGGGTTTCTTGAGAGATGCTATACTGGAGTATCTCAAGAAAAATAACCTTATGACAGAGTATCAACATGGGTTTATGAGGGATCGATCCTGTCAAACTAATTTGATCAGCTTCTATGAAGAGGTAAGTTCAAGCCTGGACCAGGGAAATGCAGTGGATGTTGTGTATATGGACTTTTCAAAAGCTTTTGATACGGTGCCACACAAAAGGTTGGTACATAAAATGAGAATAATGGGGATAGGGGAAAATATGTGTAACTGGGTTAAAAACTGGCTCAGTGATAGGAAACAAAGGGTGGTTATTAATGGTACGTACTCGGACTGGGTCTCAGTTCATAGTGGGGTACCACAGGGGTCAGTATTGGGCCCGCTTCTTTTCAACATATTTATAAATGACCTTGTTGGGGGCATGCGGAGTAGAATTTCAATATTTGCAGATGATACTAAACTCTGCAGGGTAATCAATACAGAGGAGGATAATTTTATATTACAGGGAGATTTATGTAAATTGGAGGATTGGGCTGAGAAGTGGCAATTGACGTTTAATGTAGATAAATGTAAGGTCATGCACTTGGGTAGAGGAAATAACATTTATGATTATGTACTTAATTGTAGAATACTGGGTAAAACAAACACAGAAAAAGACTTGGGTGTATGGGTGGATGGTTAACTTCACTTTAGTGGACAGTGTCAGGCAACCGCTGCCAGGGCTAATAAAATAATGGGATGTATTAAAAGAGGTATAAGTGTTCATGAAAAAAATATAGTTCTACCTCTGTACAAGTCACTAGTGCGACCGCACCTAGAATACTGTGTACAATTCTGGTCACCGATATATAAGAAGGACATAGCTGAACTGGAGAGGGTGCAGAGAAGAGCGACCAAGATTATTAGAGGAATGGGTGGGCTGCAATACCAAGACAGGTTATTAAACTTGGGGTTATTTAGTTTGGAAAAACGAAGGCTTAGGGGGGATCTAATCACAATGTATAAATATATGAGGGGACAGTACAGAGACCTTTCCAAAGATCTTTTTACACCTAGGCCTGCGACTGGAACACGGGGGCATCCACTACGTCTTGAGGAAAGAAGGTTTAATCATAATCACAGACGAGGATTCTTTACTGTACGAGCAGTGAGACTATGGAACTCTCTGCCGCATGATGTTGTAATGAGTGATTCACTACTAACATTTAAGCAGAGCCTGGATGCCTTTTTTGAAAAATTTAATATTACCAGTTATGTATATTAGATTTTATGACAGGGTATTGATCCAGGGAACTACTCTGATTGCCGGATGTGGAGTCAGGAAGGAAATTCTTTCCCCATTGGAACTTGTTTGCCACATTGGGGTTTTTTTGCCTTCCTCTGGAACAACATGTTAGGCTACGGGTTGAACTAGATGGACTTAGAGTCTCCCTTCAACCTTAAAAACTATGAAACTATGAAACAAGTGGGACACAATTGTGAAGTTGAATGAAATTTATTGCTTATTTTAAACTTTTTAAAAAAAATAAATAACTGAAAAGTGGGGCGTGCAATATTATTCGTTCCCTTTACTTTCAGCACAGCAAACTCACTTCAGAAGTTCATTGAGGATCTCTGAATGATCCAATGTTGTCCTAAATGGCTAATGATGATAAATATAAGCCACCTGTATGTATTCAAGTCTCCGTATAAATGCACCTGTTCTGTGATAGTCTCAATATTCTGTTTAAAGAGCAGATAGCATTATGAAGACCAAGGAACACAACAGGCATATCAGTGATACTGTTGTGGAGAAGTTTAAAGCTGGATTTGGTTACAACAAGATTTCCAAAACTTTAAAATCCCAAGGAGCACTGTGCAAATGATCATATTGAAATGGAAGAAGTATCATACCACTGCAAATCTACCAAGACCCGGCCGTCCATCCAAACTTTCATCTTGAACAAGGAGTAGACTGATCAGAGATGCAGCCAGCAGGCCCATAATCACTTTGGGCGAACTGCAGAGATCTACAGCTGAGATGGGAGAGTCTGTCCATAGGACAACAATCAGTCGTACACTGCACAAATCTGGCGTTTATGGAAGAGTGGCAAGGAGTAAGCCATTTCTCAAAGATATCAATGAAAAGTGTTGTTTAAAGTTTGCCACAAGCCACCTGGAAGACACACGAAACATGTGGAAGAAGGTGCTCTGGTCAGTTGAAACCAAAATCAAACTATTTGGGCGCAATGCCAAGCATTTGGCATAAAAGCAACACAGTTCATCACCCTGAACACACCATCCCCACTGTCAAACATGGTGGTGGCAGCATCATGGTTTGGGCCTGCTTCTCTTCAGCAGGGACAGAGAAGATACTTAAAATTGATGGGAAGATGGATGGAGCCAAGTACAGGACCATTCTTGAAGAAAACCTGTGGAAGTCTGCAAAAGACCTGAGACTGGGACAGAGATTTGCCTTCCCACAAGACAATGATCCGAAACATGAAGCAAAATCTACAATGGGATGGTTCACAAATAAATGTATCCAGGTGTTAGAATGGCCAAGTCAAAGTCCAGACCTGAATCCAATCGAGAATCTGTGGAAAGAGCTGAAAACTGCTGTTTACAAACGCTCTCCATCCAACCTCACTCAGCTCGAGCTATTTGCAAAGGAAGATTGGGCAAGAATTTCAGTCTCTCGATGTACAAAACTGATAGAGACATACCCCAAGTGACTTGTAGCTGTAATCGCAGCAAAAGGTGGCGCTACAAAGTATTAACTTAAAGGGGTCGAATAATATTGCACGCCCCAATTTTCAGTTATTTATTTTTTAAAAAAGTTTAAAATTAACAATAAATTCCGTTCTACTTCACAATTGTGTCCCACTTGTTGTTGATTCTTCACCATAACATTAAAATTTTTATCTTTATGTTTGAAGCCTGAAATGTGGGAAAAGGTTGAAAAATTCAAGTGGGCTGAATACTTTCGCAAGGTACTGTATCTTAGACCCCTTTCACATTGCGTTCCGATCTTGGTCCTGTCAGGGCTTTTATCCAACCCCCTGCAAAATAGGTATCAGAAGGGCCACTGACGATAAGGGTGCAGACGGAGTCACAGTGTGTTCTGTCGTGCACCATTTTCCAGAGTATACGCTTTCTGGAGGTGGACACCCAGACATAGTGGACTGTGTCTCAGTGGCAGCCTCCGGTAAGCGTATATTCCAGAAAATGGTGCACCACAGGGCACACGGTAAATCCGCCTGCACCATTATAGTCAATGGCCCTGTCGGCGCATACGTCCGAAACCCGTTTTACGGTGGGTCTGGACGGACCACTAAATGGAGATTGGAACGCAATGTGAAAGTGGCTTTAGTGCTTACAGAGTGCTACTGTATTTTGTGCTTCGTAAGGTTAAATCAGCTGGCGCCTGTTTACACTTGCTACATTTTATTTGGAGATCCAGTGTTTTGATCATTTTTCATCATTACATGAAAGTGTCGCGGGCGGGGAGGGCGCCGCTGCGCTCGCTGACGCTCGGGTCCAGTGCTGCTGCGATGGCTGCATCGGCAGCTCGAGCGGTGGGCCGGATCCAGGGGCTCGAGTGGCGCTCCTCGCCCATGAGTGAAAGGGGGTAGTTTGGTTTGGGGAATTTGGTCCGTGACGCCACCACGGGTTGTGGTGAAGGTGGGCACCACCGCTGCTGGTGACGGGGATCCCGGGAGCGATGGTAGGGAGCAGCTGGTATGTTGTTCTCCCCCTCCGTGGGTAGGGGTTGGTGGGGGCCCGGTGAGGTGACGGGGAGGCAGGGTTGGGAAGGTGCAGGGTCGCCTGGACTGCGCAGCGCGGTGCCGGATGGCACGGTTGTACTCACTCAGCCACAAATGTACACAAAGTCTCTGGTAAACCAAACGGCTGGATGGACGGGTCCCGCAGCCGGCTGCTGTAGTTTCTCCCGGACAGTTGGTGGTGGCTGCCTTTCCCTGCACCTTTGTGTATGTTCGGTCCCGATGGATTCCCACTGGTAACCCGCTCCCCAGCGTATAGATGTGCCGGAGGAGCCCTTTTGCCCGCAGGCACTGGCCCATGGAACTCTAGCTGTGGCGGTAGATGTATTTCCTTCTGCTGGTCAGACGGTTGCCTTCAATCGGGTCTTGGCTGTTAGGAAACCCCTGTGGTTCCGGTCACTGACGGATTTGACCTCTAATGGTGACTCCAAGCCTGGTCGGGGTCTGTAGGCCCTGCCTGTGTGTGCTGGCTTCACTTCGCTCCCCGGTTTGGTACCGGTGGGCCACCGCCCATCCCCGGTCCTACGGTTCCGCGTCGATCTGCCTCTCCTGCAGACGGCCACCACCGTCTGCCAACCTTGCTCTTGGTGCCCGGGCCAAACACCCGGACACGGTCAGTTTGCTCCTCACTCCTACTTCTCACTCCCTCACTTTCTCACTCACTCACTGACTCCTTTCCCGCCTCCAGGACTGTGAACTCCTCAGTAGGTGGGGCCAACCGCCTGGCTCCACCCCACCTGGTGTGGACATCAGCCCCTGGAGGGAGGCAACAAGGATTTGGTGTCTGGCTGATGTGCCTGTCTTGGGGTGGGGGTGTGTGTTGCAGTACCTGTGACGACTTGGCTAGTCCAGGGTGCCACAAAAGAATCATATTATTTTATTTATTTCAACACCAATAGCAAATAGTTAAATGTGGAAAATGACGTCCTAAGATGGTTATTAAATTGTGATAAAAGTATGCACATTATAGGTATTCCACCTTGTGGCATAGCATGCACTGCTGGGTTACTCGGGAGTACAACGGGCATTTGTCGGAATCACCAGGCATGGACGAAAATGGATGTGTCGCTGATAATGCGCTAATACAGCTAACATTTTCTATAGAAGCTCTTCCCCTTTTATATCATTACTTGGTACATCAATTCCTCTGCTGCATAATGATTTGCGCGCAGCAGGTGGCACCACGTCTGCATGAAATACAAAACTAACATAGTCCCAGCAGGGGTCATATTATTTCAAAGAGCCATTAAGAACAAACCTAACAGTCTCCTCTTTGTTTCTTTGGATGGCTTTACTCAGAAATGCAGTTTTCACGCATTGTATGTCAAAAGTTAATCCCACATTATTTCTGTAGAAGAATTCCTCTTCGTTTTATACCTACATTCTGGAGCAGTTTAATCACCAAACACTGACAACAGAGGGGAAAATCTAATAATGTCCATTTGTACGGAAAAGAATCAGAGATGGCAGATATGTATCCAGCACATACCGGGGCACCTGAAATTCTAGCACTTGGTAACTAATCATGCAATAAAGGGACAACTCACACAGACAATAAGACGACGTGTAACAGTAGGACAAAAAGAAAAATGCTCCTCTTAAAGGAGGTGCTCACTCTGCACAATCACTTTTTGTTACAAGACTCTTATTAGAATAAGCTCAAAACAGGCGGCCCCCCAGCTGGGACCCTCTAGTTAATAAGCTGTAAACTAAGGCCACGTGCACATGTTCAGTATTTGGCGACGTTTTTACCTCAGTGTTTATAAGAAAAAAACAGGAGTGGGTGATAAATACAGAAGTGGTGCCCATGTGTCTATTATACTTCTCCTCTGAATATTCCACTCCTGGTTTTGGCCTCAAATTCATGAGGTAAAAAAGTCACCAAATACTCAACGTGTGCATGTGGCTAAGGCTGGAGTCATACTTGCGTGTGACTTGCACGAGGATCGCATCACACTGCCTGGACCGGCCACCTGCTCTCAGGACAGGAGCGTGTCAGCTGCTTAGAAATACATGTAGCTGACCAGCTCGTGCCCAGACAGTGGGTGGCCGGTCCAAGCAGTGAGATGCGATCCTCGAGCGAGTGGAATGCAAGTATGACTCCAGCCTAAAGGGTACTTTACACGCTGCGACATCGCTAGCAATTGCTAGCGATGTCGAGAACGATAGCTCCCGCCCTCGTCATATGTGCAACATTTGGTGATCACTGCCGTAGCCAACATTATCACTACGGCAGCGTAACACGCACATACCTGTGCAGCGACGTTGCTGTGACCGCCGAACAATCCCTCCTTCAAGGGGGAGGTGCGTTTGGCGTCACAGCGACGTCACCGCGACATCACTAAGCAGCCGTCCAATAGAAGGGGAGGGGCGGAGATGAGCAGGACGTAACATACCGCCCACCTCCTTCCTTCCGCATTGCCGGTGGACGCAGGTAAGGAGATGTTCGTCATTCCTGCGGTGTCACACATAGCGATATTGCAGCAGCAACGATATTAAGGAAAGGAGCGACGTGTCAACGATCACCATTTTTGGTCCATTTTGCGATCGTTGATCGTCGCTCCTTGGTGTCACACGCTGCAATGTCACTACCAGCACCGGATGTGCATCACTAACGACGTGTCCCCGACGATATATCGTTAGCAATGTCGTGTAAAGCACCCTTTAGTCTCCGAATGTGCAGAGCCAGAAGGTAAATAAGGCTCACTACTGAACTAATAGTTCCAGCCAATGTACCAAAGACATTTTATATCATTCCTTAAATGTTATTTATCATGAATTATTATTGTTTATGCAAATTAGGTTCAAATTACTACCGTGTTTTCCTGAAAATAAGACAGGGTCTTATATTATTTTAGGCTCTGAAAGATGCACTAGAGCTTATTGTCAGGGGATGTCTTATATTTTTTTTATTGCTTTATGTTTTCTCTTTGTGTTGCTGTAAGGCCCAGAAAATTTATAGTCGAGCGCATCAGAATCCTAAGGAATACTTTGCACGCTGCGACATCGCAGGCCGATGCTACGATGCCGAGCGCGATAGTACCCGCCCCCGTCGCAGCAGCGATTTCCTTGTGATAGCTGCCGTAGCGAACATTATCGCTATGGCAGCTTCACATGGACTCACCTGCCCTGCGACCGTCGCTCTGGCCGGCGACCCGCCTCCTTGTTAAGGGGGCGGGTCGTGCGGCGTCATAGCGACGTCACACGCCAGGCGGCCAATCAGAGCGGAGGGGCGGAGATGAGTGGGATGTAAACATCCCGCCCATCTCCTTCCTTCCGCATATCCTACGGAAGCCGCAGTGACGCCGGTAGGAAATGTTCCTCGCTCCTGCGGCTTCACACACAGCGATGTGTGCTGCCGCAGGAGCGAGGAACAACATCGGACTGTCGCGTCAGCGTAATCATGGATTACGCCGACGCTGCACCGATGATACGATTATGACGCTTTTGCGCTCGTTAATCGTATCATCTAGGCTTTACACACTACGATGTCGCATGCGATGCCGAAAGTGCGTCATTTTCAATTTGACCCCACCGACATCGCACCTGCGATGTCGTAGTGTGCAAAGCCCGCCTTAGACTAGCTGGGGGCTCTCCTGACCTGAGCTGTCACACTCAGCTGCCGGCCAGTCATAGGATTGCAATGTAATCATCGGACGAGGAATACTGCAGTCTGACTGCAGCCAATCACTGATGCTGGCACAGAGGGGTGGGTGGGGAAAGGGGTTAATATTAATTTAGTATTAACAGCGAACACGTGACTATACATTTTCTGGGGATATTCATCAACACAACTGGGTAACGTACAGCAATAAAAGTTCCATATCCTGAAAGGGCTGCACATGCCCTATTTCAATCCTTAAAAAATTCTGCTGGGGCTTATTTTCAGGGTTGATCTTATTTTCAGGGAAACAAGTTATGTGTATGGTCCAAAGCCAGGTTGGTGGGGCAGTTTACATCAATAAGCCCTCCCCAATACCTTCCCCTTTGTGTTCAGTGCCGGTGTCAGCACCTAATGAGGTCATTCTGACCAGTGGAATATTTCTATGTACTTAGAATTTCCTCATGGAATATTCAGTGTTCATGTGCAAAAATGTTATGTGTATTTGCTGGAGAAAGCATGGCAGAAATATGAGGTGATCCCTTAGAATTTTCCCACACATATGCAGTTTAAGCTGTTGTAAACCCCCCAAGTGGATTAGTTCCAGTTGGGCTAATTTGAGCATGGATAGGTACCACGTTTTCCAGGGAGAATTTGCAAAGAAACCACTTTAATAGGCTTCACGTTTCATATAAAAAAAGTTACCGCAGTTTTTTTTTTATACAGTACAGACCAAAAGTTTGGACACACCTTCTCATTCAAAGAGTTTTCTTTATTTTCATGACTCTGAAAATTGTAGATTCACATTGAAGGCATCAAAACTATGAATTTTAACACATGTGGAATTGAATAATTAACAAAAAAGTGTGAAACAACTGAAAATATGTCTTATATTCTAGGTTCTTCAAAGTAGATACCTTTTGCTTTGATTACTGCTTTGCAAACTCTTGACATTCTCTTGATGAGCTTCAAGAAGTAGTCACCGGAAATGGTTTTCACGTCACAAGTGTGCCCTGTCAGGTTTAATAAGTGGGATTTCTTGCCTTATAAATGGGGTTGGGACCATCAGTTGTGTTGTGCAGAAGTCCGGTGGATACACAGCTGATAGTCCTACTGAATAGACTGTTAGAATTTGTATTATGGCAAGAAAAAATCAGCTAAGTAAAGAAAAACGATTGGCCATCATTACTTTAAGAAATGAAGGTCAGTCAGTCTGAAAAATTGGGAAAACTTTGAAAGTGTCCGCAAGTGCAGTGGCAAAAACCATCAAAGGCTACAAAGAAACTGGCTCACATGAGGACCGCCCCAGGAAAGGAAGAGTCACCTCTGCTGTGGAGGATAAGTTTATCCGGGTCACCAGCCTCAGAAATCGCAGGTTAACAGCAGCTCAGATTAGAGACCAGGTCAATGCCACACAGAGTTCTAGCAGCAGACACATCTCTAGAACTGTTAAGAGGAGACTTTGTACAGCAGGCCTTCATGGTAAAATAGCTGCTAGAAAACCACTGCTAAGGACAGACAACAAGCAGAAGAGACTTGTTTGGGCTAAAGAACACAAGGGATGGACATTAGACCAGTGGAAATCTGTGTTTGGTTTGATGAGTCCAAATTTGAGATCTTTGGATCCAACCACAGTGTCTTTGTGCAACGCAGAAAAGGTGAACAGATGGACTCTACATACCTGGTTCCCACCGTGAAGCATGGAGGAGGAGGTGTGATGGTGTGGGGGTGTTTTGATGGTGACACTGTTGGGGATTCATTCAAAATTGAAGTCATACTGAACCAGCGTGGCTACCATAGCATCTTGCAGCCGCATGCTATTCCATCCTGTTTGCATTTAGTTGGACCATCATTTATTTTTCAACAGGACAATGACCCCCAAGCACATTTCCAGGCTGTGTAAGGGCTATTTGACTAATAAGGAGAGTGATGGGGTGCTACGCCAGATGACCTGGCCTCCACAGTTACCAGACCTGAACCTAATCGAGATGGTTTGGGGTGAGCTGGTCAGCAGAATGAAGGCAAAAGGGCCAACAAGTGCTAAGCATCTCTGGGAACTCCTTCAAGACTGTTGGAAGACCATTTCCGGTGACTACCTCTTAAAGCTCATCAAGAGAATGCCAAGAGTGTGCAAAGCAGTAATCAAAGCAAAAGGTGGCTACTTTCAAGAACCTATAACATACGACATATTTTCAGTTGCTTCACACTTTTTTGTTAAGTATTTCATTCCACATGTGTTAATTCATAGTTTTGATGCCTTCAATGTGAATCTACAATTTTCAGTTATGAAAATAAAGAAAACTCTTTGAATTAGAAGATATGTCCAAACTTTTGGTCTGTACTGAACATTAATAGTACAAAATATATCTCCTCAGAGAATTTTCCCTTCTTTCTACTCTTGGTTTGGTGTTTTATTCTCTAAATTCTCAATTCACAGGACAAATACAGACTTTCCCATTATTGAGATAGAAGATGATAGCTAGAGCTTATTAAGTTCTATTTAGAACTGCAACTGCTGTTTCAGGCGAACTTGCAGAAGATTGTCGGTTTCTGCCTCTAGTTCCTCCATCTTCCTTTTTGCCTCACCATACAATTTGAAAAGCACCAACTGTTATTTCCTATCTTAACAATGAGAAAATCTGTCTTCATGAAATACAGATTTTACAGATTTCAGCCATGAATTAAGAGTGAAACATCAATTCAGGAGGAAAATTGGGCAATTTTTTCTCATGCGATATATTACAAAGTTGCTAATTTTAACATGTATTATTGACTTATGAAGTAAAAATTAGAATGACGGTTACACGTTAAAGCAGGTTTTAACTTGTTTCTAGAAGGTTTTCACACAGATTTTAATCTAAATTATGAGCTAAAATCTGAATTAGAAACCTCTTTCTGGACTAACCCAAATATGTTACTTGTAAAAGGGACCTTGACTCTAATCCTCCCCAACTTAGATATGACTACTGTAACCGCGCATTTAGATCAGGGATGTCAAACTGAAATTCTCAGAAGGCCAAAAGTAAAAACTTGGCAAAGTCACGGGCCAATCTAGTCATGGCCTCCAAATAGTCCTCCAAACAGAATAATGGACCCCACAGAGTGCTCCATACAAAATAATAGATTCCACAATGCATTCCATAGAATATTATGGGTCCCATATAATCCTCCATATAATATTATGGGCCCCATATAGTCCTCCATATGATATTATGGGCCCCATATAGTAATCCATATAATATTATGGGCCTCATATGGTCCTCCATGAAATATTATGGGCCCCACATAGTCCTTCATATAGTATTTTGAGCCCCACATTAAAAAAATAATAAATACCACCTCTGCTCTTTCACCCGCTGCTCCATTCTCAGCAGCGAGTGCTCTGAAGTGTTTCACTAGTGAGCACAGTGGGCACAAAATAGTGATATTGTTGCGCAGGGATACAAGGGAAGAGGGAGGCGGTGTTGGTGTCATGCATCACGGGCCAAATAAAATTATCCTGCGGGCCAAATTTGGCCAACTGGACAGAGTTTGACATATATGGTTTAGATTTATATTTCCTGATGCTTATATAGAAGCAACATATTCTGCAGTGCTGTATCAAGATTGCCATAGATAATTTCCCTATATCAGATGCATGAATATTGAATAGTAATGGTACAAAATATCCAAAGATTGTGGAAATGATGTAAAAGTAATGCATTTCCTTCTACTGGTAATTTATAACCAGACACATTGCTAACTAATAAGAAAACAAAGGGGAAATGTATGAAATAATATACAGCAGGTGTAATACAGTGATGGGCCCAGTTCTAGACTAATGTATCAGAGTGTTTTCTATCATCAGGACCCTGAAGCCAAGTGCCAGTGATGTACAAGTGAATCTCAATAAATTAGAATATCATAAAAAAATTTATTTATTTCAGTAATTCATTATAAAAAGGGAAACGCATATATTATATAGAGTCATTACACACAGAGTGATCTATTTCAAGTTTTTATTTCTGTTAATGTTGATGATTATGGCTTACAGCCAATGAAAACCCAAAAGTCATTATCTCAGAAAATTAGAATATTATATAAGACCAACTGAAAAAAAATATTTTAAACTCAGAAATGTTGGCCCCTACTGAGAACTATGTACAGTTAATGCCTCAATACTTGATCGGGCTCCTTTTGCATGAATTACTGCATTAATGCGGCGTGGCATGGAGGCGATCAGCCTGTGGCACTGCTGAGGTGTTATGGAACCCCAGGTTGCTTTGATAGCAGCCTTCAGCTCGCCTGCATTGTTGGGTCTGGTTCCTCTTGACAGTACCCCATAGATTCTCAATGGGGTTTAGGTCAGGCGAGTTTGCTAGTCAATCAAGCAGAGTGATCCTGTGGTTATTAAACCAGGTATTGGTACATTTGGCAGTGTGAATAGGTGCCAGATCCTGCTGTAAAATGAAATTTCCTTCTCCAAAAAGCTTGTCATCAGAGAAAAGCATTGTTGGGTCTGGTGTCCCTCATCTTCCTCTTAACAATACCCCATAGATTCTCTCTGGGGTTTAGGTCAGGTGAGTTTGTTGGCCAATCAAGCACAGTGATCCTGTGGTTATTAAACCAGGTATTGGTACTTTTTGCACTGTGGACAGGTGCCAAGTCTGGCTGGAAAATGAAATTTCCATCTCCAAAAAGCTTGTCGGCAGAGGAAAGCATGAACTGCTCTAAAATTTCCTGATAGATGGCTGCACTGACTTTGGTCTTGATAAAACACAGTGGAGCTACACCAGCAGATGACATGGCTCCCCAAACCATCACTGATTGTGGAAACTTCACACTAGACCTCAAGCGGCTTGGATTGTGGCCTCTCCACTTTCCCTCCAGACTCTAAGACCTTGAAATTAAATGCAACATTTACTTTCATCTGAAAACAACACCTTGGACACTGAGCAACAGTCCAGATCTTTTTCTCCTTGGCCCAAGTAAGATGCCTCTGGTGTTTTCTATTGGTCATCAGTGGCCTGACACAAGGAATGCGACAGTTGTAGCCCATGTCCTGGATAAGTCTGTGTGTGATGGCTCTTGAAGCCCTGACTCCAGCAGCAGTCCACTCCTTGTGAATCTCCCCAACTTTTCTACCACACTTTTTCATTCCACTCAACCTTCCATTAATATGCTTGGATACATCACTCTGTAAAAAGCTGCTTCTTTAGCAATGACCTTTTGTGGCTTACCCTTCTTGTGGACTATGGCAATGACTGCCTTCGGACATCTGTCAAGTCAGCAGTCTTCCCCATGATTGTGCAGCCTACTGAACCAGTCTGAGGGACCATTTTAAACGCTTAGGAAGCCTTTGTTTGTGTTTTGTGGTAATTATTGTAATTTTCTGAGATAATGACTTTTGGGTTTTCATTAGCTGTAAGCCATAATCATCAACATTAACAGAAATAAACACTTGAAATAGATCACTCTGTGTGTAATGACTCTATATAATATATGTTTTTCCCTTTTTGTATTGAATTACTGAAATAAATTAACTTTTTGATGAAATTCTAATTTATTGAGAAGCACTTGTAGGTCTGATGTGAGACTGTCTCTGGGGGACACGTGATTACCTTAAAGTAGGCGGCAGCATTTTGGCTGATATACAACCAATACCTATACATTTTTAAGTTAAAGGGGTGCTCCAGAAAAATAAAAAAAATGAAGAAATACATTATTATAAATAAATTGACAAATGCGTTAATTTAGATACTCTTGTCTTGTTTGTGGGCTAATTATTAAGTTTATTAAAGTAGGTGCTCATACATCACTAAAGGTGAGGGAATTTCCAGAAATTTGTTTAGGGTTCAATTTGTCCAAATAATTTAGTTTCAGAACAAATCAATTTGGAATGAATTAAAAGTGCTTCAAAGCCTCTAATTACTCGGAAAAACAAGTATAACTAGGAATTTATCAACTATTTTTATCTTCTTTAGTGCAAACACAACTTTAGTAATGTCATAGTGGCATCAATTATCTCGCTGTTGGTAATTTACAAACTGCATAGACAGAACTTTCTATGCAAAAATGATCCAAAAATAATCCATTTTGTGGGGTAAACATCTTCCATAATCGTGTTTACACACAGCCAGTGTACATGAAAGAACCCACGGCATTTTAGCAAACTGTACAAAAATGATAATTTTTTTGATGACTAGCAAGAGGATTGGCATTTGGAAAGTGAAGATGCAATGGATTCTGTTAGCTGTCCAAAAATGATCCATTTTCTGGGAGCAGTTTCAGGTCTGTTGTTATATTTCCCCTGTTTAGGTTGGGTTTCCTGTGCAGTGACAGGGGTAGCAGCAGCAGTACAATATGGAACATAAGGAACAGGCAGGCTGCAGGCTGTGTACTGGCTGTGCTATTGAGAGCAGCAGAAAATTTGTAGACTAAATTAAAAATAACATCAGTGTTTAAATCTGTCTGCTTAAAGGGAACCTGTCATCAGAAATTTTGCACTAAACCTAAAAGATTCCCCCTCTGCAGCTCCTGGGCTGCATTCTAGCAATGTTCCTGTTACTCTTGTGCCCCCTTATTGACCAAAATAAAGACTTTGTAAAGTGGTACCTTTTTGTATTCAGATCTTGATAATGGTACACGGGGGCGGGCTCTCTGGTGTCCGTTAGTCTGCCTCCTGTCGCTTTAGGCCGTCCCCCATCGCGCAATTTCAAAGAGGTGATGTGAGGTAAGCTGGCCAGCGCTTGCGCAGAACTGTGGAGGCGGCGGTGGAGGCGGCGGTGAAAGTGCGAGCACGAGATTATGGGCGGGTACTTGCTGATGAAAATCACAGCGCCGCCCAAAATCTCGCGCATGCGCCGTGCCACTCTCGCGGGACTGTGCAATGTGCACAGTGTGACCACTGGTGACGTGTTGCGCATGCGCGAGATTATGGGCGGCGCTGTGATTGTCATCAGCAAGTACCCGCCCATAATCTCATGCTCGCGCTTTCACCGCCGCCTCCACCGTTCTGTGCAAGAGCTAGCCAGCTTACCTCACGTCACCTCTTTGAAATTGCGCGATGGGGGACGGCCTAAAGTGGCAGGAGGCAGACTAACGGCCACCAGAGAGCCCGCCCCCGTGTACCATTATCAAGATCTGAATACAAAAAGGTACCACTTTACAAAGTCTTTATTTTGGTCAGAAAGGGGGGACAAGAGTAACAGGAACATTGCTAGAATGCAGCCCAGGAGCTGCAGAGGGGGAATCTTTTAGGTTTAGTGCAAAATTTCTGATGACAGGTTCCCTTTAATGACATATAGCGTATGGTTTCTGGGATGCGTTTAGAAAATAAAAATGGTAATATTGAATATGGAACTTCCCAGACATTGCACAGGTGAACAAAATGAGTGCTGTGCCGTGCTAAATTGTAACTATACTGGAGCAGCCTAATTAAGTCAAAATCACTGAAACTATGTGATTTTGAATTGCATTGTGATTGTGAGTTGCGGCTCTGTTAGCAAAAGCTCCCCCTCATTCAGTGTCAGTAAGGCTGGGGCCACACGGGGACTACTGCGATCCCCTTGCATGAGACTCGGCTCGTGCTGGCAGTACAGCAGAGCCGAGTCTCATGCTTGTGTCCTTGCAACTGAGGTCCGTTCGTGCGAGCAGACCTCAGCTGCGGGGGGCGGGCCGGCACTCAGGAGGGGAGGGAGGGATTTCTCTCCCTCTCGCCTGTGTAGCCGGCTATAGACATTCTCGCTCTGCACGCACGGTACACCGATGTACCGCGAGTGCAGTGTGATTTTTCTCTCGCCCCATTCACTTGAATGGGTGCGAGAGAAAGAGTCTCGGATTACAATCGCAGCATGCTGCGATTGTTTTCTCGGTCCGATTAGGGCTGAGAAAATAATCGCTCATGTGTGCTGTCACACAGGCTAGAATTGGTCCGAGTGGAATGCGATGTTTTATCGCACTCCACTCGCACCGATTTTCTCGCCGTGTGGCTTAGGCCTAACTCCTATATCTCCCTCTCTCCATCTATTTTTTATAGCTGCATCTTAGATAGTGTAAGAGGAGGAGAAACTATCTGTATTCTCTGTACTGCAGTGCTGTGCAAAAGTTTTAGGCAGGTGTGATTCTAGTCACTACTTAAGGGTAGTATAGATGGAAGTGTAGTCAGACAAGCAGGGGCTCGGAAACAGGAGGACATGTGAAGCCCCGCAGGTGTTGTGTCGGTGCATACCTTCAGGGACTCCACGTAGCTGGTGCTGGTCACAGGTAGGGAATCTTCAGTTTTGATCGTGACGCCACTCTCAGATTTGCGGTCAGAGGGGACCGCCACTGCAGATTAGGAGGCACCTGGGGCTGATGGTGGGTGCAGTCGGGTGTAGTAGCCTCCTGAGAGTGAGGCAAGCCCCAGGGCCCTTTGTAAAGCTGTAGTACCACAAGTCGCAGAATGACCACACACAGGCAGAGTGTCTTTCAGGGTTTTTACTCACTTCAGGTGGCAGGGTGAGTAGCCCGGGCGTAGCTGGGATGAACCAGGTGGGAACCAGGTATCCTTCCGGCTGACTGTATGAGGGTGACTACTAACTCGCCTTCCTTAGCCCTTGGTGGTTTGGGGTGACCCCGACTTTGAGTCCCTATGGGGGTCACCCAGGGAAGATGCTCCAAGCCTCTCTCCCCTTCTTGTTTTGCCGTGTGCTTGTTCCCCGGGCCAGGCCACTCCAGCCTCTTGCCTCCTGTGACCTATGGGCCCTACTTGCGGTTACGTGGCTGCGGCTTTTGGTTGTTGTGGTGTGGGCTGTAAGAGCCCCACACCGGCAGGTTTAGCAGGGAAAGGTGAATCTATCCTCGCTTCGGGATCTGCCGCCCGGTTGGGCCTGGTGCTCTCTAGAAGTCTCCTTACTTCCCACTCCGTGCACTCTCTAGCTGAAGCTGGCTTTCAGGCAGCACTCCTAGTTGACCGTTCTCCCCCGTCTGTAGTCACTGCGCGGGCGCTGTTAGACAGCATCAGCCCCACAGGTCTGCTCCTCACTGAGCCCTCTGGAGTTCTCTGCTCTAACTGACTCACTGCTCCTCCTCTCCTGTTCTTGCCTACGCCACCTAGCAACCAGACTCTCCACCACACCCCTTGAGAGGAGATGGAGGCTTTTAACCCCCTGCCACTATTCCAGTGGAGGTATAGGCTTTGCCCCCTCCTGGGATCCCCAGGGGTCCTCTCATGGGTACATGTGTGAGACCTGATCACTATGCGCCTGTGTTCCACACCCCTGTCAGCCTTCTGGATTACCTGTATTGTACTGTCCCCAGCATGGGTGCAGTACTCAGTGGTGCCTGACCAGGTCAGGGGCGCCACATTCCCCCTTAGTTATCACCAGCACGTCCTCGGGCTGCAAGACAACATTTTAAAATGCATAAAACATTAAAACATGTAAAACATTTTTAAAACCACCAGGTATCAGACATCACCACCCTCCACCCACAAGTCCGTTAACCCACCCAAAACCCTCTCAGGAGGCAGGTCACCGGTCCTGTTGGTAACCAGGTCTGGGCCATCTACTTCCCCAGACCTTTCCTCCAATCTTCCTCTCCCGTTGGCCGCGACTTCAGCCACTTCTGGCAGGATGTAGAGGCGGCTTTCTTGGGCTGGTGGTTTCAGGGTATACCTGGCCTGGTGGATCCGCGCCGTCAGCCTCTTCTGGCAGGATTCAGAGGCGGCCTCCACAGTTGGTGCTGACCAGGTACCCTCTTTGTGGCGGTGAGCCAAGGCCCCATAAACAGGCGTGCTCTCTGGTCGCAGGTGAGCCAAGGCCCTTTTCTACGGACGGGCCCCCCTGGTTGCAGACGAGCCAAGCCCCTAAACAGGCTGGCCCTGGTGGTGGTGCCACTGGTGTAACTATTTACACTGCGAGAGTTTGTGGCTATAGCAAGTTCATAGCCTTAAAGTTTATTTCTCACAATAGTTTTTGTGGGCGCATTTCTTAAACGTTGCAAACAAAACTTTTCAAAACTGGTCAAACTTTCTTTACTTCTTTCTTTACTCTACTCCTCATTTTCACTAGGGCGTGGGCATGTTGGGCACTGGCACCTGTGACTTTCTTGCTCTCCGTCGTCGTCCGTGGTTGTTTCATCTGTAGGATCTTTGTCTGTGGTTGTTGCATCTGTAGGATCTTTATCTTTCCTTTCTTGGTCTTCGTCTGTTTCTTTTTCTGTATCTGTTTCTTTATCTCTGTCTTTTCTTTCTTGTCTTTCTTGTCTGGGACATGGTGCTACATCTAAGGCATAGTAGCCCCTTTCTCCTTGATGCAAGGTGAACTGTACTAAGTCCCCAACTTTCAGATTTCTACCTGAATGTCCTCTGGGCAGGTGGGCTTGCACATCTCTCCGATTTACAAATATGCCCTCTTTTATTCCTTTTACTACAATAAAGCCGTATCCGCTTTTCAAGTTGAAGTCCTCTACTATTCCTCTGTAAAGGGGTCCTCTAGCCTGGGCTTTGGACCTTCTTAGGCACCTTTTCTCCTGCAGGTCTCTGGCTGTGACCTCCCTCTGCTCTGGAGACTGTGGTGTTGGAGCAAACTGTGTTCTTCTGCGCCGTGTCTTGCGGGCTGGATCCATGCCTGTGGGCTCCCAGGTGAAGCTCTTAGGCAGCTCTTCTTCTGCAGAGGGGGTCAGGTCCTCCTCGTCCCAGCGGGAGTATGGCAGCATTTCCGGCTCTGAATACACATCTGCTACTGGTGGCACTGGAGTCGGAGTCAACCCTTCTGCTTCCTGGCCTCCTCTCCCCCTTAGTTCTTCCTGGCACTCCAGCTGTGGCAGTGCCGGGGATGGCTGCTCTTCGGCCGGCCCAGGTGAGGGACTCCTTGGTGTAGCTGCTGCAGGAGTTAGCAGGAGACTCTTTGGGGTATGCGGAGGGGGTATGTACTGGCTCACCAACCATTGTGGAAATTTGGCCTCCAGGTCAGCCTTCATCTGCCAATATGCAGGGTCTTCACCCACCGTGGGCTGCCTATCAGGGACCTCTGTGGACCGGGGAGCGGTGTCTGCTCTGGCCTTACAGGCCGGGGTAAATGCTGAGGTAGCCTTTTCTTGGCGGGCCGCGCCTGGCATGGCGGCGGCCTGGTCTTGGCGGGCCGCGCCCTGTATGGCGGCGGCCTGGTCTTGGCGGGCCGCGCCCGGGATGGCGGCGGCCTGGATCAGTGTCGCTGTTGCAGGGGGCTCTGTGCAGGCTGGGCTGGACGTCGCTGCAGCAGTCTGGGCTTGGCGGGCCGCGCCCTGTATGGCGGCGGCCTGGTCTTGGCGGGCCGCGCCCAGGATGGCGGCGGCCTGGTCCTGGCGGGCCGGGCAGGGCATCGCTGCAGGGACTGGGTCTTGGTGGGCCGAGCAGGGCATCGCTGCAGCCGCTGGGGCTTGGAGGGCCGCACCTGGCGTGGCTGCGGCCTGCTTCAGCGTCGCCGCACCGGACGCCTCTTCAGGGACCGCGGACGTGGCAGCAGGGGTCGGGGCACTTGCGTGGTCCGGGGCATCATTCGACTCACCCGTTGTTGGTAGCACTGGGGTCTGCGTCGTCGCCGTCCCGCCTGACACCCGGCGCGCAGCTCTCCCTTCATAGGCCCGAACCGCCGCGGTCATCTCCTGCAGTTCCATCCGTTCCTCCCGAATCTGCTCCACGACCCGGGTCTCCAGCCGGTTGCAAAACTGGGCCAGCTCTCGGTACCACCAGGCAGCGGAGCCTGGTTCTGGGTTCCTGCGGTCAGACGCCATTTCTTCTGCGCCGTCTTCTGCACGGTCTCCCAGCAGTGGACTCTTCGCTGCCTCCTGTAACAAGCTGTCCAGTTTCTGCTCTGCCTCTTTCAGCAGCTCCTCTCCCAGCAGCAGGCTTGTGGCTCTCTTTCCTTCCCGCCGTCTCTCGACGCTTCCACTCTCATAGCTGGCAAGGTCAGAACTCTGCAGGGGATCTCTGGGTAGCCACACCTCTTCGTGGGCGGTAACTTCTTCCAGCGCGGGCTGCTGTTGTTTTTCAGCGCGCTTTTCATGGTGGCAATATGGCGGCGCTTCCAATTTTTCAAGCGGACCGCCCAGGCACATGGTCACCTGTCTGAACAGGTCTAGTCCTTATCCTGTTCGTGACGCCAGATGTGAAGCCCCGCAGGTGTTGTGTCGGTGCATACCTTCAGGGACTCCACGTAGCTGGTGCTGGTCACAGGTAGGGAATCTTCAGTTTTGATCGTGACGCCACTCTCAGATTTGCGGTCAGAGGGGACCGCCACTGCAGATTAGGAGGCACCTGGGGCTGATGGTGGGTGCAGTCGGGTGTAGTAGCCTCCTGAGAGTGAGGCAAGCCCCAGGGCCCTTTGTAAAGCTGTAGTACCACAAGTCGCAGAATGACCACACACAGGCAGAGTGTCTTTCAGGGTTTTTACTCACTTCAGGTGGCAGGGTGAGTAGCCCGGGCGTAGCTGGGATGAACCAGGTGGGAACCAGGTATCCTTCCGGCTGACTGTATGAGGGTGACTACTAACTCGCCTTCCTTAGCCCTTGGTGGTTTGGGGTGACCCCGACTTTGAGTCCCTATGGGGGTCACCCAGGGAAGATGCTCCAAGCCTCTCTCCCCTTCTTGTTTTGCCGTGTGCTTGTTCCCCGGGCCAGGCCACTCCAGCCTCTTGCCTCCTGTGACCTATGGGCCCTACTTGCGGTTACGTGGCTGCGGCTTTTGGTTGTTGTGGTGTGGGCTGTAAGAGCCCCACACCGGCAGGTTTAGCAGGGAAAGGTGAATCTATCCTCGCTTCGGGATCTGCCGCCCGGTTGGGCCTGGTGCTCTCTAGAAGTCTCCTTACTTCCCACTCCGTGCACTCTCTAGCTGAAGCTGGCTTTCAGGCAGCACTCCTAGTTGACCGTTCTCCCCCGTCTGTAGTCACTGCGCGGGCGCTGTTAGACAGCATCAGCCCCACAGGTCTGCTCCTCACTGAGCCCTCTGGAGTTCTCTGCTCTAACTGACTCACTGCTCCTCCTCTCCTGTTCTTGCCTACGCCACCTAGCAACCAGACTCTCCACCACACCCCTTGAGAGGAGATGGAGGCTTTTAACCCCCTGCCACTATTCCAGTGGAGGTATAGGCTTTGCCCCCTCCTGGGATCCCCAGGGGTCCTCTCATGGGTACATGTGTGAGACCTGATCACTATGCGCCTGTGTTCCACACCCCTGTCAGCCTTCTGGATTACCTGTATTGTACTGTCCCCAGCATGGGTGCAGTACTCAGTGGTGCCTGACCAGGTCAGGGGCGCCACAGACACAATAGGACACAGGGAGTAAGCCGAGACGCAGTCAAGTCACAGGCAGAGGGTCAGAATTCCAGGAGAGTATGTATTAGATTCAGGGAGTAGACAGACACGTGGTCAGGTAACGGCCCAAGGTCAGAGCCAGGAGATAATGACAAGAATAGGGAGCGGGCAGAGAGGAGTCAATGAACGCTCCAGGGTCAAGAAACTTAGATCAGAATACAAGCACATACACAAACCAAGAGCACAACTGCAGAACCAGAGAGTACGACTGGTGAGGTTCTGTCAGAGCATGCTCAGTAATGAAACAGAGCAATTACCAGGAAGGTGGAACACCTGAGTAATCATCACCTCCCAGAATCTGCATGGAGTCCTGTGTTGTCAAACAATCCATCAGCTAGTGCTCAAGAAACACAGCAGAGCATCTCCAAATGCAAGATGCTCTGCACAAAGGAAATATGTCACTGCCGGCTCTGAAGTTCAGGAAGAAGCAGCAGAGCATGAACTGTGTGCAAGATTCCCTGCACAGAGGAAGACTAACAGCAGGTATGAAAAACAGCTGAAAAGTAAGAATGTTTTAATTAATAGAAGTATTAATAGTTTATTTTTTCCTGTGATAAAAATGCAAAATTAATGAACAGAACAGAAATCTAAATCAAATCAATCAAAGCTGTGACCACCTTTTTGCTTTCAAAACAGCATCAATTCTTCTACATTTTTTGTGTGCAGGGAAGTTGTTCCAGATATCTTGGAGAACTAACCACAGATCTTCTGTGTATGAGACTTGTGCAAATTCTTTCGTTTCTACATATAATCCCGGACAGACCGGATGATGCTGAGATCAGGACTCTGTAGGGGCCGGATCATCACTTCTAGGGCTCCTTGTTCTTCTTTACACTGAAAATTGTTCTTAATGACATTGGCTGCATGTTTGTGGGTCATTGTCCTGATGCAGAATAAATTTGGAGCCAATCAGATTCCTTCCTGATGGTATTGTATGATGGATAAGTAAGTATCTGCCTGTATTTCTCAGCATTGCAAACAACATTAATCCCAGTCATATACTCCCCTCCATATGTTAAAATGCAACCTCAAAGTTGCAAGGCGCCCTCAACATGCATTATTGATATCTGCAGACACTCATTATTGTCCCCTTCTTCAACCCATCAGGAAACAAGCTGCCTTTTGTTGCAAATATTTCTAATTTTGACTCATCATCCAAAGCACCTACTGACATTTTAGTGCATCCTAGTTCCTATGTGTTCAGCAATGTAGTTGCTTTGCCTTTTTTCCATGTTGAAAGCATGGATTGCATTTTGGCTGCAAATCTTCCATTAATATCACTTCTGCCCAGACATTTCCAAACAGTAGATGAGTGTAGCTGGGCCACAATGGTTGCTGCCAGTTGTAAGCTAATGGCACTGCTGGATATCATCTGATTTCCAAGACAAGTAATCCTGATGTGTCTTTTATGGTTCCCTGAAAATTGCCCACAGGAAAATTGCCCACAGGAAAAATGCCCACAGAGAAAATTGCCCACACGGAAATTGCCCACACGGAAAATTGCCCACATGGAAAATTGCCCACATGGAAAATTGCCCACACGGAAAATTGCCAATTGCAGCATCAGAAAGTTTCAGATCTATGATATTTGAGGTGCAAGGTGAGGATGTTCACATGATAGGTGATCAACTTGTGATTTACAGTTGACCTAGTGCAAAACTGCAAAAATACTGAAGATATGTGGTTTGTAGCAGTCTGTCATTATCAGCAATAGATAGACCCAGTCTGCTCTCATTTCTCACTGATTTTGCCTTATCCTCCCACCAGCCCAAAACAGCAGTACATGCAGAACCAGCAGCAGTGTGATCTAAAGGAGCAATCACTACTATCTGTACTCACAAATGTATCACTACTTTATTATCTGTTGAGTTAAGGCCTAGTCACACTAAACAACTTACCAGCGATCCCAACAACGATACAACCTGATAGGGATCGCTGGTAAGTTGCTAGGAGGTCGCTGGTGAGATGTCACACTAAGCGATTCTCCAGCGATCCCACCAGCAACCTGACCTGGCAGGGATCGCTGGAGCATCGCTACACGTGGAAGCATGCTGCGCTTGGTAACTAAGGTAAATATCGGGTAACCAACCCGATATTTACCTTGGTTACCAGCGCACACCGCTTAGCGCTGGCTCCCTGCACACCTAGCCACAGTACACATTGGGTTAATTACCCGATGTGTACTGCAGCTACATGTGCAGAGAGCAGGGAGCCGCGCACACTGCTTAGCGCTGGCTTCCTGCTCTCCTAGCTACAGTACACATGGGGTTAATTACCCGATGTGTACTGCAGCTACATGTGCAGAGAGCAGGGAGCCGTGCACACTGCTTAGCGCTGGCTCCCTGCTCTCCTAGCTACAGTACACATGGGGTTAATTACCCAATGTGTACTGCAGCTACATGTGCAGAGAGCAGGGAGCCGGCACTGACAGCTGAGAGCGGCGGACGCTGGTAACGAAGGTAAATATCGGGTAACCAAGGGCTTCTTGGTTACCCGATGTTTACCGTGGTTACCAGCGTGCGCAGAAGCTGGCTCCTGCTGCCTGCACATTTAGTTGTTGCTCTGTCGCTGTCACACACAGCGATGTGTGCTTCAGAGCGGGAGAGCAACAACTAAAAAATGGCCCAGGACATTCAGCAACAACCAACGACCTCACAGCAGGGGCCAGGTTGTTGCTGGATGTCACACTAAGCAACATCGCTAGTAAGTTGTGCATCAGCAGCGATGTTGCTAGCAATGTTGCTTAGTGTGACGGTACCTTTACCTGTGACTGCAGATCACATCTCATACATTATCATCTCAGCGGGAGCCCACCAAAAGCAGGGTGCTGCTGGCAGACATAGTTGGTCCTGAAAGCCCCAAAGGCACAGCAGAATGGTGAAACTCTGTCGCTTGTACCACCTTGTGTTTGTGCTGGGAATGTATGATACATTTTTATCTCTGTCTGTGTGTCTGCCTCTTTCCCTGTCTGCCTCTTTCCCTCTCCCTGTCTGTCTCTCTCCCTGTCTGTCTCTCTCCCTGTCTGTCTCTCTCCCAGTCTTCCTCTCTCCCAGTCTGCCTCTCTCCCTGTCAGCCTCTCCCTGTCTCTCTCCATCTCTATCTTTCTTTCTCTGTGTCTCTCTCTCCATCTCTCCATCGATATCATATTATCTCACACATAAGCTTCTTATACTAAGAATGTCCTTTGTTCCTATAGCAACCAATCACAGTTCCTATTAATGACCTGTAGCTCCCAGCTCCATTGACTTTAACAGAGGCAGGATTTTTGGTGAAAAACTAAAGCGTGGGGTTAAATTTTCTCCTCAAAACATAGTCTGACGATCCCTGAGTCACATGAGGCGTCTGTGCAAAATTTCGTGATTGTAAATGTGACAGAGCAGATTCCTTTAGCGGACATACACACATGCATACATACATACATTCATAGATACATACAGCTTTATATATTATATTTTATATATACAGTTAGGTCCAGAAATATTTGGACAGTGACACAAGTTTTGTTATTTTAGTTGTTTACAAAAACATGTTCAGAAATACAATTATATATATAATATGGGCTGAAAGTGCACACTCCCAGCTGCAATATGAGAGTTTTCACATCCAAATCGGAGAAAGGGTTTAGGAATCATAGCTCTGTAATGCATAGCCTCCTCTTTTTCAAGGGACCAAAAGTAATTGGACAAGGGACTCTAAGGGCTGCAATTAACTCTGAAGGCGTCTCCCTCGTTAACCTGTAATCAATGAAGTAGTTAAAAGGTCTGGGGTTGATTACAGTTGTGTGGTTTTGCATTTGGAAGCTGTTGCTGTGACCAGACAACATGCGGTCTAAGGAACTCTCAATTGAGGTGAAGCAGAACATCCTGAGGCTGAAAAAAAAGAAAAAATCCAGAGATAGCAGACATGCTTGGAGTAGCAAAATCAACAGTCGGGTACATTCTGAGAAAAAAGGAATAGACTGGTGAGCTTGGGAACTCAAAAAGGCCTGGGTGTCCACGGATGACAACAGTGGTGGATGATCGCCGCATACTTTCTTTGAGGAAGAAGAACCCGTTCACAACATCAACTGAAGTCCAGAACACTCTCAGTGAAGTAGGTGTATCTGTCTCTAAGTCAGCAGTAAAGAGAAGACTCCATGAAAGTAAATACAAAGGGTTCACATCTAGATGCAAACCATTCATCAATTCCAAAAATAGACAGGCCAGAGTTAAATTTGCTGAAAAACACCTCATGAAGCCAGCTCAGTTCTGGAAAAGTATTCTATGGACAGATGAGACAAAGATCAACCTGTACCAGAATGATGGGAAGAAAAAAGTTTGGAGAAGAAAGGGAACGGCACATGATCCAAGGCACACCACATCCTCTGTAAAACATGGTGGAGGCAACGTGATGGCATGGGCATGCATGGCTTTCAATGACACTGGGTCACTTGTGTTTATTGATGACATAACAGCAGACAAGAGTAGCCGGATGAATTCTGAAGTGTACCGGGATATACTTTCAGCCCAGATTCAGCCAAATGCCGCAAAGTTGATCGGACGGTGCTTCATAGTACATATGGACAATGACCCCAAGCATACAGCCAAAGCTACCCAGGAGTTCATGAGTGCAAAAAAGTGGAACATTCTGCAATGGCCAAGTCAATCACCAGATCTTAACCCAATTGAGCATGCATTTCACTTGCTCAAATCCAGACTTAAGACGGAAAGACCCACAAACAAGCAAGACCTGAAGGCTGCGGCTGTAAAGGCCTGGCAAAGCATTAAGAAGGAGGAAACCCAGCGTTTGGTGATGTCCATGGGTTCCAGACTTAAGGCAGTGATTGCCTCCAAAGGATTCGCAACAAAATATTGAAAATAAAAATATTTTGTTTGGGTTTGGTTTATTTGTCCAATTACTTTTGACCTCCTAAAATGTGGAGTGTTTGTAAAGAAATGTGTACAATTCCTACAATTTCTATCAGATATTTTTATTCAAACCTTCAAATTAAACGTTACAATCTGCACTTGAATTCTGTTGTAGAGGTTTCATTTCAAATCCAATGTGGTGGCATGCAGAGCCCAACTCGCGAAAATTGTGTCACTGTCCAAATATTTCTGGACCTAGCTGTATATATATATATATATATATATATATATATATATATATATATATATATAGTGACGTATCAACCGGCTATATTACAATGTTTTGCAGAAGCATGGGTGCTCTGCAATGTGAAGTTGGCTGGGACCTATGGTTCCACAGGATTGCATTACATGCAGAGCCATGGAAGGGTGTGTGATGCTGATTACACACTCCTTACCACCTGTGGGTGTGGCTCCAGGGGTTAAAGCAATCCTGTCTCTGAACCTAGGTGGAGTGTGTCTAGGGCAGTCTAGATAGAGACTAGATCCAGACGTCCAGTGTGTGTACTGGAAACAAGTGAGAGCAGGGAGCTCTGAGAGAGTGTGTCTAGGGCAGTCTAGATAGAGACTAGCTCCAGACGTCCAGTGTGTGTACTGGAAACAAGTGAGAGCAGGGAGCTCTGAGTGTGTGTCTAGGGCAGTCTAGATAGAGACTAGCTCCAGACGTCCAGTGTGTGGACTGGAAACAAGTGAGAGCAGGGAGCTCTGAGTGTGTGTCTAGGGCAGTCTAGATAGAGACTAGCTCCAGACGTCCAGTGTGTGGACTGGAAACAAGTGAGAGCAGAGCCGGGAGCTCTGGGTGTATCAGCCTGTGTGGAGGCTTAACACAAGGCTCTGATATTGAGTCTGAGGTGAGTGCAGCTAAGCCAGGCCAGGGCTGTAGGGCCGAATCTCTCCAGGAGGAGAGACAGACAGAGGTCTGCAGAGGGCCCTGCGTGCTGGAAGGAACCTTGGCTAGAGTTGTACGCTGGCAGGAGCCAGAGAGTGGGGAAGTTGCTAAAACTTCCATTATGGACTTATTATTTATGTTTGAGGGCAGTTTATGCTGAGTGTTTTTAAATAAACTGCCGGAATTTCTATGAGAGACTGTGTACGTGTGTTGCTGAAGCTACCTCGCATCGCTGCAAGCGAGTGGAACCCCCACGTTGCAGGGCGCAACGTTACATATGGTGGAGAATGCGGGCATGCGGTCTGGTTGCTAGAGGCAACGCAGCCTGGTTGCTGAGAGTAACGGTCTAGGACGTATTCCTCTGGATACAAGCGGTTTTGCGGTGGATGGGCGGGACCACGAAAATTTTGTCTGCGCACTCAAGCAGCTGGCGGTGGATCGGCGGGTCCACAAACAGTGACAGCGCTCTCAAGCACCTGGCGGTGAATCAGTGGGTCTGCAGGGTTCTGTGCTGCAGTGGCGAGACACCAGTGACTGGAGGTTCCAGGCCAGCCGGAATTGCGAGGCCCTGCTTGGTGAGCAGTGATACACCACAGGCTGGAGATCCTGGTTGTATGGGCGGTACAACCCGGAAAGATAAGTGGTTCTTTAACCCCCCCCTGTCTTTGACCACGGGTATTACCCATTGGAGCGCCCCTCCGGTTCCTCTTCTCGTTGCAGCATGGAGGGGCTCCTGAACCAGCTGCTGCAGAGCCAGCAGCACCAACAGCATGTGCCTGGAGGTCCAGTGACAGCAGTGGGGGCTGAATGCCAAAAAGAGGGAATGGTCCCTGTGGACGTTGTGGAGGAGCTGTACCAGTTCCTGGTCCGGGGACAGCAGGAGCTGTCAGTGTGTAGCGATGTCGCAGCCATGGACCAGTTTGAGCGTTCCTTTCGGGGCCCAGTATGGACACTAGGTGCCCAGGGAGATAAGGGCGAACGGTGTGAACTGGGGGCTAAGGACATTGCATGGAAACCCCAAAAGGGGGCGGAGTCCCAAAAAGGGGTGGTTGTCCAAAAGGGGCGGAGCCTCAAAAAGCAGTGGCGACCCACCAGGGGGTGGAGCATTCAGAAGCCGAACAGGTGAACTATAGCAAGGGGCAATGGGATTCGCCTTACCTATGTCCTACCTGCAGTATAGGTTATCCATCCGATGTAAGGCCACAGAAGTGCTCCGTGGACTTGAATGGGCTACGTGTGTCTGGTCTGTTAGACCCAGGGAGCCGGCTGACCTTAGTGAGACCCATGCCCAATCTTCATTTTATGGATGGTAGGACAATAGAAGGAAGCTGTGTGCATGGGACCACTAAAGAATATCCTCTGGCCAGAGTGATGATTCAGATGCCCGACCGTATGGGGCGCCCAGACGTGGGTGTGGTTCGGGATTTGATTTATCCTGTTATCATAGGACAGGACTTTGAGTTGTTTAAGGACTTATGGAAGACAGAGGCCGGGACCGATTACACCGGAATGAGTCGGCCCCCGCCTAAGACAGCCTGTTTACCGTATGAGGTTAAAAGGGGTCCTTGTTGTGCAGTTATGTGTGGTAAGGAGGAGATAGCACCTCCTACAATTGACTGTCCTAAGTTAGGGGTGACCAAAGAAAATGATGGACGGACCCAAGTTAGTGACGTGACGTCTCCAAAGGGAAGTGACAGTCTGACCACTAAAACCCAAGTAGTTTCAGGGAAGGAGACTGACACCTGGTTAAGCGGGGACATGTTAGTCCAGGACACCAGGGGGAGTGATGATGACTCCAGTAAAGACACTGACTCTAGAAAGGGGACAAACGAGTACAGTGAGGTACAGATGAGCGAGAAGGGTAAAACATCCTCTCGACGCCAAAGACGTAATAAGCGCCGAGAGGGCGCACAGGGTATGCCGTCTGAGGAAGCAGAGAAAGTGACATGCCTGGTTAATGAAGACATGGTGCCAGTAACAACTGCTACGGTAGAGTCAGACGGTGATATCCTACAAGAGAAAGAGGAATCAGAAACTGACCTGACACATTGTGACGTCAGAAATCAGCAGGCTGCAAATGCAGGGAAGGAGCCCACCAAGGCCGTAATGGTGGTGGTCTCTATGATTTCCAAGTGTGAAGCTGATTGTCTGTCAAGTGAGAGTGGTATAGGAAATGGAATCCTAGAGAGTGAGGGAGGAGGAATAATCCGCAACAGTCACGGTAAGCAGACTGATGAACTACCTGGTGCTGGGGAGGATGACAGCGAATTCAGCCCCAAATCTCTAAAAGGAACAGAGTGCCATGTTGAAGGGTGTGACACCCAGGGTGACACTGCAGAGACCCCAGAGGAAGTTGAAGATAATGCAGTGAAGACCCAAGAAACAGCTGGCGCTGAAGTGAAGAGAGCCTCTGAGGAGGTGAAGTCTGGACCGGAGGTCTCATCCAGGACTGAGAGCCTTCCTGACCTGCTTGGTAAAACCAAGATGGAGGACATAGAAAAGGTCGGGGGTAAGAAGAGTAAGAAACCCAAAGGTTCTAAAGCTGAGGCGGGTACACTGACAAGCAGTGACGTGCTGCCAGAGAAACCGATAAATCAGGACAACAGTGGTCCGTGCGAAGAAGCCATGGACAAGGAGCCGACCCCAGAGTTGAAGGCTGAATCCTCTCCCGCTTCTGAGCAAGCTGATGAGCCACCTATCTGTGAGGCAGCTGAAGGTGAAGCAGTTGAGAGCCATGAGAGGGGTGACTATGACAAAGGTGCACCCCATGACAAAGCCGGAGGTGTAGAGGTGGAAGAAGCCTCTGAAAAAGTGTGTCGTAGACTAGAGAGGTCCGCAAGTGAAGACTCAATCAAGAGGATGAGCAACGACCATCTGAAACAAGAAATACTTCTTAGGCAGGCTACTGAGAGTCGAGTAAGTGAGCTGGAGAAAGAAGTGGCAGAGCTCCGAAGTCGCTTGGCAGAGTGCCAGTCCAGGTCCCAGGTAGCCTTGGAGAAGATGGAGCACCGAGTGTCGATCCTGACCAAACTTGTTGAAGCAGGGGAGGCCCAAAGAGAGCTGACTCTGGAGGCTAAACTGGACAAGCATGTGGAAACGGCAGGAATGAATGAGACTTCTGTCGTCAAGTGCATGGTGGATATACCTGAGGACTTAAGAGAAGCGTGTGCAACCGAGTGCATGCATGACGAATGTAAGAGAGCTGTGGAAGCGTGTGAGGTCTACTGTACCCCAGAGGCTGAACAGTTAGTGATATTGTCCACCAGTAAAATTACTGGGCAGCGGGTGGCTATTCTAAAGGACATGCACTTCAGATGTGTTCGTATGAAGTGGTAGGTCCAACTGCAAAATGAGGAAGCCACTAGACAGCTGGAGTATAAAAGGAAAGCGCAGAGTCTGGCGGAAGATATCGTCCAAGTACCCTGGGCTCTGGTGGGGAGAGTCATTGGAAGAACCGGACGAGTCATGCAAGACATGGTGAATAAGTCGGGATTAGTGAGATTAAGAATCCCTGCTGCTAATGAAAGCAAGATACCCAGGGAAGCTGGTATGGTTCCGTTCGTCTGTGTCAGGACTGTAGAGAGTCTTGGAAACATTCGAAGCCTTCTTGGATATCGGGTACACCATGTACGTGACATGGAGCGGTTGAGGCAAGAAAACCTGAAAATTGAGGAGCAGCTTCGCCAACTGTGTGGGGGACAGCAGCCGTCTTCTCCCCGTTGTTCAGAGGAAAGAAGTGAAAGATGGCGTGTCGGTCCAGTAGTTAAGATACGCGATAAAAGGAATCGCCGACAGAAAAGTACCCTGCGATGTACGGTAGATAGGGGCCGCTATGAGCTTAGAGTTCCCGACAGTAGCCCTGGGGGTACACGAGTAAGCCTAGGTTCGGACAAAACTGTAGGTTTGACTGAGGACGTGTCTCTCTACTACTGTGACCCTGGGAGGGGGTCAGAGAGGGAACGGTCCGGAAAGGGGACATCCTTTAACCCTAGGTTGACACGACAGGGTTTGGTGACAGTGTCGGGCGATGTCTCAGGGACTTATGCTCTTGGGCACCTTGGCCACTTGGCCATCTCGACTGGTGGGGCATGGCGGCGGGGATACCCTGTCTCGCGGTCCCGGGTCGTTGGCAAGTGTTCTCCCCTACGGGTTTGAACAGAGGGGGAGGGTATGTGACGTATCAACCGGCTGTATTACAAAGGGCCGGTATGTTTTGCAGAAGCATGGGTGCTCTGCAATGTGAAGTTGGCTGGGACCTGTGGTTCCACAGGATTGCATTACATGCAGAGCCATGGAAGGGTGTGTGATGCTGATTACACACTCCTTACCATCTGTGGGTGTGGCTCCAGGGGTTAAAGCAATCCTGTCTCTGAACCTAGGTGGAGTGTGTCTAGGGCAGTCTAGATAGAGACTAGATCCAGACGTCCAGTGTGTGTACTGGAAACAAGTGAGAGCAGGGAGCTCTGAGAGAGTGTGTCTAGGGAAGTCTAGATAGAGACTAGCTCCAGACGTCCAGTGTGTGGACTGGAAACAAGTGAGAGCAGAGCCGGGAGCTCTGGGTGTATCAGCCTGTGTGGAGGCTGAACACAAGGCTCTGATATTGAGTCTGAGGTGAGTGCAGCCAAGCCAGGCCAGGGCTGTAGGGCCGAATGTCTCCAGGAGGAGAGACAGACAGGGGTCTGCAGAGGGCCCTGCGTGCTGGAAGGAACCTTGGCTAGATTTGTATGCTGGCAGGAGCCAGAGAGTGGGGAAGTTGCTAAAACTTCCATTATAGACTTATTATTTATGTTTGAGGGCAGTTTATGCTGAGTGTTTTTAAATAAACTGCCGGAATTTCTATGAGAGACTGTGTACGTGTGTTGCTGAAGCTACCTCACACCACTGCAAGCGAGCGGAACCCCCACGTTGCAGGGCGCAACGTTACAATATATATATATATATATATATATATATATATATATATATACAGTTAGATCCAGAAATATTTGGACAGTGACACAATTTTCGCGAGTTTGGCTCTTCATGCCACCACATTGGATTTGAAATGAAATCTCTACAACAGAATTCAAGTGCAGATTGTAACGTTTAATTTGAAGGTTTGAACAAAAATATCTGATAGAAATTGTAGGAATTGTACACATTTCTTTACAAACACTCCACATTTTAGGAGGTCAAAAGTAATTGGACAAATAAACCAAACCCAAACAAAATATTTTTATTTTCAATATTTTGTTGCGATTCCTTTGGAGGCAATCACTGCCTTAAGTCTGGAACCCATGGACATCACCAAACGCTGGGTTTCCTCCTTAATGCTTTGCCAGGCCTTTACAGCCGCAGCCTTCCGGTCTTGCTTGTTTGTGGGTCTTTCCGTCTTAAGTCTGGATTTGAGCAAGTGAAATGCATGCTCAATTAGGTTAAGATCTGGTGATTGACTTGGCCATTGCAGAATGTTCCACTTTTTTGCACTCATGAACTCCTGGGTAGCTTTGGCTGTATGCTTGGGGTCATTGTCCATCTGTACTATGAAGCGCCGTCCGATCAACTTTGCGGCATTTGGCTGAATCTGGGCTGAAGGTATATCCCGGTACACTTCAGAATTCATCCAGCTACTCTTGTCTGCTGTTATGGCATCAATAAACACAAGTGACCCAGTGCCATTAAAAGCCATGCATGCCCATGCCATCACGTTGCTTCCACCATGTTTTACAGAGGATGTGGTGTGCCTTGGATCATGTGCCGTTCCCTTTCTTCTCCAAACTTTTTTCTTACCATCATTCTGGTACAGGTTGATCTTTGTCTCATCTGTCCATAGAATACTTTTCCAGAACTGAGCTGGCTTCATGAGGTGTTTTTCAGCAAATTTAACTCTGGCCTGTCTATTTTTGGAATTGATGAATGGTTTGCATCTAGATGTGAACCCTTTGTATTTACTTTCATGGAGTCTTCTCTTTACTGTTGACTTAGAGACAGATACACCTACTTCACTGAGAGTGTTCTGGACTTCAGTTGATGTTGTGAACGGGTTCTTCTTCACCAAAGAAAGTATGCGGCGATCATCCACCACTGTTGTCATCTGTGGACACCCAGGCCTTTTTGAGTTCCCAAGCTCACCAGTCTATTCCTTTTTTCTCAGAATGTACCCGACTGTTGATTTTGCTACTCCAAGCATGTCTGCTATCTCTCTGATGGATTTTTTCTTTTTTTTCAGCCTCAGGATGTTCTACTTCACCTCAATTGAGAGTCCCTTAGACCGCATGTTGTCTGGTCACAGCAACAGCTTCCAAATGCAAAACCACACAACTGTAATCAACCCCAGACCTTTTAACTACTTCATTGATTACAGGTTAACGAGGGAGACGCCTTCAGAGTTAATTGCAGCCCTTAGAGTCCCTTGTCCAATTACTTTTGGTCCCTTGAAAAAGAGGAGGCTATGCATTACAGAGCTATGATTCCTAAACCCTTTCTCCGATTTGGATGTGAAAACTCTCATATTGCAGCTGGGAGTGTGCACTTTCAGCCCATATTATATATATAATTGTATTTCTGAACATGTTTTTGTAAACAGCTAAAATAACAAAACTTGTGTCACTGTTCAAATATTTCTGGCCCTGACTGTATATATATATAAAATATATATATATATATATATATATATATATATGCACACACACACACACACACAAGTTTTTCGAGAAATTTTGCCAGTATGGGGCCCTGAAATTCATAGTGGCGGCCCTGTGTTTTTGCAGTGGTGTAACTAGAGTCCAATGGGCCCCAGTGTGAAATTTGGACCTGCCCCCACCATTCACACATGTTTTTCGCATGTATGGGCCCTTGTAGCGTTCTAACTTCTATCAAGACTTATGAACTGTCTCCCATCCCCCTTCATTATGTAGTAATGTCCCCCGTCCTGGTATATATGCCTATCGTCCTGGTGAATATGTCCTCATCCTGGTATATATGTCCCAATGCTGGTATATAAGGTCCTCATCCTGGTATGTATGGTCCATGTTGTCTCCATCCTGGTATATATGCCCCCTTCTTGGTATATATGTTCCCATCCTGGGTTACATGGTCCCCAATCCTAGTGGCCATTCATATCTGTTGGCAATTTTCTGTGGACATTTTTCACATATCATGTGAACATCCTCATCTTACACCTCAAATATCATAGATCTGAAACTTTCTGATGCTGCAATTGGCAATTTTCTGTGTGGGCAATTTTCTGTGTGGGCAACTTTCCATGTGGGCAATTTTCCATGTGGGCAATTTTCCGTGTGGGCAATTTTCCATGTGGGCAATTTTACGTGTGGGCAATTTTCCATGTGGGCAATTTTTCGTGTGGGCAATTTTCCTGTGGACATTTTTCCTGTGGGCATTTTTCCTGTGGGCATTTTTCCTGTGGGCAATTTTCATGTGGGTATTTTTCTTGTGGGCAATTTTCCTGTGGCCATTTTTCTGGTCACCGTCTTTTATCTGCTCCACTAAGCTTTCTTGGCTGTTCACAGTGCCTACTGTCCTCAATGTTGCTCATCTCTTAGTGCATCTTAAAAAGATCTTTAACAGCACATCTTGAAATCCCAGTCTACTCTTAAGTCTTTACCTGGGAGAGACCTTGCTAATGCAGTACAGTGCTGGCCAAAAGTATTGGCAACCCTGCAATTCTGTCAGAGAATGCTCAGTTTCTTTCTGAAAATTATTGCAATCACAAATTCTTTGGTATTATTATCTTCATTTATTTTGCTTGCAATGAAAAAACACAAAAGAGAATGAAACAAAAATCAAATCATTGATCATTTCACACAAAACTCCAAAAATGGGCCAGACAAAAGTATTGGCACCCTTAACCTAATACTTGGTTGCACAACATTTAGCCAAAATAACTGCGAACAACCGCTTCTGGTAACCATCAATGAGTTTCTTACAATGCTCTGCTGGAATTTTAGACCATTCTTCTTTGGCAAACTGCTCTAGGTCCCTGAGATTTGAAGGGTGTCTTCTCCAAACTGCCATTTTGAGATCTCTCCACAGGTGTTCTATGGGATTCAGGTCTGGACTCATTGCTGGCCCCTTTAGTAGTCTCCAGTGCTTTGTATCAAACCATTTTCTAGTGCTTTTTGAAGTTTGTTTTGGGTCATTGTCCTGCTGGAAGACCCATGACCTCTGAGGAAGACCCAGCTTTCTCACACTGGGCCCTACATTATGCTGCAAAATTTGTTGGTAGTCTTCAGACTTCATAATGCCATGCACATGGTCAAGCAGTCCAGTGCCAGAGGCAGCAAAGCAACCCCAAAACATCAGGGAACCTCCGCCATGTTTGACTGTAGGGACCGTGTTCTTTTCTTTGAATGCCTCTTTTTTGTTTCCTGTAAACTCTATGTTGTTGGCTTTTCCCAAAAAGCTCTACTTTTGTCTCATCTGACCAGAGAACATTCTTCCAAAACGTTTTAAGCTTTCTCAGGTAAGCTTTGGCAAACTCCAACCTGGCTTTCTTATGTCTCGGGGTAAGAAGTGGGGTCTTCCTGGGTATCCTACCATACAGTCCCTTTTCATTCAGACGCCGACGGATAGTACGGGTAGACACTGTTGTACCCTCGGACTGCAGGGCAGCTTGAACTTGTTTGGATGTTAGTCGAGGTTCTTGATCCACCATCCACACAATCTTGCGTTGAAATCTCTCGTCAATTTTTCTTTTCCTTCCACATCTAGGGAGGTTAGCCACAGTGCCATGGGCTTTAAACTTCTTGATGACACTGCGCACCGTAGACACAGGAACTTTCAGGTGTTTGGAGATGGACTTGTAGCATTGAGATTGCTCATGCTTCCTCACAATTTGGATTCTCAAGTCCTCAGACAGTTCTTTGTTCTTCTTTCTTTTCTCCATGCTCAATGTGGTACACACATGGACACATGACAGAGGTTGAGTCAACTTTAATCCATGTCAACTGGCTGCAAGTGTGATTTAGTTATTGCCAACACCTGTTAGGTGCCACAGGTAAGTTACAGGTGCTGTTAATTACACAAATTAGAGAAGCATCACATGATTTTTCAAACAGTGCCAATACTTTTGTCCACCCCCTTTTTTATGTTTGGTGTGGAATTATATCCAATTTTGCTTTATGACAATTTTTTGTTTCATTGAAAAATTAAATGAATATAATAATAACAAAGAATTTGTGATTGCAATCATTTTCAAGAAGAAACTGAGTATTATCTGACAGAATTGCAGGGGTGCCAATACTTTTGGCCAGCACTGTATAACTACCTTGTGACTTATGCTGAGCTCAGTTTTGCCATGGTTTATGTCCTGAAGCAAAGAACTGTCTTTCACAACCTCACCTTAGTAGCAGAGTTTGGATAGTGCTTACCCAGTTTTAAGTTTCTTAAACAGCTGTTTCTGTTTTGCTTAATAACTGTGGGTTAACTTACAAAATGATGATCGTTATCACCTGTTTGGTATAACTAGTTATTCATATACCTGAATATAATCTTACTAAATCCACTTGGAATTGATACTTTGATGTTGTCTTGAAGGCAAACGGCGGTCACACCAATTATTGATTTGATTTAGATTTCTGTTTTGTTCAGTTACTTTGCATTTTAAAATAAAAATAAAACTATGAGCACTTCTATTTTTGAATTCATTCTTACTTTGAAGCATTTTGTACACCTGCCTAAAGGTTGCACAATAGTGTATGTCTCCCTGACTGCGCTCTGAGGCCCTCTCTGTTATCCACATTCTTACTTTTAGAATGGATTTTTCAGACATAAAAATCCATGTTAAAAAACTCTGTGTGAATATAACCTTACTGACAGATCAGTTAGGAGGGGCTCACAAGGGTCTGGGACTCTCTGTACTAACACAACCCATCATTCTTTGCATCTAGGACAGGGTTTGTATGAACCATTGTTCCAGAAAGCATTGCTCCTTAGACCAAACAGGTATAAATAAAAACTGAAAAGAATTAAAATATTTATAATGCATTTCTCATTATTTCATGTCTTGTATTTCCGGGAGGACCCCTTTAAGTGTGAAGAATTTTAATGTATATTGGGTAATGTAATATTAGGGTTGGATATACTGTCCTATTTTGGTGCATTTTTATAAATGCTTAATTTTCTCCATGAAGAAACATGTCACTTTGTTACAATAAATACATTTATGACAGATAGATAGATAGATAGATAGAGGGATAGATAGATAGATAGATAGATAGAGGGATAGATAGAGGGATAGATAGATAGATAGAGGGATAGATAGATAGATAGATAGATAGATAGATAGATATATAGATAGATAGATAGATAGATATATAGATAGATAGATAGATAGATAGATAGATAGAGGGATAGATAGAGGGATAGATAGATAGATAGAGGGATAGATAGATAGATAGATAGATAGATAGAGGGATAGATAGATAGATAGATAGATAGATAGATAGAGGGATAGATAGATAGATAGATAGAGGGATAGATAGATAGAGAGAGAGAAAACAATTGAAAAACCTTGAAAAGGATTCACGTATTGGAACTGAAATGTCACCACATTGGCCTTATACGTAAAATTTTAGTTTGGTACACTCTGTTTGTGTTCTGCCTCCAGTTTTTCATTTTTATCGAGATGGCTTGGTATGTACTAGGGAGGCTTTGCAACCTAATTTCTCAAAGTTGCTGCTCTATTTCTTTTTTAAATAGATAGATATGTGACATAAAGAGATAGATAGATAGATAGATAGATAGATAGATAGATAGATAGCTATGGGATAGAGAGATATGAGATAGATAGAAAGAGAACTATGATAATCCATGGACATCCATAGCCCCCACCCTGGATGTGCCTGGATGTGCCCCCATCCATCCTTCCTACAGTCCCTACCCATCATCCCCACAGTCCTGGTCCCTAATGTACACTTGCTTTGGCAAAACTAATATGTATTTGGTGCTGCCAATAAAGCTTATTTCATTTGATATGAGATAGATAGATAATTATGGGATAGATAGAAAGATAGATAGATAATGGGATAGATAGATAGATAATGGGATAGATAGATAAATAGATAAATAGATAATGGGATAGATAGATAATGTGATAGATAGATAGATAGATAATGGGATAGATAGATAATGGGATAGATAGATAGATAGATAGATAGATAGATAGATAGATAGATAGATAGATAGATAGATAATGGGATAGATAGATAAATAGATAGATAGATAGATAATGGGATAGATAGATTAAAAAGATAGATGGATAGATGGATAGATAAATAGATAGATAGATAAATAGATAGATAGATAAATAGATAGATAGATTGATAGAAAATTGGAACAGCACATTAAAAAATAAAATATAATAATAAATAGATAGATAGGAGATATCACCCATTCCCTGTAGACTGTGAGACCTCGCGGGCAGGGTCCTCTCTCCTCCTGTGCCAGTCTTTTTTGGAATGTTCATGATTGTTGTACTTGTTTATTATGTATACCCTTTTAATTGTAAAGCGTCATGGAATAAATGGCGCTATAATAAATAATAATAATAATAAAAAAAAAATAGATAGATAGATAAGCAGATCGATAGATAGATAGATAGATAGATAGGAGATACATAGATAATAGGATTCCACGCATTTCTTTAAATTCCTGATCCCAGTATGTCAGTATGCGGTGGTGACTGTGGACAGAATGACTGGATGTGAGCTGTAATGTCTCAGCCTTATGAAGCACTGGCCCTCGTACAGTCCCCAGGTCTTACCTGGAGGTGGTACCTGCATGCTGCCCCGCCGTCCTCTTCTCTACTGACTGAAGTTTCTGTACTTCAGCTACAGCTTAGTGAGCAGATTACAGAGTTTCAAGTGCTTTACCATGGACAGGGGTTTTCATAGTGTGAGGTCACAAAATCCAGTATCTGAAGGTGATACGACCTGAGCCTAATATAAAGCAGCTCAGAGTTCTGTATGCACCAATGAATAATGAACATGTACTCGTTCTTGCCACCATTACTTGGATAAAATGTGCTTTTAAACTGAAACTGATAACTACTGTGTGATTTTACAGAGCTGCCGACAAGCCTATAGTCAGTCTACAGTTACCAACATCCTAGTGTAACTGCAGGCCCAACCTGCCAGTTGTCAAACTACTGTAATTCTGGGCTACCGCCCTGGGTCTGGAGCTCTGAGTGGGCCCATGGCCAGATTGCCCTCATTAAAATGTTTTGTGTACCAACACATACTCCCCTGGTGCAGATCTCAGGGAAGACAACTTTCCTGGAATTATGTTGCTGGCAATAAAGAATGGCAGCGCAGCTCCAGGGAAGCTCCCGCCATTGTTCTGATGATGTCATTAGCCAGTGCTGCTGCTGGCGCTAGTGTGACGCCCTGGACTAGCCAGGTAGTCACAGGTAGGCCCTTTGTATAACACCCGTCCCCCTAAAAAGGTAACAGCAGCCAACCACACTAAATCCTAGTCACCTCCCTCAGAGCTTGAAGGGCACACTAGGGGGCGGAGCCAGGCAGTTGGCCACGCCCACCGAGGAGTCCAGAGGGCCTGAGGCAGGAGAAACTGTAGTCAGTCAGTCAGAAAAGTCAGTCAGTAGAGTGCAGTTAAGTGGAGTTGAGAGGAGGAGTGTGCAGCAGGCCTGTGGTAACAGGTCTGCAGCGGAAACTGACAGGTGCCAGGGTCGTAGCCCTGGTACCTTGGCTTAAAAGCAGGCGGTGGCCTGGCCTGCAGGAGCCGGGAAGACGGCCAGGTGGAACCGTAAGGGACCGGGGACAGGGTAGTGGCCCACCGGTACCGAACCGGGGAACCGACCGGAAACCGGAGCACAAGGGGGGACCCAGAATGAGGCCCAGAAGCCACTGGACCACGTCGAATTCACTGATTGAGGTCTGGACCTTAGGTCCTTTCCCATCCCAAGACCCGAAAGAAGGCAACAGCCCACCGAGGGGGATAGAAAGCCACCGCACAGGCAGAGAGATCCCACGGGCCAGTGCCTACGGGCAAACGGACTCCACCGGTACATACACAGCTGGGGAGCGGACTCCCGCTGCTAAGGCACAGGCAGTCTACACAAACATAACAAGGTGCAGGAAGAAGGCCAGGACCACCAACCCGGGTGGGGGACAAGACTCAGCCAGCTGCGGGCACCGACCACCATCAACTTTGTTCATCAGAGACTTGAGTGTGTCAGTAATCGTGAGTACAACAGTGCCATCCGTCCGCGCACCGCCCAACTGTCACTCTCCCCAAGCGGGTCCCGGGGCCACCATCCCTGCCCATGGAAGGGTTAACATCTTGCTGCACTACCATCTTCCCCGGGTTCCCCCGTAACTGCAGCGGTGGTGTCTACACCTTCACCACGTCCCGTGGGTGGCGTCATGAACTCAAACACGGCTCCGGCCGTACACCTACCTAACCACCCCCATCTAGATCGCCAGCATCCCCTTGCAGAGCAAAGTGACCCCCGGGTCCGGAGGCGCTCAAGCCACCCAGCAAACGAGCCCGGACCCGAGCGGCACGGCCGCAGCCGAGCACGGGGCGGTACACTAGCATGTACATGTCAGTGTAGGAGGTGGTCGTGTTGCCCCCACTCCTACTGAACTTTATACTATTTTTATATGTTTCAAGTCAAGTGTGTTTTATATGGACTATACTGCAGGATAATGCGTTTCCCCAATGTAGCAGAACCAACATTGTGCAGCAGCCGACGCCGCATATCGCTGAGGCCTGGTAAGGTTAACTGTATAGTTATGTAATGTTACTGTGTGCAAACGTATTAACGATGTATATGGTAATGTAAATTGTAATCTGTTATGTGTTAGCAATGTGTGGAGAATGTTAAGTAGGGTGTAGTGTAAGGTAATGTATAGGAATGTTGTGAAGATCAAGCAGTATCAGATACTTTCTGGTTACAGAGGGAGCTGAGAGCAAAGGTGGGAGGAGTGACAGATGGCCAGGGGGTTGGTTGTAGAGACAGGCCTGTGACACAGGGGTTCCAGTAGTGAGAACGTGACCTTGTAACATGGTTCCATCAGGGAACCTGGAGGTACTGTATTCTCCAAGAGTCCGGAGCCTATGACTCACCTCGGAACGGGATTAGAAGAGTCCAGGGACTAGATGGATGTGCTCAAGAGTGAGTTCCTCAGGATGGACCTAGAGAAGTTCAGGGACTAGAAGTTGTCAGAGACAGTGAGTGGACCACGTGTAGCCTTGGAGAGAAGTACAGGGGGGAAGTGGAGGCATAGGCCGAGCAGTTGAAAGACTAGGTCCCAGACAGTAGGATAGGCCAGATGGAGTACCCTGGGAAAATAGGCAGCAGAACCGCTTAAATGTGGCCATGTTTGTCATGAAGGTGGAAGAAGTAATAAAACGTTTAGTTATTTTGCCAAGAGTTCTTCAGTGTCCTGTGTCCATCTAAAAGATCCAAGATTGTGACCAGCTGTGGGGTGAAGGACGCCACCTTGAAGAGTACAGTAAGTGTTGCCCACCCCACCTGAAGCAGTCTACAAGCATTGTCTCTCTCTGGCAAAGGAGTGCGGAGCCCTCATGGCCCAGCATCTGCATCTTCCTTTAACGGCATCAAGAAGAAGTGGAGCCCCGGGGCAATGGAAATGAGTTGAGTATGTGATTTTCTTGTTCTTCTTTCATTTGTGTATGGGTTTGTGGGGGCTCATACTGTATACAGGAGGCTATGTGGGGACTCAAAACTGTATATAGGAGGATTTATGTATAGGAGGATATGTGGGAGCTCATGCTGTATAAAGGAGGCTATTTGGGGACTCATGCATAGGGACTATGTGGGGGCTTATGCTGTATATAGGAGGCTATGTGGGGGCTCATGCAGAGGGGCTATGTAGGGGCTTATGCAGAGGGGCTATGTGGGGGCTCATGCAGTGGGCTATGTGGGGGCTCATGTTGTATATCACAGGCCATGTGGAGGCTCATACTGTAAATAGGAGGCTATATGAGGGCTTGTGCTGTATATAGGAGGCTATATGAGAGCTCATTCTGTATATAGAAGTCTAGGTGGGGGCTCATGCTATATATAGGAGTCTATGTGGGGGCTGCTGCTGTATATGGGAGGCTATGTGGTGCTCATACTGCATATAGGAGGCTATGTAGGGATCATACTGTATATATGAGGTAAATTTGAAAAGAATTCCAGCAATCAAGTCCATGGAAAAATGTCTTCATTAAAAATATCACTTTTATTTATAAATCCAAATTAAAAAAAGTCCATAGTATGATTCAAACTGCCCCACAAGAGGGCGCGTCCTCTTGTGGGGCAGTTTGAATCATACCATGGACTTTTTTAATATGGATTTATAAAAAAAAGTGATATTTTTAATGAAGAAATTTTTCCATGGACTTGATTGCTGGAATTCTTTTCAAATTTATGCCATGAGTTCTGCTACCTTCCTTTTCCCTGCACGGTCCTGGATAAGCGGTCTCCCATGAAAAACAGGTGAGCTGGACAAAAGTTTTGTTTGGTTGTTCTGTATATATGAGGCTATGTGGGAGCTCATGCTTTATACAGGAGGCTATGTGGGAGCTTATTCTGTACATAGGCACGCTTCAACTACCAATTGTTAAAGTTCTAGTGATCGGCAGTTATTTCACCAAAGTTACATTTATTGTAATTTGGGTACAATAATATATGTCACCATATTGTTCTGCATGTCAGTACACCATATTGGAGACAGAGTGAGGCCACTGTATTGGACACCATCTACGTAAGGCTAACCTTGTGTTCAAGCCTCACTTGACTATTTCTTTTGATTCGGGTATATTTCCTTTTCTTCATTTTGTCACTTACTGGTTCTGCTGATGTTATAATTCTCATTGTCATAGTTGAGTCTTCCTCCTTCATCTGTATCTAAATGCTCATCCATGCTATATTGCTTCTCATTTTCACTGCTCCTTTCCCGGCTGGATAAAGACCTTCTCCGACGTCTCTTTCTTCTGTAACTCCTTGGAGCTGGCACTCCGATGTAGATAGAGTGGTAATCTGGAGAGATGCCAGAGTAAGAATGTAAGTCACCATCAGAAGCCATCAATATACCATTAACTAAACGGCTAATATTATTCTGCAAGCATACCCTCTTCATCTTCATATCTCTTCCTGGAGCTGCTGATATCATCATCCATTGTATCCAAAGAGCTAAAAGAGAAAACACATAAAGTATGATGGGATTATTTTTAGACTAAATTGCTACGAGTATGAAAAAAACCCCTAAGTTTGCAGTTATCGCATCATAGATGATTGATGGATATGTTTCAGAATCAAATTATTAACTTGTTTCTTTTGTTACAGTTTTGTAATTTGCATGGTATAATAAGGAACTTTTTAAGATTTTAAGATTATAGTGGGTAACCAAATTGGGAACAGCAACAAAAGAACCATTGCCTAAGGAAAAAAATTACCTGAAAGCACAAATTTCATCAGATTTCACATACGATACTGTGCAAACATTTTAGGTTGGTTTGGAAAAAGTCAGGTATATTGTAGGATTATATTCAGTTGAATGTGTGACCAATTATACTAAAGAGGTGATAATGATCATTATTTTCATATAGTCTTATATATAAAGCTGAGTGTATGTTTGTGTGTGTGTGAGTGTGTGTGTGTATATCCGCTAAAGGAATCCGCACCGTCGCATTTACAATCACGAAATTTTGCACAAACGCCTCATATGACTCAGGGAACATTATAGACTATATTTGGATGGGAAAATGTAACCCTGCGCTTTACAGTTAGTCTCCAAAATCCTGCCTCCATTAATCTGAAAGGAGGTGGGAGATACGGGCTATTAATAGCAACTGTCAGTGGTTGCTATAAGAACAAAATACACTGTTAGTATAAGAAGCTTATGTGTGAGGTAATATGATGGTGGTGAGACGGATCGAGAGACAGAAAGAAGACAGACAGACAGAGACAAGACAGAGACAGACGGGGAAAGAGACAGAGAGATAGAGACAGAGACAGATGGGAAAAGAGACAGCCGGTCAAAGAGACAGCCTTGAAAAGAGACAGCCTTGGAAAGAGACAGCCAGGCAAAGAGAAAGCCGGGCAAAGACACAGCCTTGGAAAGAGACAGACGGGCAAAGAGACAGATGGGCAAAGAGAGAAGCCTGGAAAGAGACAGCCCTGGAAAGAGACAGCCAGGCAAAGAGACAGCCAGGCAAAGAGACAGCCCTGGAAAGAGACAGCCCTGGAAAGAGACAGACGGGCAAAGAGAGAGCTGGGCAAAGAGAGAGCCGGGCAAAGAGACAGCCAGGCAAAGAGACAGACGGGGAAAGAGATAGATGGGGAAAGAGACAGACCTGGAAAGAGACAGACCTGGAAAGAGACAGCCCTGGAAAGAGACAGCCGGGTAAAGAGACAGCCCTTGTAAGAGACAGCCCTTGTAACAGACAGCCCTGGAGAGAGACAGCCCTGGAAAGAGACGGACCTAGAAAGAGGCAGCCCTGGAAAGAGACAGACCTGGAAAAAGACAGACCTGGAAAGAAACAGACCTGGAAAGAGACAGACGGGAAAAAGAACAGCCCTGGAAAGAGATAGCCCTGGAACGAGACAGACGGGGAACGAGACAGACAGATAGAGAGAGACAAACAGACACAGACAGACACAGAGAAAGAGAAAGACACAGAGATAGAGACACAGAGATAGAGAGAGACAGACAGAGAGACTGATACAAAGACAGACAGAGAAACTGATATAGACAGAGACAGACACACAGAGACAGACAGACAGAGACAGACAGAAACTTGAAGAGAGATAGTTACTATCCCGGGCAACGCCCGGGTACTACAGCTAGTAATTAATAAAAACAGAAACATCTGTGTAGGAGGCTTAAAACTAGGTTGAAGAAAAGCCAAACTCTGCTACAAAGGTGAGGTTCTGGAAGATAGTTTCATGCCAAAGCTTATATATTATGGCATTATATATACAAGTGTATCTCAATAAATTAGAATATCATCAAAAAGTGAATTTATTTTAGTAATTCAATACAAAAAGGGAAACACACATATATTATATAGAGTCATTACACACAGAGTGATCTATTTCATGTGTTTCTTTCTGTTAATGTTAAAGATTATGGCTTACAGCCAATGAAGACCCAAAAATCATTATCTCAGAAAATTAGAATAATTACCTCAAAACACCTACAAAGGCTTCCTAAGTGTATAAAATGGTACCATAGTCTGTTTCAGTAGGCTACACAATCATGGAGAAGACTGCTGACTCGACAGATGTCCAGAAGGCAGCCATTGACATACTCCACAAGGAGGGTAAGCCACAAAAGATCATTGCTAAAGAAGCTGGCTGCTCACAGAGTGCTGTATCCAACCATATTAATGGAAAGTTGAGTAAAAGGGAAAAGTGTGGTAGAAAAAGGTGCACAATCAATTAACCACAGCCTTGATAGGATTGTTAAGAAAAGGCCATTGGGGGAAATTCACAAGGAGCGGACTGCTGCTGGAGTCAGTACTTCAAGAGCCACTACACAGAGACGTATCTAGGACATGGGCTACAACTGTCACATTCCTTGTGTCAAGCCACTCATGACCAATAGACAACTCCAGAAGCATCTTACCTAGGACTAGGAGAAAAAGAACTGGACTGTTGCTCAGTGGTCCAAGGTGTTGTTTTCAGATGAAAGTACATTTTGCATTTCATTTGGAAATCAAAGTCCCAGAGCCTGGAGGAAGAGTGGAGAGGCCACAATCCAAGCTGCTTGAGGTCTAGTGTGATGTTTCCACAATCAGTGATGGTTTGGGGAGAATTGTCATCTGCTGGTGTAGGTCCACTGTGTTTTATCAAGACCAAAGTCAGCTCAGACGTCTACCAGTATAACAATATCATTGTGCTTGACTGGCCAACAGACACTCCTGACCTTAACCCCATTGAGAATCTATAGGGTAATGTCAAGAAGAAGATAAGAGACACCAGACTCAACAATGTAGACAAGCTGAAGGCTGCTATCAAAGCAACCTGGGCTTCCATAACACCTCAGCAGTGCCACAGGCTGATCGCCTCCATGCCACGCCTCATTGATGCAGTATCAAGATCAGACCAAGTATTGAGTGCATTTACTGTACAGACTTTTCAGTAGGCGCCAACATTTCTGAGTTTAAAATCATTTTTTCAGTTGGTCTTATATAATATTGTAATTTTCTGAGATAATGACTTTTGGGTTTTCATTGGCTGTAAGCCATAATCATCAACATCAACAGAAATAAACACTTGAAATAGATCACTCTATATAATAAATGTGTTTCCCTTCTAGCATTGAATTACTGAAATAAATTAACTTTTTGACGACATTCTACTTTATTGAGATATATATCGGCAAGATATCTGTAATGCTCACTGCACGAGTTTCTGAGGCTGCAAGCGGGAGTGGATCCACTGGACCACAGGGGGGACCCGGGCTTACCCTTTAGTGAGAGGGCCTTAATTAAGTGCCCGCAGAGAGGGTAGTTGACTCGCCCACCCCAGGGCTATGGGACACCCGGTGCCGGGCTGGACTAGTCCGGTGGTAGTCAGTGGTGGCTGGGCCCGGCTCCGTGGCCCTGGTGGGTGTCAGTAGAATATGTGGCTTGCTTGTTAATGGTTGTGTTCGTGACGCCACCTGTGGTATGCGGCTAATAAGCCGCCGCTGCTGTGTGAGGCCTCCGGGATGATATTATGGCAGCTATGATGGCACTGCTCCCCACAGGTGGAGCAATGCCCGGGGCACAGTTGGTGCTTGTGAAAGTCTATGGTGCTGTGTGACTAACACGGTGCAGGGCCGACAGGCGAGGAAAGAACCAGGCACAAACAACAGTCTCTTTACCTTTTCCTCTTTTACTCTGGGAACAGTCCAGTCCTGGGAGACCGTTACAGGTGGTGATGGGGATCCGGTCGGCCTGGAAGTACTTGGGGTGATCTTTCTGGCCAGCTGAGTATGAGGCCTACTCCTGTACCTTTCTTGGTGATGATAGGACCCTGCTTCTCTGAATCCAGCAATGGCCCTCTTCGCTGCTGGGACCAATAGCACGTCCCTTCCCTCTGTAGGTGGCTGCGCAGGCCCACTCCCTGGTGCTTCTCCGCTGGGGTCCACACCGGGCCCTGATGCTGCAGCTGTACCTTGGATGTGTCTGGGCCAGGGGCTTGCAGCTCCCCTGCCCTTCGGATTCGGCTACCAGGGACGGATTTTATACCCTGGCAACCACAGACTCCGATGTCCGAGTCTCTCTGCTGCCTCTCAGCTACTCCTGCTTCTCTGGGCCAAACTGCTCCAGCTCTAGGCCCCAGATTCACAGGACAGCTCACTCTGTGTCTGTTCACTTCTGCTGCTCCCTACAGACTAACTAACTCCTCCCCCAGGTCAGGCTTAAGGAAGCTCCCTGAAACTTCAGGTTCAGAGCTCCCCCTACTGGCCTGAGGGAGAAACTGCGGTGGATGTTAACTTACTGGCCAGTAGATTTCCCCATTACCTCCAGGCTCAGCATTAACCCTCAGGAGGGCAATGCCGTTGTGGCGACCAGGTCCTAGGGCGCCACACTCCCCCTTAGTTAAATTCAGTACTCCCGGACTGTAGAAACAAAACATAACATGTCATACATTTCATCCCAATATGGGAGGCACATTCTCTTTAACGTTACAATCTTAAACATTTCTATAAGAGTCCAGTGTGGCTCCCTGCCGGGTGTCCATTACACTGCTCCATGGGGGACCCGCCGCGATCAAACCCCCAACGTAGGCTCTGGGCGTGCGTCAGAGCATTGATGACCCCACTCTATGCACGCCGGACGGGTTTTTCTTCAGGGGTGTTTGAGCACACTGGTGCTAACTATGAACAATTTAGGTGTTGGCCACCCATAGTCCAGTGGCCCAATTGTCCATTTTCGCAATCAAAGAAAAAGAAAACATTTTGTGCACAACATGACAGACATTTTGCATAACTATTTACACTCTAATAAGTACTCTTTCCCTTATACAGTTGACTCCCTATACCTTAGAGGGGGTTGTCCCCGAGTGCTGCGCTGGGACCTACGTAGCTCTGGTGTTTGCCCCTGACTACGTGGTGCGTCTTCTATCTCAGCACTACAGGTGGGCCTAACCCCCATAGGTAAGCGTGATGGTTGCCTTTGTGATCTAAGAGTCGCCAAGGGTATGACAGGTTCACCACTGACAGGGGGTTGATCCTCCTGTTCCACTGCTGGCGTGTCATCTCGTGCTGGAGCGGACGATTCTTTAGGTGGATCCGGAACCTTTTCCGTTTCTGGCTCGACCAACTGCGGAAACGTCAAAACTGGTACCACTATGGCATTGTTTATTCGGGTCCAAGTTTTGGGGAACTTTCCAAGGATGGTTTGAATCATCTCCCCTTCTTTCTCTTGACTTTGGGGACTTCCTTGTACTCCTTCCATTTCTCTTTGGATTCTGCACCGTTCAGGGCACGCTTTCAGGCGGTCTCGGGAAATTGCTTGATAGGTCTTGCCTTCATCTTTGCTTATGAGGCATACCTTACTATTGTCAAAGTTGGAGGGGATAATGGTGTAGGGCTCGCTTTCCCACTGATTATCCAATTTATGCGCCTTCCGCTTCTTCTTGAGGACTTGTTCTCCAGGTGCTAAGGGAGTTGCTGGGGCTGTTTGATTGTAATGCTGTTCTTGTCTCGTTCTTGCTTGAGACAGGCTCCTCTCTACGCACTCCTGGACCTTACGGTACCGCTGCTGCCGTTCTGTATCCCAATCCTCTATTTCTTGAACCGCCTCAGGCGACACAGTCCCCATCTCAAAGTCTACAGGCAACTTGCCTGGTCTGGCTCGCATCAGGTAAGCGGGGCTGCAGTTGGTCGAATTCACTGGGATGTGGTTGTACAGGTCTACCAGATCTGGCAACTTTTCTGGCCATTGGTTCCTTTCCTCCAGCGGTAGGGTCTTCAGCATATCAATAACCACATGGTTCATTTTCTCGCACAGTCCATTGGTTTGGGGGTGGTACGGTGTGGTTCGGATTTTCTTACAACCGTACATGTTACAGAACTCTTGGAACACTTCAGCCTCGAATGCAGGACCCTGATCAGTCAGTACCCTTTCCGGATAGCCGTGAGGTCGGCAAAAGGATGCCTGGAACGCTCTAGCTGCTGTCCTGGCTGTCTGGTCCTTCACAGGCACTACTACCAGGAAACGAGAGTAATGGTGCACAATGGTGAGGGCGTACACATAGCCTGACCGGCTTGGTGTTAACTTCACGTGGTCCAGGGCCACCAACTCCAGGGGCTGCTTTGTGACAATTGGCTGCAAGGGAGACCTTTGGCTGGCATCGTCTTTCCGCCTCAGGTTACACGGGCCACAGTCTCGGCACCACTTCTCGATCATCTTTCTCATGTGCACCCAATAGAACCGATCACGGAGTAGGGCCTCCAACTTCTTCCACCCGAAGTGTCCTGCGTTATCATGATACGCTGCTAGGACCATTGGAGCATCTCTCTGCGGAACCACTATCTGCCAGACAAGTTCATTTGTTCGATAGTTGACATATCTCTTGCAGAGCTTGCCTTGGTAGGTGAACAGTCGTCCCCTCTCCTTCCACAGCTGCTGGGCTTCCTCTGGAGCGTCTGGGCCAAGATGGGTCTCAGCTTGCGCTAGCTTCTCTTTGACCAATCGCACGGCCGGGTCACCGTTCTGTGTTTCTTCCCAATTATGGTGGAGTAAGGGGTTGACCGAGACCCCGTGCTGGCTTGAGCGCTTCACTCCCACAGCATGCTCACACTGGGACACACCTTGGTGATGGAAAGCCGGTAACTCTATCTCTTCGAGTTCATCCATGTCTTCTCCAGACTCGGGCAAGTGAGGCATTCTGGACAGCGCATCAGCATTGTTATTCTTCTTGCCAGCCCGATACTTGATGGTAAAGTCAAAGTTAGACAGCCGGGCCATCCATCGCTGTTCCATCGCACCTAACTTGGCTGTTGCCAGGTGTGTCAACGGATTGTTGTCCGTGAAGATGGTGAACTTGGCCGATGCCAGATAGTGCTTGAAGCGTTCAGTCACTGCCCAAACAATAGCGAGGAACTCCAGCTTGAAGGAACTGTAGTTTTCTGGATTCCTTTCTGTGGGCCGAAGCTTCCTACTGGCGTACGCTATCACCCTCTCTCTGCCTCCCTGTACCTGGGACAGAACTGCTCCCAGTCCCACGTTGCTGGCGTCTGTATACAGTACAAACGGTTGGCTGTAGTCAGGGTAGGCCAGAATTTCTTCTCCCGTGAGAGCCCCTTTCAGCCGGACAAAGGATGTTTCCAGTTGGCTGCTCCATTCAAATGGAGGGCTCTGCTTCTTAGCCTGCTTTGGCTGGCCCACCAGGAGATCTTGAAGGGGCGCTGCTATCTTGGTGAAACCATCAATGAACCTTCGGTAGTAGCCCACCAGTCCAAGGAACTGCCGCACCTCCTTCACTGTGGTGGGTCTTGGCCAGTCCTTGATTACAGTGACTTTCTCCGGATCAGGTGCCACACCTTCTGCGCTGACCACATGACCCAGGTACTGTACCTTTGGCTTCAAGAGGTGACATTTGGACGGCTTGATCTTCAGGCCATATTTCGACAAGGACTCAAACACTTCTGCTAAGTGCTTCAGGTGGTCCTCATAAGTCTTGGAGTAGACTATTACGTCATCCAGGTACAACAGCACGGTTTCAAAGTTGTGGTGGCCCAAGCAGCACTCCATCAACCTTTGGAATGTCCCTGGGGCGTTGCAGAGCCCGAATGGCATACAATTGAACTCACAGAGGCCCATTGGTGTCGTGAATGCAGTCTTCTCCTTGTCCGCCTCTGCCACGGGAACCTGCCAATACCCACTGGTGAGATCCAAGGTGGAGAAATAGTTAGCTGACTTTAAGGCTGTTAGTGACTCCTCTATTCTGGGCAGTGGATAAGCATCTTTATGTGTAATGCGGTTAATTTGCCTGTAATCTACGCACATTCTCATTGTACCATCTTTTTTCTTTACGAGCACTAGTGGAGCTGCCCAGGGGCTACAACTATCTCTGATAACCCCAGCCTCCTTCATTTCCCGTAACATTTCCTTGGCACACTGATACTGTGCGGGGGTTACAGGGCGGTATCTCTCTTTAATGGGATGATGATCACCCGTGGGGATTTGATGTTTAACCCCTTTCACCTGCCCAAAATCTAGGGGGTGTTTGCTGAAGACCCGCTCGTACTCCTGTACCACCCGGTAAACCCCATGCTTTTGGTGCGAGGGGGTGGAGTCGGTGCCTACATGTAATTTTTGGCACCAGTCTTCCGGCTGCCCCTTGGAGCCATTGTCTTCCGCCTGGTCGGACGGGATCAAGGGTTCCACTGCTTTAATGGTATTGTTACTGACAGTGTACAGTTTTGCTACAGTGGCGTACCGGGGCAATTTGGCCTCCTCCTCCCCACAATTCAGGACACGGACGGGCACTCTCCCCTTGCGGACGTCCGCTACCCCTCTGGCTATCAGGACTCCAGGCCTACTGTCTGAATACACTGGTTCTACCAAGGCATGGTAATCCTGACCCTTGAGGCCTATTGCTGCCCGACACCATATCAACATTTCACTTCTTGGGGGTATTACAATGGGGAGGGGGTCACTTACCCTCACACTGCCAATTTCTCCTCCGGCTAGCTCTACTTGCTGCCTCCTCATCAGGGCTCTGATCTCCCTCTGTAGGACACGCTGCTGCCCGGAGCTGGCAGTTTCAGACGCCTGTTGCAACAAAATTATCACTTCGGCAATACAATTTTCTATCACATTTGTACCAAGGGTTAGCAGTGGGTCAGATTCTTTGCGATCTATATCTACAATTATCATCCCCTGACATGGCAATTCCACCCGCCCCACTTTAATGGTTACTTCTTTGTACCCAATTTGAGGTAAGGGCTGACCATTACTGGCCACAATCGTTAAATCATCATCTGGGCCATGGTCAATGTCTGAATCAGCCCAATATCTTTTGTACAGTTTGTGGGGGATGGTTGTTACCTGGGACCCCGTATCCAGGAGGGCATTCAAAGGGATCCCATCCAGCACAATAGGAAGGACCGGGCGTCCTCCCACATACTTGCTGCGGCTGGGGTTTGAGCCGGGCTTCCTCACACCTGGGGGTTGGCTCCTGGCCCCAGGCTCGGCCCGTTTAAAGGACAGCGTCGTGCAATGTGGCCCGCCTGGTTGCAGTGGCGGCAGATCGGTTGTCCTGTTGAATCATACCGGTCTGTGTCTCTGCCTCGGGTCGGCGGAATCCTCCTCTGTCGCATCCATGGGACGTCTTCTGGGCTGGAGGCCAACTCGATTTTTGCAGGCGAGGGGGTCATTTGTAGAGACTGCACGGTCTTGGCAAGGGCAGCCACAGTCTTGGTCAGCTCCTGGAACTGCTGTCTGAGCTCTGCAGTGGGATCCTTATCCAGGGACTGCGCCTCAGCCCCTGCAGTGGCTCGTGTTGCAGGCACCACCCCGGGGTACGTGATAGCAAGAGGCCGGAGGGGTACTGGGTCATTCGGTGTAGATTCTCTCAGTACCCTGATGGCCTGGTCCTTAAACTTGGCAAAGTCCAGAGCAGGGTTCTGCAGGACCAGGATACGCAGCTGGGTCCTGTGGGCATCTGACAGGAGCCCCTCTATGAACTGCTCAGTTAGGAGTTTGTCTTCTTCACGTACACTCTCTGGGTCCACCTGTTTAACTGCTTTCAGGGCCTCCTGCAAGTTTAAGGCATAGTCCCTTATGCTGTCCGTGGCCCGTTGCTTGCACCCAAAGAATCTCATCTTTATCTCTGCTGCGGTGCGGGTGTCAAAAGTACTCTTTAGCTTGGCCAGTATCTGGGCTGCTGTCCCTTTATCTGTATCAGGCCAGGACTTCGCTTCACGCTGGGCTGCGCCGGCTAGCTGTCCCATTAATATGCCCACCTTCTGGCTCTCAGTCAGAGGATACACCCGGAACAAGCTGTGCAGGCTTTCTCTGAAGTCACTCAAGGTATGGGACTCCCCGGAGTACTGCGGCAGCCATTCTGCTCCTGGTATGTACGGCATGGTGATCGGCATTACCGGCGCTACAGTGGGGGCTGGGGCGACGGCGACTGGGACTACTTCGGCCGGTGCTGCGGCGCCCTGGGCGATGGCAGCCACCTGCTCTCCCTCGGAGTCGGACATCTTCCTCCCCCTTAGTGAACCTTACCAGGCTCCGTTCACTTTTCAAATTTTCTTCCGGGTCGCGCGGGGTTAACAGCGCTCTGCTCTGATGGCGCGCTCCCTTCGCGCTCTTTGTCAGGCACGCCCCCCTTCTTCCTGCGCTCGGCGAGGCTAATGGCGGCGGTGGTCTGCAGCCAGTACACAATCTTTTAAGCACAATTCCGGCAGGCGCACAGTACCCGGTGGGACCGGGCACGAAATCCTGTTCGTGACGCCAAAAGTTGACTCGCCCACCCCAGGGCTATGGGACACCCGGTGCCGGGCTGGACTAGTCCGGTGGTAGTCAGTGGTGGCTGGGCCCGGCTCCGTGGCCCTGGTGGGTGTCAGTAGAATATGTGGCTTGCTTGTTAATGGTTGTGTTCGTGACGCCACCTGTGGTATGCGGCTAATAAGCCGCCGCTGCTGTGTGAGGCCTCCGGGATGATATTATGGCAGCTATGATGGTACTGCTCCCCACAGGTGGAGCAATGCCCGGGGCACAGTTGGTGCTTGTGAAAGTCTATGGTGCTGTGTGACTAACACGGTGCAGGGCCGACAGGCGAGGAAAGAACCAGGCACAAACAACAGTCTCTTTACCTTTTCCTCTTTTACTCTGGGAACAGTCCAGTCCTGGGAGACCGTTACAGGTGGTGATGGGGATCCGGTCGGCCTGGAAGTACTTGGGGTGATCTTTCTGGCCAGCTGAGTATGAGGCCTACTCCTGTACCTTTCTTGGTGATGATAGGACCCTGCTTCTCTGAATCCAGCAATGGCCCTCTTCGCTGCTGGGACCAATAGCACGTCCCTTCCCTCTGTAGGTGGCTGCGCAGGCCCACTCCCTGGTGCTTCTCCGCTGGGGTCCACACCGGGCCCTGATGCTGCAGCTGTACCTTGGATGTGTCTGGGCCAGGGGCTTGCAGCTCCCCTGCCCTTCGGATTCGGCTACCAGGGACGGATTTTATACCCTGGCAACCACAGACTCCGATGTCCGAGTCTCTCTGCTGCCTCTCAGCTACTCCTGCTTCTCTGGGCCAAACTGCTCCAGCTCTAGGCCCCAGATTCACAGGACAGCTCACTCTGTGTCTGTTCACTTCTGCTGCTCCCTACAGACTAACTAACTCCTCCCCCAGGTCAGGCTTAAGGAAGCTCCCTGAAACTTCAGGTTCAGAGCTCCCCCTACTGGCCTGAGGGAGAAACTGCGGTGGATGTTAACTTACTGGCCAGTAGATTTCCCCATTACCTCCAGGCTCAGCATTAACCCTCAGGAGGGCAATGCCGTTGTGGCGACCAGGTCCTAGGGCGCCACATAGTGACCGAGACTGTGGCAGCTGACCACTAGGGCAGACAAGTAGGCAGGTAAGGACAGGAATGGTGGTCACGGCAGGGACAGATAAATATGGGAAATCAGGTAATGGGAGAGAAGCACGGGACATGACAACTAGCTAGCAGACTAGTAGCCAAACTAACTAAGGGCGTTGCGCAGGAACCTCCCAAAATGGGAGGGTACCTTAAATGCATACTACCTCTCAGCCATAGGCTGAGAAGCATTTCTGGGAAATGGCGCAGGAGTACACAAGGACGGCCAGGGCAATGTGGCAATGTGGGGGAGGGTGCGGTCAGGCCATGAGGGTGTGTGAGCTGGACGCCAACGCTACAGTATCACCCAGGCAAAGATTTCAAAGCATAAATCTTACAAAAATTGTGCATGGAGCAAAAAATCCAAATATTGTAATTGTAATACACTTTATTTTAAATACATAATGATCATGAATTTAAAACCAAGAATGAAGACTCAGATGTAGCAAAAAGTAGAACAAAGTCCATATTCACAAAGTTAGGAAAGTGTCTGTGTAGGTGAATAGAACAAGATCCATGTGTTAATAAATTAGCATAGATGTTAAATCAGGCCATTAAAAATCAGGAAGTGAGACAGGTAATGGTCCACTGAGGAAGGCCATCAACCCTGCTAAGACGTTACCAGTGTGATATGTGATGGCCGGTATCTGATCTCCTGATCTCACTGCAGAGCTGTGCATGATTATACTAGACACATCGGCAGGTTCATTTTAACTTCAGCCTCCATCTCACAGGCAGCCAGTGCTGCACTATGGTTGAAATACAGCAGAGCTGTGAGAGCTGCAGCAAATGTGTTAGTAAGAAGACAAAGTTCAGTTCTACTGTTCTGTGTCAGCTACATATCTCACACTGATAACACCCCCTTTCATTAAAAGTAAGCTCTGGTAACAGATTTTCATGCAGATCAGTGTCCGACCCATAGTCTGGAACAGCTCATTTACATATAGAAAAAATCATGGATTTCTCTGGAATGAGACATTAGATCACAGATATCAAGGTATCATTTTTATTCAGCTTCGCATGACATACATTCCCATACAGATGACTTAGGAGGGTTGACCCTACTGACATATTCCCTTTAAGATGTACCAAGAAATGGACAATGCTGTGAACCACAGACACAGTGGTTGGTCAAAAAAACATAGCTCAGCAGTTGAAAGACACATCATTCTTAAAGGGAATCTGTCACCAAGTTTTTGTTCCCCCATCTGAGAGCAGCATAATGTAGAGACAGAGACCCTGATTCCAGCGATGTGTCACTTACTGAGCTGTTTCCTGTCAACATGATAAAATCAATGTTTTCTCTGCTTCAGATCTAGCAGTTATACAGAGCTCAAGGATATGCTCGACTACCTGACAGCATGCCAAGTAGTCCTCTAATGATAATCTACTGCTGATTAAACAATGATCAAAATTACACTAACCATCCCAGTAAGTGACACATTCCTCGAATCAGGATCTCTGCCCCTGTGTCATAGTGCTCTCAGATTAGTTGGCAAAAACCTGGTTACAGATTCCCTTTAAAGGGAATCTATCAGTAGGTTCAACCCTCCCAAGCCATCTATAGGGGCATGCAGGTCATAGAAAATTGAATAAGAACATGTCTTCATATATGTTATCCAATGTCTTATTCAAGAGGAATCCATGTTTTTCTTATATGTAAATGAGCTGTTAAGACATATGGGCCCAACACAGATCTGCATGAGAATCTGCCTCTAGCAGTTATGTTAAATAAAATGGGCATTACCAGTTTGAGACATGTAATGAATGACAGTCTGATTTTCATAATTACACACAGCACTGCAGTGAGATCAGAGATACCACAGTATAGCAGAGCAAACACAGTACTGCAGCACTTAAACAGTACAGCAGAAATGAATCTTTTTTCATTAGAAACATTTGCAGCAGCATTTGTTTTCTCATAGCAAATAAGAAAGCCGCGGAGACACCATCACGTGTTTCTCAACGCTGGCAGGAAACTAGCCAGGTCTTTCACCGGGAAGGAACAACCACGGGAAGGGCAGTCTCCAGTCAAGGAGACCACCTATACCAAACATGGTATCCATCCACAGACAGCCGTTTCAGGGTATTTGCCCCTCATCAGTGTGGAGTAGGAATCTGGCTAGTGGGGGCAATGCCTAGTATAAGACTACTTAAGCAAGCATTGTTGACCTTAGGGAGATCAACATATCCACTGCGGAGACACCATCACGTGTTTCTCAACGCAGTGATTCTAGAGCATTGCCCCCTGGGAAGTATGCAAATAAGAAAGCCGCGGAGACACCATCACGTGTTTCTCAACGCTGGCAGGAAACTAGCCAGGTCTTTCACCGGGAAGGAACAACCACGGGAAGGGCAGTCTCCAGTCAAGGAGACCACCTATACCAAACATGGTATCCATCCACAGACAGCCGTTTCAGGGTATTTGCCCCTCATCAGTGTGGAGTAGGAATCTGGCTAGTGGGGGCAATGCCTAGTATAAGACTACTTAAGCAAGCATTGTTGACCTTAGGGAGATCAACATATCCACTGCGGAGACACCATCACGTGTTTCTCAACGCAGTGATTCTAGAGCATTGCCCCCTGGGCGTTGAGAAACACGTGATGGTGTCTCCGCAGTGGATATGTTGATCTCCCTAAGGTCAACAATGCTTGCTTAAGTTTGTTTTCTCATAGTGCTGGCAGCTTCAGCTCTGCTGAGGAGTTGTGCCTGATTATAACTAATGTCGCGGGCGGGGAGGAGGATGGCAACGCTACGCTCACCCACTGCTCGGGTCCGGCTGCTGCTACTCTGTGGTGGCTCGAGCGGTGGGCCGGATCCCGGGGTCTCGAGCGGCGCTCCTCGCCCGTGAGTGAAAGGGGGTTTGTTTTGGTGGTGGGGATTTGGTTATTGTCCGTGACGCCACCCACGGTTGTGGTGATTTTAGTGACACCACCGCTGCTCTGAACGGGGATCCCGGGAGCGGTGACTGGAGCAGCTAAGTTGTTAGTCCTCCCCTCCGTGGGTAGGGGGTTTGGTGGTCCCGGGGCCCGGTAATCGGGTAGGATGAGATGGCAGGCGGGTTATGGGGCCTGGTGAGGTGCAGGGACGCGGGGGCAGCGCTGTGCCGTACGGCACTGTGGTACTCACTCAGCCTGAGGCTTTGACACCGTTCACGGTGAAACACACGGCTGGAAAGACGGTTCCCACGGACGGCTGCTGTTGCTTTTCCCCGGCAGTTGACGGTGACTGTCTCTTTCCCTGCACCTAGTACTTCTGTTGGTTCCAATGGGTTCCCACCGGTAACCCGCTCCCCGGCTTGGATATGGGCCGGAGGAGCCCCTCTGTGCCCACAGGCGCTGGCCCTGAGAAACTGGTGCCTTGGCGGTGGCGGTGTCTCTCTCATATGGTTGGACTTTTGCCTTCAATCGGGACTTAGTTGTTTGGAAACCCGGAGGTCCCCTTCACTGACGGATTTGGCAAATTATGGCGACTCCAAGCCTTGCCGGGATCCGAAAGGCCCCTGCCAATGGTGCTGGCCTCTCTTTGTGTACCGGTCCGGTACCGGTCCGTTCCTTTCGGCAACTCCGATCAGCCACTCCTGCAGACGGTCACCGCCGTCTGCTAACCTTGCTGTTTCTGTCCGGGGCACACACCCGGACGCAGTCTCACAGTCTCTCTACTACCACTTCACTTTTCTAGCTCCACTCTCTTCTTCTCCTCAAACTGATCTCTCTGCTTCTCTCGCCTCCAGGACTGTGTACTCCTCGGTGGGCGGGACCAACCGCATGGCCCACCCCCTGGTGTGCACATTAGCCCCTGGAGGAAGGCAACAAGGGTTTCTGGTCTAGCTTTGGTGTACCTAACCGGGGTGTAGGGTGTGGTGATGTAGTTACCTGTGACCCCTGGCTTGTCCAGGGCATCACACTAACATAGTACAGTAGAGTGAACTTTACCTCATTACAAGTACACTGTCATAATGTATTCGTTATAAGAGGAAAAGTATATTCAACCATTTCTTCATCATAATTTGGAAATGAAGCAAGAGCTTGAAATTTACCATTACCTCTTAAGTCTAGGTCACATGTAGCGACGCAGCAGTGATCACGACGACGATCTTACCTTATCAGGATCGCTGCTGCGTCGTTACATGGTCGCTGGTGAGCTGTCAAACAGGCAGATCTCACCAGCGACCAGTGACCAGCCCCCAGCCAGCAGCGACGCGTGGAAGCGATACTGCGCTTGGTAACTAAGGTAAACATCGGGTAACCAAGCAAAGTGCTTCGCTTGGTTACCCGATATTTACCTTGGTTACCAGCGCACACGCTGGCTCCCTGCACTCATAGCCAGAGTACACATCGGGTTAATAAGCAAACCGCTTTGCTTATAGTTACCTGATGTGTACCTTGGCTACGTGTGCAGGGAGCAGGGAGCCAGCTTCAAGGAGCTGCGGACTCTGGTAATGAAGGTAAATATCGGGTAACCAAGCCTTTGCTTGGTTACCCGATATTTACCTTTGTTACCAGCGTCCGCAGAAGCCGGCTCCCTGCTCACTGCACATTCAGTTCGTTGCTCTCTCGCTGTCACACACAGCGGGAGAGTGTCGTGGGCAGAGGGGCTGCGCTCGCTACGCTCGGGTCCGGGCTGCTGCTGCTCGGTGGCTCGAGCGGTGGGCCGGAGCCGGGGACTCGAGCAGCGCTCCTTGCCCACGAGTGAAAAGGGGTGGTTTGTTTGGGGAGATAGTTAGTGACGCCACCCACGGGTCGTGGTGATGATGGGCACCACCGCTGCTGATGACGGGGATCCCGGGAGCGATGGCAGGGAGCAGCTAGGATGTTGTTTCCCCCTCCGTGGGTAGGGGTTGGTGATCCCGGGGCCCGGTGGTGGAATGGGGAGGCTGGATGGCTGGGGTGCAGGGTTGCAGGAGCAGCGCGGCGCTGAGCCGGATGGCACTGTGGTACTCACTCAGGCACAAATTCACAGAGTCTCTGGTAAACCAAACGGCTGGATGGACGGGTCCCGCAGCCGGCTGCAGTGTCTTTGCTCTCCCCGTACAGGTTGATGGTGGCTGTCTTTCCCTGCACCTGTGTAGAATGTGTTGACCCCAATGGTTTCCCAACGGTAGTCCGCTCCCCGGTGTATATGTACCGAAGGAGCCCGTTTTGCCCGCAGGCGCTGGCCCTTGGATCTCTAGCCTATGGCGGTGGCTCTTTATCCTCACTGTGTGGACTGTTGCCTTCTGTCGGGTCTTGGGTGTTAGGAAACCCCTGGGATTCCGGTCACTCTCGGATTTGACCATTGTTGGCGGCTCCCAGCCTAGTCGGGGTCTGATGGCCCTGCCGTTGTGCTTAGCTTCACTCCGCTCCCCGGTTCGGTACCGGCGGGCCACCGCCCGACCCTGGTCCTACGGTTCTGCAGAGGTCCACTAACTCCTGCAGACGGCCACCACCGTCTGCCGACCTTGCTGACAGTGCCTGGGCTCCTACCCAGACACTAGCAGTTTCTGCACTCCAAACTCAACTCCACTTCCACTGAACTCCACATCTCCACTGGACTGACTGCTTTTTCCCGCCTCCAGGCCTGTGAACTCCTCGGTGGGTGGGGCCAACCACCTGGCTCCGCCCCACCTGGTGTGGACATCAGACCCTGGAGGGAGGCAACAAGGGTTTTGTTTGACTGGTGTTAACCATCCAGGGAAGGGTGTGTGTGTGGTGTTATGTCTGTGACTACCTGGCCAGTCCAGGGCGTCACAAGAGCAACGACCAAAAAATGGTCCAGGATATTCAGCAACAACCTATCACACACAGCGACATCGCTAGCAAGGTCGCTGCTACGTCACAGAAAATGGTGACTTAGCAGCGACGTCGTCGTCGCTGTCGTTGTGTGTAACTTGACCTTTACCCCTGTTTAGCCTTCATTAAAGGAGGACCCCCTGGTGTAAACAGATAATTGAATTGGTACATCTGCTTTAAAGCAGACAAAAAGTCTGGGTTATGTATATACAGAGCTTGATAAGCAACACATTTGACTCCTCGGTAGCCAGCTCTAGTGAATTTCAAAGGGCGACAATCAGTCTCTTTGGAGCCAACATACAGTTATGAATATTTGGGTTCTTGTGGCAGGCATAATTATGGTAGACACATTTTCAGCATTATGATTCCATGAAGATGACATACATATCATAGTATCATAGTTTTTAAGGTTGAAGGGAGACTCTAAGGCGGGCTTTGCACACTACCACATCGCAGGCCGATGCTGCGATGCCGAGTGCGATAGTGCCCGCCCCCGTCGCAGCAGCGATATGTGGTGATAGCTGGCGTAGCGAAAGTTATCGCTACGCCAGCTTCACACACACACTCACCTGCCGTGCGACGTCCCTGTGGCCGGCGACCCGCCTCCTTGTTAAGGGGGCGGGTCGTGCGGCGTCACTGCGACGTCACACGGCAGGCGGCCAATCAGAGCGGAGGGGCGGAGATGAGCAGGATGTAAACATCCTGCCCACCTCCTTCCTTCCGCATATCCAACGGAAGCCGCAGTGAGGCCGGTAGGAGACGTTCCTCGCTCCTGCGACTTCACACACAGCGATGTGTGCTGCCGCAGGAGCGAGGAACAACATCGGACCGTCGCGTCAGCGTAATCATGGATTACGCCGACGCTGCACCGATGATACGATTACGACGCTTTTGCGCTCGTTAATCGTATCATTCAGCCTTTACACACTGCGATGTCGCATGCGATGCCGGAAGTGCGTCATTTTCAATTTGACCCCACCGACATCGCACCTGCGATGTCGCAGTGTGCAAAGTGCCCCTAAGTCCATCTAGTTCAACCTGTAGCCTAACATGTTGATCCAGAGGAAGGCAAAAAAACCCCAATGTGGCAAACAAGTTCCAATGGGGAAAAAATTTCCTTCCTGACTCCACATCCGGCAATCAGACTAGTTCCCTGGATCAATACCCTGTCATAAAATCTAATATACATAACTGGTAATATTAAATTTTTCAAGAAAGGCGTCCAGGCTCTGCTTAAATGTTAGTAGTGAATCACTCATTACAACATCATGCGGCAGAGAGTTCCATAGTCTCACTGCTCGTACAGTAAAGAATCCTCGTCTGTGATTATGATTAAACCTTCTTTCCTCAAGACTTAGCGGATGCCCCCGTGTTCCAGTCGCACTCCTAGGTGTAAAAAGATCTTTGGAAAGGTCTCTGTACTGTCCCCTCATATATTTATACATTGTGATTAGATCCCCCCTAAGCCTTCGTTTTTCCAGACTAAATAACCCCAAGTTTAATAACCTGTCTTGGTATTGCAGCCCACCCATTCCTCTAATAATCTTGGTCGCTCTTCTCTGCACCCTCTCCAGTTCAGCTATGTCCTTCTTATATATCGGTGACCAGAATTGTACACAGTATTCTAAGTGCGGTCGCACTAGTGACTTGTACAGAGGTAGAACTATATTTTTTTCATGAACACTTATACCTCTTTTAATACATCCCATTATTTTATTAGCCCTGGCAGCAGTTGCCTGACACTGTCCACTAAAGTGAAGTTTACCATCCACCCATACACCCAAGTCTTTTTCTGTGCCTGTTTTACCCAGTGTTCTACAATTAAGTACATAATCATACATTTCATTTCCTCTACCCAAGTGCATGACCTTACATTTATCTACATTAAACTTCAATTGCCACTTCTCAGCCCAATCCTCCAATTTACATAAATCTCCCTGTAATATAAAATTATCCTCCTCTGTATTGATTACCCTGCAGAGTTTAGTATCATCTGCAAATATTGAAATTCTACTCCACATGCCCCCAACAAGGTCATTAATAAATATGTTGAAAAGAAGCGGGCCCAATACTGACCCCTGTGGTACCTCACTATGAACTGAGACCCAGTCCGAGTACGTACCATTAATAACCACCCTTTGTTTCCTATCACTGAGCCAGTTTTTAACCCAGTTACACATATTTTCCCCTATCCCCATTATTCTCATTTTATGTACCAACCTTTTGTGTGGCACTGTATCAAAAGCTTTTGAAAAGTCCATATACACAACATCCACTGCATTTCCCTGGTCCAGGCTTGAACTTACCTCTTCATAGAAGCTGATCAAATTAGTTTGACAGGATCGATCCCTCATAAACCCATGTTGATACTCTGTCATAAGGTTATTTTTCTTGAGATACTCCAGTATAGCATCTCTCAAGAACCCCTCAAGGATTTTACCAACCGTAGAGGTTAAACTTACCGGCCTATAATTTCCCGGCTCAGTTTTTGTCCCCTTTTTGAATATTGGCACCACATTTGCTATGCGCCAGTCCTGCGGTACCGACCCTGTTATTAAGGAATATTTTTTTACATAACTTTGACACCTGCCTATGAGCTCAAAATTAATATCAGGCAGATGGGTGACAATGCACAAAACAAAACTCCCATGTAAAGAAAGGTAAAATCATGATAAACATGAACTCTTCTTCCTGGAATCTCCAGGGGCAAAGATATCCTGAGAGTTGAATCTCATAACATTCTGGAGACTGGAGTCACATCCCATGAACAGCCCCATCTGAGATCCCCAAGGAGAGGTATGTGGGAGTGACCGTTCTTTAATAAATACAGAAGTTTGAGTTGACACCTTAATACATTGCAGGAAGATACACTTCTGTGTAGGATTGTTCCATATTTTCTAATAGTTGTTCTTCCCTCCATGAGCATTGAACCGTTTCCGTAACACAGGTTTGATACTGCGTTTGTTATCACTTTTATGTACGAGGGGCTGCTGATAAGTCTTTGGCTTTACCCAGAAAAAACGAGAAACTTTATATTTATTCCACATACTCTCCACTGACATCAACACGCTTCTTGCATCGGTATTCTAAGTTCTGTAAGCCTTGCAAAAAAAAGGATTTCAGTTGTGCCTCAAACCAGGTATCTGTAGAAGCCATGGCATCAGAAATGGTGGGAAGTTTGGTACCCTTGAGGTGTTTCTTCAAGTTTGGAAACAGATGATAGTCGTAAGGAGCTAGATCTGGTGAATAAGGTGGGTGGTCAACCAGCTGGAAGCTCAGCTCTGCCCGTTTTGCTGTTGTTGCTTGTGCAGTGTAAGTGGAGCCATTGTCTTGCAGGAACAAGATTCCTTTGGACACCTTGCTGCACCTTTTGGCCTTCAGAGCTGCCTTCAATTGATCCAAAAGTTCAATGTAATATCTTGCTTTGATGGTGGAACCCTTTTGAAGGTAGTCCACTAGCAGCACGCCCTCATTCCAAAACACAGATGCCATCACTTTAGTGGCTGATTTTTGCACCCTTCTTTACACTTCTTTAGACGAGGAGAGCCACTGTGCCATCCCTCTTTTGACTGCTCCTTATTTTCAGGGTCATACAAATAAATCCAGGTCTCATCCATCGTGACCAGTTGATCCAGGAAGTTCTTATCAGTCCAGAAACACTTGACAAATTGGATCGGGAAGTTTTCACTTGCATGCTTCACTGATCTGTTGCCAAACATTTGGGGACCCACTTTGCAGATAGCTTCCTCATGTTCAAATGTTCATGGATAATGACACAAACACTTTCACGGGAAATTCCCATGATGTCTGCTATTGCTTTAGCTGAAATTCGTTGATGCTCCAGTATGAGGTTGTGCACAGCATCGACGATCTCCGGTACAACAACCACTCTCAGTCATCCAGGACGTTCCTCATCATTGGTGCTGAAGTGGCCCATTTTAAATTTGGCAACGTAGTCCTTAACTGTGGAATATGAAGGGCATTGATCCCCCAATGTCTGTGACATATCACCATGAATATCCTTCACGGACTTTACTTGCAGAAAGAAAAATTTTATCACTCCTCTGCTCTCCGTTGCTGTGAATATCACATTAGACTTCGCCATTTTGTTTTCCGCGTGCGTAGTACACTGTTACCATAAGCAACAAACAACATTTTGAAAACATATATTAGACACATAAGGCTTTCATGTGATGTAATATTCGTTACCATAGAAACAAAAAAAGATCCCAATGCCAGTGACTTATCAGCACCCCCTTGTAATTGTATATACTGTATTGTTTTGTCTCTTTTGTAACAAGATTTGTATATTCTATAACACACTGCCTACTTTTCAGATTAAATATACAACATGTAATAGCTTTATTCCTTTTGCTCTATAACCGCATCCCATCTCTGAAGCAGTAAGCTACTTGTAACGGGTGCCCAATCGGCCTTTAGAAACGATTGGTGGTGGCAGCTAGTAGTGTTTTTTCTTGGGTTATTGTGTAGCTTGGCAGTGACTGTACTGAGATGCATATATATATATATATATATATATATATATATGTGTGTATATATATATATACAGTTAGGTCCAGAAATATTTGGACAGTGACACAATTTTCGCGAGTTGGGCTCTGCATGCCACCACATTGGATTTGAAATGAAACCTCTACAACAGAATTCAAGTGCAGATTGTAACGTTTAATTTGAAGGTTTGAACAAAAATATCTGATAGAAATTGTAGGAATTGTACACATTTCTTTACAAACACTCCACATTTTAGGAGGTCAAAAGTAATTGGACAAATAAACCAAACCCAAACAAAATATTTTTATTTTCAATATTTTTTTGCGAATCCTTTGGAGGCAATCACTGCCTTAAGTCTGGAACCCATGGACATCACCAAACGCTGGGTTTCCTCCTTCTTAATGCTTTGCCAGGCCTTTACAGCCGCAGCCTTCAGGTCTTGCTTGTTTGTGGGTCTTTCCGTCTTAAGTCTGGATTTGAGCAAGTGAAATGCATGCTCAATTGGGTTAAGATCTGGTGATTGACTTGGCCATTGCAGAATGTTCCACTTTTTTGCACTCATGAACTCCTGGGTAGCTTTGGCTGTATGCTTGGGGTCATTGTCTATCTGTACTATGAAGCGCCGTCCGATCAGCTTTGCGGCATTTGGCTGAATCTGGGCTGAAAGTATATCCCGGTACACTTCAGAATTCATCCGGCTACTCTTGTCTGCTGTTATGTCATCAATAAACACAAGTGACCCAGTGCCATTGAAAGCCATGCATGCCCATGCCATCACGTTGCCTCCACCATGTTTTACAGAGGATGTGGTGTGCCTTGGATCATGTGCCGTTCCCTTTCTTCTCCAAACTTTTTTCTTCCCATCATTCTGGTACAGGTTGATCTTTGTCTCATCTGTCCATAGAATTCTTTTCCAGAACTGAGCTGGCTTCATGAGGTGTTTTTCAGCAAATTTAACTCTGGCCTGTCTATTTTTGGAATTGATGAATGGTTTGCATCTAGATGTGAACCCTTTGTATTTACTTTCATGGAGTCTTCTCTTTCCTGTTGACTTAGAGACAGATACACCTACTTCACTGAGAGTGTTCTGGACTTCAGTTGATGTTGTGAACGGGTTCTTCTTCACCAAAGAAAGTATGCGGCGATCATCCACCACTGTTGTCATCCGTGGACGCCCAGGCCTTTTTGAGTTCCCAAGCTCACCAGTCAATTCCTTTTTTCTCAGAATGTACCCGACTGTTGATTTTGCTACTCCAAGCATGTCTGCTATCTCTTTGATGGATTTTTTCTTTTTTTTCAGCCTCAGGATGTTCTGCTTCACCTCAATTGAGAGTTCCTTAGACCGCATGTTGTCTGGTCACAGCAACAGCTTCCAAATGCAAAACCACACACCTGTAATCAACCCCAGACCTTTTAACTGCTTTATTGATTACAGGTTAACAAGGGAGACGCCTTCAGGCTATGCATTACAGAGCTATGATTCCTAAACCCTTTCTCTGATTTTGATGTGAAAACTCTCATATTGCAGCTGGGAGTGTGCACTTTCAGCCCATATTATATATATAATTGTATTTCTGAACATGTTTTTGTAAACAGCTAAAATAACAAAACTTGTGTCACTGTCCAAATATTTCTGGACCTGACTGTATATATATATATATATATATATATATATATATATACCGTATTTTTCGGACCATAAGACGCACTTTTTTTCCCCCAAATGTTGGGGGAAAGTTGGGGGTGCGTCTTATGGTCTGACTATAGGACTGCGGCCGGGAACGAGGGTGCTGCGGTGGAGCGGGTCATCGGGGGCACGAGCAGGCAGCAGCAGCGCCTGCCATGACCACGTGGGCCCGCTCATTACATATGCATGCCCATCTCTCAGCGCTGAAGCCGGCACTGACAGGTGGGCGGGAGGATGAGCGGGGACGCACGCATAGTAAAGAGCCGGTCCGCATGATCACCCCTGGCAACTACAGCCTGGAGTGATCATGTGCGGCTGTATTCACTGCTCCCCGCGCGTCATCATCAGCGCGGGGTGCAGTGAATCAGTGCACTCACCCGTCCCCGTGTGTGGAGCCGTCCCCCTGCTTCACGCGATGTCTTCTTATCTGTGCCGGTCAGCTGATCTGTGCTGATCAGCTGATCGGCACAGACAGGAAGACATCGCGTGCTGCAGGGGAACGGTTACACACACACAGGTCATTGCCGCTGAGAGGAAGATGATCGGTGCCGGAGGGAGTGAGGAAAAGGTGAGTATAAACGTTTATTTTTTTTCTCTGTGCTATAGGATACAGGCCATATACCAGGATGGTATATGAGCACGATGGGGGCATATAGCAGGATGGGAGTATATGAGCAGGATGGATGGGGGGTATATGAACAGGATGGGGGTATATGAACAGGATGGGGGTATATGAACAGGATGGGAGTAAATGAGCAGGATGGGGGTATATGAACAGGATGGGGGTATATGAACAGGATGGGGGTATATGAACAGGATGGGAGTATATGAGCAGGATGGGAGTATATGAGCAGGATGGCGGTGTATGAACAGGATGGGGTATATGAACAGGATAGGGGTATATGAACAGGATGGGAGTATATGAGCAGGATGGGAGTATATGAGCAGGATGGGAGTATATGAGCAGGATGGATGGGGGAAATATCAATAGGATGGATGGGGGGTATATCAATCAGATGGGGGAATATGAGCAGGATGCTGGTATATGAGCAGGATGGGGGTTTATAGCAGGATCATATACAAGGCAGGAGGATCATTACCAGGATGGGGTACCTTAGTAGAGAATTTGGGGACATTACCCCCATAACAGTGTCAGCAGCAGATCTGACTCGCCCACCCCAGGGCTATGGGACACCTGGTGCCGGGCCGGACTAGTCCGGAGGTAGTCAGTGGTGGCTGGGCCCGGCTCCGTGGCCCTGGTGGGTGTCAGTAGAATATGTGGCTTGGATTAAAGTTTGTGTTCGTGACGCCACCTGTGGTATGCGGCTAATAAGCCACCGCTGCTGTATGAGGCCTCCGGGGGATGATATGGCAGCAATGGTGGTACTGCTCCCCACAGGTGGAGCAATGCCTCGGGGCACAGTTGACAATTCTTGTCACAGTCCTGCAGGAACCCTTGGACTGCTGAGACCACTGTCAGGGACCTCAGCCGTTTCTGGGTGATTCTTGGAGTAAAAGCCGGTACCCTTCTCTTAAGTGTCTCTGTCTTCAGCTGTCTTCCTTAGCCTTGCCTTAGTAGGATGAACCTGGCTTGGCCTCCACAACAGCCTCAGGCTGGGGGATCACCTGTCGGCTGATTATCCCTTTTCCAGAGGTACTGCTGTGGGCTATGGCCCGGGGAGTTTACAACTTTCCCTGGGCCTCGGTTTTCACTGTTTGGAGATGATTTTGCACTCCTCCGGTTTCTAGGGACCGTCCCCTGCTGCAGCTTGATCCCTCCACCGATGTTCCTGTGGAACAGGCCACCGCAGCTCTACAGCTACCCGTGGCCCTGGGACCCCTTCTGTTCCCTGCTTGGTGTCACCTGGACCCTCTGACTCCCAGGATCATCACCAGGAAGTGTCTCATTCTTTCCTCAGCTCCTGACTGACTTGGAGCTCTTCTTCCTTTCTCTTCTCCTCCTTGCCTGCCTCCGGCAGGCCTCCTCCTCCTTCCCCACTCTCTCTCTTTCTCCTTCTGACTACACTAGACCTTCCTTTCTGTGTCTGCACTCTTGTGGCTCCTCCCACCTCCCCAGTTGCTCTGTTCTACCCTATAGGAGCAGGGATGGGTTTTACGGCCCCTCCCAGCATGCAGCATGGGAGGTTTTCTGACACTATCCCTGGTCCCAGTGTGTTCCTAGCAATGAGTGTATTGTGGATTTACCAGGGGACCGGTGTTCACTCCCTTCCTCACCCAGAATGGGGCATCACACTGCTGATGGGGTGCAATGACCTGTGGCGACGGAAGCCTCAGGGGCGCCACACTCCCCCACAGCGAATCCCAGCATGTCCTCGGGCTGAAAAACAACAAAACATGTGGAAGAAACTGCAAAAACATTTTTGTTATGCATAACATAAAACAATAAAACATTTTTTCCCTTTATGGGAGGCATAGGTACTTGAACGTTGCAAACTTCTTATAAAGAAACATCTAAATGTGCACTTTCAGTTCATTGCACAGTTTGGGCACTTCCCCCATAATTCTGGTAGGGGGCACAACAGGTGCAACTACATACATTCTTGGCTACAACAAGTCCAGTAGCCTGGCAGTTCGTTTCTTTTTCAATCAACAAAAGTGCAAAAACTCAACCAGCCACTAAGTCCAGTGGCCTGGTTACACAGGACACATAAGACATCACATTCACCGGGGCCCACATTCCAGTTCCGTGGGCTGGTAACACATAGGGGGTGACATCTTCAAAAAGTACACGGGGCAGTAAGGCAGGGTAGGGTGTCGTCTTCAAAAAGCACATTAGGGCAGCACAAAAGGGACATCTTCACAAAGAATAAGGGGCAGACAGGGGCTATATACAGTTCAGCATCTTCTTACTTCTTTACATGTAGGGATTCTCCTCCGGCTCCCCACCTGGCAGCAGGTAGACAGCGGTCAGCACAGTCTGCATCTGCTGGTCTTGGCGGGCCGCGCCTGGCATGGCGGCGGCCTGTATTGGAGTCGCTGCTGTGACCGATTCTTGACGGGCCGCACCTGGCGTGGCTGCGGCCTGGGCTTGGCGGGCCGCATCTGCGGCGTGGATTAACGTCGCCGCTGCGGAGGGATCTTGCTTGTCCGAGCGGGGTATCGCTGCTGGGGCCTGAGCTGGACGGGCCGGGCTTGGCATCGCTGCTGCGGTGTGGATGGGCGCCGCTCCGGCGGCGAAATCTTGGCGGGCCGCACCTGGCGTGGCTGCGGCCCGGATCGGCGTCGCCGCGCCGGGCGTCTCTCCAGGGACCGCGGGCATGGCAGCGGGGGTTGGGGCACTCGCGCCAGCAGGGGCAGCATGGGACTCACTCAAATCTAGGCTGGAGATGTTCTGCAGCAGGATCGCCATCGCTGGTGTGGGCTCCGGATGGTCGTGGGCGGCACCTCCACACAGGCCTCGCTGCACTGACATCTGCAGACTCCTCATGGCCAGCACCATCTCTTTCCCACACACGGCTGTCTCCCGTCCGCTCTGCTCCTTCATCCCGTCAGCCATCCTCCCGACCTCAGCCTCCAGCTCAGCGGCGGTCACAGGCCTGATCCAGGTAAGCTCCCCCTGGCCTCCGCTTGCAGGAGCCATTTTCTCTCTCTGCTGGTCTGGCATTTAGACTTGTTCTGCCAGCCGGCCAGCTTTTCTAGGCGCCATTTCTTCTTCTTCCGCCTTCCATGGCGGGCACCGCTTCACGCTCTTTCCTTGGACAAGGAGGCGGGGCTCCTCTTCGCGCCCTTTCTTCTGGCACGCCCCCCTTCTTCCCGCGCTCAGTGGCTTCAATGGCGGCAGTTTCTCACAGTAAAACACAGGCTATTTCACGATTCTTCAGGCGCACAGTACCCGGTGGAACCGGGCACGAAATCCTGTTCGTGACGCCAAGGTTGACTCGCCCACCCCAGGGCTATGGGACACCTGGTGCCGGGCCGGACTAGTCCGGAGGTAGTCAGTGGTGACTGGGCCCGGCTCCGTGGCCCTGGTGGGTGTCAGTAGAATATGTGGCTTGGATTAAAGTTTGTGTTCGTGACGCCACCTGTGGTATGCGGCTAATAAGCCGCCGCTGCTGTCTGAGGCCTCCGGGGGATGATATGGCAGCAATGGTGGTACTGCTCCCCACAGGTGGAGCAATTCCCCGGGGCACAGCTGGTGCTTGTGAGTGTCTATGCAGATGAAATAACAGAGGCAACTCCAAGGGTGCAGTTTCAAGTTCTTTACTCACAATTCTTGTCACAGTCCTGCAGGAACCCTTGGACTGCTTAGACCACTGTCAGGGACCTCCGCCGTTTCTGGGTGATTCTTGGAGTAAAAGCCGGTACCCTTCTCTTAAGTGTCTCTGTCTTCAGCTGTCTTCCTAAGCCTTGCCTTAGTAGGATGAACCTGGCTTGGCCTCCACAACAGCCTCCAGGCTGGGGGTCACCTGTCGGTTGATTGTCCCCTTTCTAGAGGTACTGCTGTGGGCTATGGCCCGGGGAGTTTACAACTTTCCCTGGGCCTCGGTTTTCACTGTTTGGAGATGATTTTGCACTCCTCCGGTTTCTAGGGACTGTCCCCTGCTGCAGCTTGATCCCTCCACCGATGTTCCTGTGGAACAGGCCACCGCAGCTCTACAGCTACCCGTGGCCCTGGGACCCCTTCTGTTCCCTGCTTGGTGTCACCTGGACCCTCTGAGTCCCAGGATCATCACCAGGAAGTGTCTCTTTCTTTCCTCAGCTCCTGACTGACTTGGAGCTCTTCTTCCTTTCTCTTCTCCTCCTTGCCTGCCTCCGGCAGGCCTCCTCCTCCTTCCCCACTCTCTCTCTTTCTCCTTCTGACTACACTAGACCTTCCTTTCTGTGTCTGCACTCTTGTGGCTCCTCCCACCTCCCCAGTTGCTCTGTTCTACCCTATAGGAGCAGGGATGGGTCTTACGGCCCCTCCCAGCATGCAGCATGGGAGGTTTTCTGCCACTATCCCTGGTCCCAGTGTGTTTCTAGCAATGGGTGTAGTGTGGATTTACCAGGGGACCGGTGTTCACTCCCTTCCTCACCCAGAATGGGGCATCACACCGCTGATGGGGTGCAATGACCTGTGGCGACAGAAGCCTCAGGGGCGCCACAGATCCTCGCCCCATAACAGTGTGTCATGACCACATTATTTTCCTATTTTCCTCCTCTAAAACCAGGGTGCGTCTTATAGTCCAGTGCGTCTTATAGTCCGAAAAATACGGGTATATATATATATATATATATATATATTCCATGCTTTGGAGTAGGTTGTGTGTATATTTTATGCTCACTGAAAGTTCCCCAATCAGTCTATTAGTAAAGCAGCCATCGCCTCGTCCACTAATCGTTGGTCAATTGAGTATTGTCCTGACCATTCAAGGCAGTGGAGTGCTGTTTGTGACAAATTGGTGGCAGTGGTGGGATATCTGTGTGATCTCCCAGACAAGTTGCATGCACCTCACCTTGCCACAAATCTTACTCCAGTCAGTGATTGGAGTAAAATTTTTGGCATAAGGAACTGTCGTCTCTCATCATGAATTAGACGAGCTATGGTCTCATGCCCCCGTCCCACCTAAGCTCTGCCCATGTGACTGAATTGAGCAAAACCGACATGAAAATGCCAAAAGCTGCAAATTTTGTGCTTTTCAAAGTGATTTAAGTGTAATCGCTTTGATAAATTAAGCCAGTAAAGAATAAAATCCAGGCTGCCTTCAGCTGCTTCTATACATACAATTAATCCACTGAAGTAAATGATAAAATAGTATGTATTGAGTTATAATTAGTGATGAGCGAGCATGCTTGTCACTACTCGGTACTCGCACGAGTATCACTGTACTCGGGCTGCTCGGCGGGGACCGAGTAATCTCGCGATACTCGTGCTTTACTCGTGGTCTTCATTTCTGCATGTTGGCGCTCTTTTGAGAGCCAGCCCTCATGCAGGGATTGGCTGGCAGACCACTGCAATGCCACAGCCCTGTTAGTTGTGGAATTGCAGTGATTGGCCGGCCTGCACAGCGTCACCGAGCCTTTATATCGGCCGGCGCGCTGTGCTCTGCTCACAGCTATTCTGACAGTGAGTGTAGGGAGAGTGTCGCTGATTCAGGGAAAGCTTTGCGGCCCTTTATAGCTTTTTCAGTTGCAGGGCTGCAAACAGTGTGACCAAAAGTCCTTCTCAGGACTATTCTAGTTGTATACAGGCAGGCAGGGTATAGCCAGGTCGGAGTACAGTAGCAGAGTCCTTCTCAGGACTATTGTTGCTATATACAGGCAGGGTATAGCCAGGTCTGAATACAGGCTAGTGACCAAAAGAGTCCTTGTCAGGACTATTGTAGCAGTATACAGGCAGGCAGGCAGGCAGGGTAGTGGTGACCGTATACCAGCCTTCATCATATCTGGGGCTGGTGTACACAGTGTAAAACAGTCCAGATAGTGTCTGACTTGTCTGTACTGTAATTGTCGCTCCCCAAAAAAACCTGTTAGTAGGTTATTATTGCGTCCGTGCTTGGTTTTTAAAACCGCACGTGTGTGCCTGTTGGTGGCAGCGTACAGGTGCACTGGTGTGCGTTTACCAAACTATTATATAACGCACAAGTGTAGTGTATAATACACGTCAGTCAGCAGTGGCTGATAGTGTCAGAGTTCTTAATTTTTGCTCCTAAAACCTGTGTTAGGTTATTATTGCGTCCGTGCTTGGTTTTTAAAACCGCACGTGTGTGCCTGTTGGTGGCAGCGTACAGGTGCACTGGTGTGCGTTTACCAAACTATTATATAACGCACAAGTGTAGTGTATAATACACGTCAGTCAGCAGTGGCTGATAGTGTCAGAGTTCTTAATTTTTGCTCCTAAAACCTGTGTTAGGTTATTATTGCGTCCGTGCTTGGTTTTTAAAACCGCACGTGTGTGCCTGTTGGTGGCAGCGTACAGGTGCACTGGTGTGCGTTTACCAAACTATTATATAACGCACAAGTGTAGTGTATAATACACGTCAGTCAGCAGTGGCTGATAGTGTCAGAGTTCTTAATTTTTGCTCCTAAAACCTGTGTTAGGTTATTATTGCGTCCGTGCTTGGTTTTTAAAACCGCACGTGTGTGCCTGTTGGTGGCAGCGTACAGGTGCACTGGTGTGCGTTTACCAAACTATTATATAACGCACAAGTGTAGTGTATAATACACGTCAGTCAGCAGTGGCTGATAGTGTCAGAGTTCTTAATTTTTGCTCCTAAAACCTGTGTTAGGTTATTATTGCGTCCGTGCTTGGTTTTTAAAACCGCACGTGTGTGCCTGTTGGTGGCAGCGTACAGGTGCACTGGTGTGCGTTTACCAAACTATTATATAACGCAC